>NC_081412.1:693748546-694060828 GCF_030272615.1 Cryptomeria japonica
CAAAACTGACCACCTTTTAGACAAAGGAGAAGTCTTCACTGCTGGGTCCTACCAAACCTTTTCGCCATTTCACAAAAGGTAACTTACTTTCTTATGTCGGCTATGAATCAATGCGAGCCATTGGATTCAAAATGAGATGGAGTCTCGTTAAGTTGGCCGCCAATGCACGCGGTCAAGCCTACTTTTGCCTTTCACTATTTCGCATAGCTTAACACACCAGCAACTTTGCCTAACAAAATAGCGAAAGGCATGGATTTATCTGAGAGTTGTGTGATACTTACGGGTCCCGACAACATTTAGGAAAAGGCATAAGAGATAGGCATAAATTTTACAATTATTTAACGACCTCCTCGGGAAGTAACAAGGGGGGGACACTTTATATGACTTAAGGACCCATTAGTTAAGTGAATAAAGTAATGTAGAAATAGAAGCCAGAGGGGTTTTTATCAGACATTTGAGCGATTAAAAACTAAACCCTTAACCCTTAAAGACCTAGAACATATTTGAAGCAACTAATAGCATGCGTGACTAAAAAATTTCAAAGCTTAGCCAATCATGGGAAAAGAAAACCCATTTCTTAAACAGTGATAACATGATCAGAGGTAACAGTGTATCTATATAATTTGATTCAGGAGCTACTAACTCCTTTATATCTCCATTGGTTGTGGAGTGTTACGAGCTAGTGGCAACTAGACAAGGTGTCAGTTGGGAAGTGGAGTCAGCTTCAGGGGCTAGAGTGTCAGTGGAATCAAAGGTTAGGGCATGTCAGCTTTAGATTGGCAATACCACCACCCTGGTAGACCTTAGAGTTACACCACTTAGATCATATGGCATCGTACTTGGCATGGATTGGCTTTATGCCCACAAAGCCAAGATGGATTGTCGCCTGAAAGTGATAGAGTGTGAGGATGATCAAGGTTCGCCCATAGTAATCACAGGGATTCAGAGACTTGTGTCTCTTTGTATGATTTTTGTAATGCAGCTTAAGCAAAGCATGCAAAAGGGATGTTAGTTATTTGCCATCACTATCAGTGACAGAGGGGAAGAGGATGAAAAGGAAACATCGATAGATGACCATCCTATCCTTAAGGGATATTCAGACATGTTTTCTTCAGAGCTACTGGGGATGTTACCCCATAGAGAGATTGACTTTCATATAGACCTTGTACCAAGAGCTGAGCTAGTTTCAAGAGCACCTTATAGGATGACCACAAATGAGCTTAATGAGCTCAAGATATAGCTTGAGGAACTCCTAGAGAAGGGTCACATTTGTCCTAGTGTATCCCCTTGGGGTGCACCAGTCATCTTCGTGAAGAAGAAGGATGGATCTCTTTGATTATGCATGGATTTTCGTTAGTTGAACAAAGTAACCATCAAGAACCGATATCCTTTGCCTAGAATTGATGATTTATTCGACCAACTTCAGGGTGCCAAAGTTTTTTCCAAAATTGATTTGAAGTCAGGATACCATCAGTTGAGAATAGTGGAAAGTGATATCCACAAGACTACATTTCACACTAGATATGGCCACTATGAGTTCACCATGGTTCCATTCGGTCTTACGAATGCTCCAGTTGTTTTCATGAGCCTCATGAATGGGGTATTCCGCACATTTCTAGACCACTTTGTGATTGTGTTCCTCGATGATATATTGATATATTCCCAGAATGAGAAAGAGCATGAGGAGCACCTGAGACAGGTTTTGCAGTGTTTGAGGGACAATCTGTTGTTTGGTAGTTTGTCAAAGTGTGCTTTCTTTTGATCTAAGGTCAAGTACCTTGGGTACATTATTTTTGGGGATGGGATCTCAGTAGACTCATCCAACATCAGAGCTATTATGGATTGGCCAGCACCAACCAATGTGACAGAGGTCAGGAGCTTCATGGGCTTAGCAGGTTATTACTGACGCTTTGTAGAGGGATTCTCTAGAGTCGCACATCCTATCACTTCTCTTCAACATAAAGGGAAGAAATTTGAGTGGACAAAGAAGTGCGAGAGGGCATTTCAGGAACTCAAAAAGGCACTTACTAGCACACCTATCCTTGTAGTACCAGATCCCTCAGCTGATTTCATGGTTTGCACAGATGCTTCCCTAGAGGGTTAGGAGCAGTTCTTATGCAGGATGGTAGGGCTATAGCTTTTGAGTCTAGGAAACTTAAAACTCATGAGCTTAACTACCCTACTCATGACCTTGAGCTTGCAGCAGTAGTGCATGCACTTGTGAGGTGGAGACACTTCCTTTTGGGTCATCATTTTGAGCTTCATTCAGACCATCAGAGTCTTCAGTACATATTCACTTAGCCGAACCTTAATGCACGACAGAGGAAATGGATGGAGTTCTTGTGCGAGTATGATTTTGATGTTCACTACATCAAAGGGAAAGAAAACATAGTTGCTGATGCTTTGAGTAGGAGACATCATGAGGTATACACCATATCTATGGGCATGGATTTGAGAGACTGTATTCTGCAACAGTTGCTAGAGAATGGATGGTATTTAGAGGTTTGTCAGGTGATACGATCTCAAGAAATTTTAGAAGGAAAATATGTGGATTATTCCTCAGAGTCCGATGGACTATTACGCCATAGAGGGTGCATCTATGTACCTTCTTTTGGGGGTTTATGAGAGTTCATTGTCATGGAGGCTCATAGAGCTCCTTATGCAGCACATCTTGGAGTTAAGAAGATGCATGCTGACTTGAGACAGTTATATCATTGGCCAAGAATGCAGCAACTCATTTTTGAGTTAGTAGCCTGATGCCTCGAGTGTCAAAGAGTCAAGGTGGAGCACCACCATCCAGGTGGGTTGCTCTAGTCTCATGCTATACCAAAGTGGAAGTGGGATACTATATCCATGGATTTCATCACTGGTCTTCCTATGTCATCTCGTCGCTATGATGCCATCTTGGTGATAGTTGACAAGTTGACCAAAGTGGCCCTTTTCACCAGTTTGGACTACCTTCATAGCACTAGCAGTAGCTCAAGTGTTCTTGTGAGACATTGTCAGACTTCATGGCATTCCACGCAAGATTATCTCTGACAGGAATTCCCTCTTCACTTCTTCCTTTTGGAAGGCATTACAGGCAACTATGGGCACTAAGCTCAACTTCAGTACAACATATCATCCAAAAATGGATTGTCAAATAGAGAAGGTTAACCAGGTGTTAGAGGATATGCTTCGCATGTACGTCATGGATCATCAGACTAGATGGGAAGAGTACCTTCCCTTAGTGGAGTTTTCCTATAACAATGGGCATCACACTTCTTCAGGGATGCCACCCTATCAGGTATTATATGGCAAGCCTTGTAGGACACTATTGAGTTGGGACCGCATAGAGGATAGAGTTTCTATTGGTCCTATGATAGTTCAGGATATGGAACAACAGGTAGATTTGATTAGGCAGTGTCTTAGAGAGGTACGAGATAGATAGAAGAAATATGCAGATGTGAAGAGGATAGATTGTAGCTACTTGGTTGGAGACAGTTTTTTCTTGAGAGTGTGACTGCATAAGAGTCCAATCCATTACGGAAAGGGTTCTAAGCTCTCACCTTGCTTTGTAGGACCATTTGAGATCCTTGAGAGGATAGGACCAGTTGCCTACCATTTAGGATTTCCACCTAGTCTGTCATGCATCCACGATGTGTTTCATGTATCAGTTTTGAGGAAGTATATCTATGATGAGTCTCATATTTTAGACTGGGATGCCTTATAGGTGGAGTCAGATGGGTAGCTAGCTTCAGAGCCCATTCACATTTTGGCACATCGGATGCTGACCCTTTGAGGTCGAGAGCTGGACTAGTTTAGGGTCCAGTAGGATTGCTATGATGAGGTTATAGCTTCATGGGAGGATGCAGTACATATGAGATCAGAGTACCCCCATCTTTTTAATGAACTCCAGGAGGAATTTCATGCCTAGAAGGGGAGGGTGTGAGGCCCTACCCCAACTGAGTCTAGCATTTCAATGATTTTCATGTTGAGACTATTATGGATGCTTTATTTTATGCATTATGGATTTAGAACTTATTTGAATTCATGATTTGGATAACATTGATATATATGGATGCTTTATTTATATGCTTTATGATATAGGACTCTATATGATTCTAGAATAGGATAATTTTGAGATGATATATGTCATTATTGGATTTGCAGGACTTTACTATGATGATAGAAATAGGATGCATGTTCTATGTGTGGATCAAAATTATGAGAATTATAATAATTGCTTATGTGGAGTTGTTTGGATGTAAGATGTATTGATTTGTTTAAATGTATATTGTATGCAGAGTGTTTGATGTGTATTTTTATTCATGTGTTTTATATTATATGAGGTTATTTGGAATTACTAATGTGTAATTGAAATGCATAGGAAAATTATCCATGTGACCATGGAAATATTATGGAGAACCAAATCTAGACCTATGTATGTTCGTAAAACCAAGGTTTGTCTATTTGGAGAGACAACACCCCGTTTGTATCATATTTTATTTGTGAAAGTAAATGTTCATGTGTGTTAAATTGAATTTTGTTAATTTGTGTAAATCCAACAAGAGACAAAATTTCATGTCTAATTTTGTAAAAGTATTTTTATTGTGTCACTTGACACATGTGTTGATTTATGTTTTGTTTTTTGAATTGTCTCTTGGAGGGAGTTGTTTAACCATAGCTTTTTCAATTAATTTAATGTGGTTCTATATTTTTCTAGGGTAGAAAATATTTGGGGTGGTCAACTTAGGTTTGACCCGAAAATTAACTTCAGATGGGTTTAAAAAGGGTTAAATGAATTCCTAGGGGTAGTTTAAAGGTGTTTCCTAAAGCCCATAAGGTATACCTAAGGGTTAGGAGTAATTTTAGGCATGTGACAACTCCCATGTGGCTATTTAGTCACCCTAAAAAGTGAGTTTTCTAAGATGTGGGAAAATTGAATTTAGAAGGCATCATCTAGGTTAGTTAACTTTCCTTTTTGATGAGAGATCCCTTTGGATCTTTTTCTAACTTTTCCTTTTTCAATTTTAGAAACATGTGAGAACTCTCATTGAGGTCTTCTTAGGCAAGAATGAGAGATTTTGCAGGTAATCACCCACTCTCCATTTTTGGAGACAAGGCAATTTTGAAAGAAAAGATAGATTTGGTTTTAGGAAATTGGCTAAGTGTAGAGAAGCAAGGAATTTGTGGAATTGGGTTGCTCAACCTCAACTAATCTAGCATACCTTTGGGCAGTTGAAGGTTGGTTAAATTTCTCTTGTATTGTTTTTATATTGCATGTTATGTTGAAAATATTTGCTTGTGTGAAAAGGCTAGTTGATTTTTTTTCCCTTGTGAAAATGTGTTTTGTGTTCTACATTTTGCTTTTGTGTACATTCTATGTTTTGGGAGTAACCAAGGCCTCCTACTCTTGGGAGAGAGGATGGTCTTGTGGGTGGTAGAAGTTTGACAGCCCTCGAGTGAGAGGCTCTCATTATGAGAGTGATTTCAACGGATATTTATGTGACCCTTGCTGCATGGCTTGTTTATGCTTTTGGGGGTCATAAGGAGGGAAATAAGGCATGAATTCCTTAGGGGGCATAAGGATGTGGGGTTATTGTACTTATGAGTTATCTTGTTTCCATGAGGTGGCTTTGTGTTTTACCATACTTGCAGTCTTATCAGGGTACTTGGTCCACTACCACTCTTGAAAAGACATCACAATGTGTGGTGCAGTATAGCCTTGGTTAGGAATGTGTTTGCAAATTTTTTTCCCTTGTTTATTTTGTTTGCATGTGTGTAACCTATCTAGGGCTTGGTTCTCCAAGCTTGGGGGTGGCTACTAGTTAGCCTAGGCTGGGAGGTGAGCACTCCATGGTCATAGCTTTTGATTTATTGTAGGTTGTTGGAAGGAAAGATTATGACATGTAGAGGTGGCTAGAGTTATTTGATGGAGAAAAATATTTGTAAATGTAATTATTATTCTTTGAAAGTCCTCATTTATTAGGAATGAGAAACCTATTTGTAAAGTGACGATAGTGTCTTTTAAATGTACTTTTAAGAAATGAAATATTTTATTATGCTATACTGCAGAAATGAAATGAATATTTCTGGATTAGTTCCTAAAGTTTTGAAAAATAATATCTGATGTGTATATGATAATTTGAAAAGCAACAAATTTACTTTATTCTTTATGCATTTAAAATGAAACAAAATAGGAAAGGAATGAAATAGCTTCGCATGCATGTAGTAGGCTAGAAATAAAACTTAAAATTTAGATCTGTTTTTGGAATTGCATATTTAGTTTGTATTTAAATCTGTCATTTATTTAATTGCAAAAAATAAAATCAAAAAAAATATTATAGTCATCTCTAAGGATTCATTTTAATATTTTCTAGATTTAAATAGTTGTTGTTTGAACTTATTTACTTCTATCAAAAATTAATTACTTGCAGAAAATAAATCTAAGGATTAAAGGAACTATCTTATATTAGTTTTAGCTGCAAGGCATTTAAAATAAAAGGAAATATATATACATGGATTTTTAATACTGATGACTTTAACTTATCTGTTAAAATGGTATTAAAATAAAAAATATCAGCATAGATTTTCATAAGAAAAAAAAAATATATATATATATATATATATATATATAAATAAATTTATATACATTTGTATATGTTTAAATGAATTCATTTTTTTTCTAAAAGCATACTTATATATATATATATATATATAATATATTATATTGTTAATAAACAAAAATATTAATTAAGCTAAGCAATTAAAAATATATTTAAAAAGAAAAATTTTAAAAATAAAAAATAAATAAATAGAGAAGAAGTGTTTCGGGGCGAACCTCTATGTTAAACACAGTGGTCGGTGGGTCAAACCACTATGTTTAGCACAGTGGTCGACGCGGCTAGGGAGGCCGCCACTGTGGGCGACCACAGTGGTCGGTCGCCACTATGACTTCCCACAATGGACGGCCCGGGGACTGGCACTGTGACTTCCCACAATGGATGGCCCGAGGGCCGCCACTGTGGGTGACCACAATGGATGACCGCCACTATGGTTTCCCACAATGAGCAACGCCCACCACCACTGCCTATATCCCAACCCTCCGCCATAGCCAATCCGCTTCCATGGCCGCCGCATGTTAAATTTGCCCTGCACAATCCAAAGAAAAGAAAATAAAACCCTAGCTGGTTAGGGCTAGGGTAATATGAACAAAGTAATAAAGAATGAGAAAAAAAAAGAGGGTTTTGTTTTTATAATTATACAGTTAGGGTTTGCATGGACAATATAAATAATGGGAACATGTATACATTTATATATATATATATACATATGTATATGTATATATGTATTTATACATATATATATATATACACATATGTATATGTATATATGTATTTATACATATATATATATATATACATATGTATATATATATATATATGTATACATATATATATATACATATACATGTATACATATATATGTATATATATATACATGTATACATATGTATGTATATATACATGTATACATATATATGTATACATATATATATATATACATACATATGTATACATGTATATATATATACATATATATGTATACATGTATATGTATATATATATATATACATATATATATATATATGTATATATATATATATATATATAGAGAGAGAGAGAGAGAGAATAATATGAGTGTATAGGGTAAATTGTAATTTAATTATTTAGATGTTATATTACGGAAATGTTTGTAATAAACATATGAGTATAAATTTATTATGATGTTTGTTTTCTTTTTAAATTTGTAATTTATTTTGTAGATAATTTACTTAGGAACTTATATAAATATTAAAGATATTTTGCCTATAAGGGGACATTTTTAATATAGTTAAATGAGGAGATTAAAACTTTATAGGAAAATATTCATTATGTATATAATTACCCTCTAGTCGATTTAGTCTAGACACATTTTAATTAAATGTTAAAATAAAAATATAGACATTAATGAATCTAAGTGCTAGGACTAATTTAATTAGTTCCTAAAAGTAATTAATGGTTATTGGTGAGCAACATTATCCTTGTGAATTAATTTTGAGATTTTTGGTTAAATTAATTTGTTGATTAAAGAATGATGAGATAATAAATAATCTTTTTAGTATTTCGCATTTAATTTTAAATTATTTTCATCTACTTGAGTTAGTGGTCAGAATTAACTCACACATAGTTAAGACAAACTTGCTAGTGCTTTCCATGTTAGCAAAATTAATGTTTTAAGTTGTGATTTTTTAAACAAAAAATTTATCCCATTCATGCCCAAAAGTTTGGGCATGACAGATAACACTAAGCTTGTTAGAGCTTACCCAGTTAAGGGATTTGACTATTGTAATTGTTAAAAAACAATAGGGGTTTGTTGATCTGTTTGAATAACACTACACTTTCTTGTTCAGATCCTTTTCACGCTCCTATCTGCCATTACACATACTGCAGATACATCTCCTCGTTCAACAACCAATCACTCTTACATTCAACCAAAATTGCCAACACTACAATAAAACAACTCATCGACCTTATAAACAAATCAATAGGTCGGTAACACAACACAAACCTAAACATCTCATAGAGATTACAAATAAATTGGTTCAAGTATGACCGTTGGATTACATAACAAATTACATAGAAATGAATGCACATCATTCAAGATATCCTTGACTGCTCCTTGATCACCGCTTCATCGAACTCTGTAACTCATCACACAGTTTCCTTTACATGCAATGAACTTGCTCATTCCCAAGACAAAAACTGTTACCTCCACATGCCATGGATCATTTAAAACATTTCTCATACAATGTGCATACATGTCATAATCATTACCATTCATCTTTTGATCATAAACCAATATAATCGATTCACCAAGCTCCATTGGTTAGGGTTTAGAATATCAACAGGTAGGGTCTACTAGTTGATCTCACTTCTTCTCTAGTAATACCTGTTTCCTTCATAAGCTCACTTACCGGTTGCAGTTCCCTTTGCTATCTCTTCCTACCAGTTGCAAAACAATATTATAATAATATTATTACAACATCATTACAGGATCATTACCGGTTAATTGACATCAATGACAACATAACATTTCATTAATGCAATCTTCATGCAAATTGCAACAAAGCAAACAAGACCAACATTGTTTAGTTGATATTTTTTATATTTTGTCTATGTTAGTACCTCAAAATTTTTGCCTAATTTTGAGGACCTAGGTTCAAAATTTTGCTAATGCATTCAGAATGTAACCTGTTGAACAAGCCTAAGTAGCTCAGTTTGAGAGCTCATATTTTGGCATCCATTGAGTATCAGGAAAAACCCTCTTAGGAAAGTTTTAAGAACCTATCAAGGATGGTATATACCCATTTTTAGCCTCTCGTGATCATTTTTGATGTGTTTTTTATGCCCTTGTTTGGAGGTCCAGATGTTGGTTTGTTGTTTGCAGTTGTTCACCCTTTTTGAGGAGCCCTCTTTGAGGCAGTCTATATTTGCACCAGATGTATATTATTCCTAACTAATAGTTTTCCATGATTCTTGGAAAAAGATTTAAGCCCCATGTCAGTCTTGGCCCCATGAATCCATTTGATTAGTTTCCCAGCTTGATTTCGTTTGCAAAAAGTTCAATTTTGCAAACTTTATGGTGTCAATCTGCATTTTGTAGCCTTGCATCCAAATTTTTATTTCATCACCTATTGACCTACACATCAAATTGGTCATTCCCCATGATTATCTATATAATTATCTACCATTTGGCCAATTGGTAGCCCCTCACCTCATCATTTGCTAATTTTCCAAAGCCCATTCAAAGTGAACTTTTTAGGGTTTCAAAAGCAATGTTAATATCTGGAACATGTGATCAAATTAGGTCAAACCCTTTTGTGTACATGCTCATGGTAACTATATGTATCATCTCATCAAGTAGTATCTCTTGAAACCGAGTTCTGATATTTTTTCCAATCAGTGATTGAAGGGGTTTCAGGTTGATTTAATAGGTGCATTTTTAGAAACAACTAAGTAGGCAACTTCACAGATTAAAATATTTTGTCTCAGGAAGCATCATGAACTAAGGTTGGGCATTCTAGATTCATTGAAAAACATACTTCAGGTATGCTAACCCATGGGACTTAATGAGGTGTTTTTGTCAGTTTTTAGAGCCAGATCCGAAGGGTACTCAGATTGTTTTGGTCAAAGTTTAGAATGGCTGAGCGTCAAAATTAAATCTCATTTGATCAAATTTTTGAGCCTAGAGTATGCCTGGTCAATGTTCCAAAGCATTCTCAACAAGTTAGTTACCTAGAAACAAAAGAAAAATTTAGTCGAGCCCACCATGGGCCCGACTAATGATAGGACCTAGTGCAACAGGTTGATGTCTGCTAAAAAATAATATATAATTTAAATTGTTTGTGATTTAATAATATTACATTTGAATTATTTTGAGTAAGAAAGGGGGTGGGGTTGGTTATATGAGATTTTTGGAATCATTTCCTTGTTTTAAATATTTGGTTACGTGAAAAGGAATTGAGATTAATTAAATTTGTGAATGATTTCAAAGGGATTAATTTTGATCACATTTTTATAAGGGTGAGAGAGAAATATGAAAATTATTTCACAGAAACCCTCACCATCTGGCGACCCTTAGGTAGGCATCAAAGAAAACTTGCAAGGTAGGCAAAATGCAGGTAAAAGAGAATGCTCGCCATCCCATAGGGGGACAAGGGAAAAACAAAATACACTACGGGGTATGCATGATGAATAGTAAAAGAAAAAAATTAGGGCAATCAAAAGAGTATTTACAAGATGCAGATACATTTTTAGGGTTTGAAGATGCCAATGAGGGGACTAAAACAAAAATGTGGATTGACCTCTCAAGGGATGCATCAATTCAGTAGATGGGGGCATTGAAGTTGGAAGAATGCAGAATGCCACACCTCGTGAGCAGAGGGAATCATAAAATGGGGAGCGCAGTGCGAGGCATTTGAGTTGAATGGTGCCACTGCCCTATCCACTATCTTCACAAGTGTATTCACGCTCTTTGCTGCTCAGATAGTAATGGACTCCCTTATCTCTCATCGTCAGAGATTTAACTATGCCTGAGGAAAATAATTAAATGCATTTCTTAGTGCTTGAACATTATGTGACTGATGGTCGAAGAAGAGAAGTATTGTGCTGATGTGTGGAGATCGAATGTGTGTTGAAGATGAAATGTGCCAAACAAGCTTAAGGAGAATGGGATATGAAGATTCATTGCTGAATGGAGGAGACTAATGCATTCCATTGTTGATAGATTTGCAGATAGGAAATGTTAAGTTTGTTTTTGAATCTTGGACTACTGAGATTCTGAATAATGAAAGAATATACAGTTATTATATACCGTTATGCAAGAACAAATTATTGAAAGGGTGAATGTACAAGTGCAAATATTCAGAATTGTTCATAGAAGATGTCAAAATTGGGTAAATTGCTTGGAGCGAGAAAAGTAATTTTTACATACACGAGGTAAAATTTTACCCTAGGGTGAATATTTTTCACCTAAGATGCTTTTTTGAAGAAAAATTAAGTTCAGGACAAAGACAATTAGTGAGGAAAGGGCTCTCATCATGAAACAAGAGTAACTTGAACAAATATGAAATACTTTCATAAAAGGTGAAAGTTGTTTTTACATAGATTTAAATTAAGGGGAGGTGTGATTATGTAAGGGGTCTAAGCACAAACAAAGTCAGAGATGTAATAAAGATATATATAGTTTAATGTCACATGAAAGTATCCCTAATGTGAGGGTTGTACATGTGCATCTCCCCTTAGAGGTTGGATGTGTTTTCAAAACGGTGAATGCTCATTTCTAGATGAGAAGTGCTCTTCATTGGTGGAACTAAATGAAATATTTTCATGACAATAAAAGGGATTAAGAGGTGAATATTTTTTCACAAAGGGAATTAATTTTCACTTCAGAAAGTGATAGCTATCATAAGGGAAAAGTATGTAGCAGATAAGAAAGGATTTTTTATCAAATTTGAAAGTTGCATTCACGTTCACCTGGGGGGTAGTATTTTTAACACAAAGTACAAATTGCAGTAGAGGGGTGTTTTGCTTTAAGATTAATTTGTTCTCACAAAATGAATATATACAACAAATGAGAATGATAGGTCAATCATCAAAAGAGGAAATTTTTAAAAAATACACTGAAAAGTGACAGAGTAGTTGTTCAAAAGGGGGAAATTTCTATTTTCAAGTTTGAGAGAAAAGTGGGCTCTTGGCATAAAAGTGACAATGAATTAGAAGAGGAATTTTTTGGTCAAAGAGAAGGGATATGAGGTGACAAATTCCTGTAGGGGGTTCTTTCCATATTTTTGAGAAATCTCTAGCAGATTCAAGGCAATTTTGAAGGAAAAAAGAGCAGATTTTAAAATTTTAAAAAAAAATCAAAGGAGAGGATGTGTCAATTGTAGGACTCTTTTAGGGTTTCTCTAAGGGTTTCCCTCTTTTGTATTTAGTTTTCTTTTCTCTTCAGTGAGCATGATTCTGAATGTAGTTTTTGAACATTCTGAAAGCAAGGCTTCCATGTACAATGATTTTTTTTTTAAGCCAGTTAGAGTTTTGTTTTTTAGCATATTGATGTTTTATGCTTTAATAATATGTAACCAGATGCAAGTAATGTATTAGTGTATTTTCTTGTGGTTTTCTCTAGCATGTAAGAATAGTGTTTCATGAATTATATCATCAAGAATCATCTGTTTTGTCCCAGCAAGTTCTGGTGTTCATCTATTTTTTGCTTCTCTTCAAGGAAGAGATTCAAATTATTTGATAGGATGAGAAACAATGTTGTGTGCATGCAATATCTTCAAGTATGACTTCAAGAGAGTTACAATAGATGGTGTTAATGTAATGCATTAATGCTCGACACTAGCTAGTTATATGATAAGGCACTGATCATGGGGTTTGCACCCAGTTTTAAGAATCATTCTTTTATCAAAGTCTCTTTTATTTTATAAACTAGGAGTAGGATTAGTGTAGAAAACCAATCCTAATGGTTGCTTAAATGCTTATAAACTGAGGTTGTAGCCAAAACCAAGAGTTTATCCATTTCCTTGGTATATTTTCATTGGGATATCTGCTTTATTTTACAATGCCATGAGTGCTAGAAGCTGTAAGTTGTTTGGACATTACTTACGCTGACCCGCCTTGGTCTCATAGAGCCAAAAGTGCAGGAGATTTCAGTCTTGTGATTGAATCTCATTCGTTGGCTAAATCCTATTCTAGGTTTGTTTATGAGTTAGTGGCTTTCCCTCTAGGACTTAGAATCTGTTGATTTGGGAACCAACAGACTAGAAGGTGTCTTATGACATAATACCTTGAATATAATAGTTTATTAGCTTTTGAAGGTGTTCCTAAATTTTGTTAAACACATTGGTCAATAAATAGTGGATGGGAATGGGCAAGTTGTCTTGTTGAGGTGGAAAAACAAGATGTATAATATAAAATAAAAGAGTCAATCTTTATTGTATTATCATTAGATGAAGCTACAATGATATATAATACTGATTGGATGTGTATGCATGTGTATACTATACAAAAATATGTATGTCAACCTCATCTACTCCATGTTGTTAAATTGAAGGCGAATCCCACAACACAAAAATTATTTAAATTGGTTAAGAAATATTTGAATGAAATTGGTGATACGGATGACATAACAATTTCCAAAAAATTGGTGTACAGGAGATAATTGAGTTATAGTGATGCAAGGTCATATGAATGGTCTTTCTATAAAGCTACCAAATACTTCATCATACATTATTTTCTTTCACTGCATAGTCCATAGAATGAATTTAGTATTTAAAATTGTGAGAAAGTTTAATTTAGTAGCAAAAGTTGAAAATCTAGTCCACAAGCTAGACTCATACTTTTGTCAAAGTCCTAAATGGTTTGTAAAATTTCATCATCGAGCCTACCTACAACCTACTGTACATAGATAAACAAGTTCATGGATCAAGTCGTATAAGAGGAAGGCCATGTATAACATTGCTTTGTGGAATGTTTCTTAAATTTTTTGATAAATGGTTCTATATTCTCTTTTTGTAATTTTTGAAAATTTTGACAAAGTTTATGGGTAATACCCTAATGTTTCTCTAATGTTTTGGAAAATTTTGATAAATTTCATGGGTAATACCCCAGGTTCTATGTAAATTTGACCATATAATGAAATATAAATCCATTTTGATCAATATTATATTTTTAAGGCAAATACATTTAATTTTTATTAGTTTATTTCATCATAAAATGCAAGAATTTAAAGTCACTAATATTGATCAAAGGAGAAAGCCAAATATTTTACATTGCTTAAGATTTTCTAAAGGTAATAGTCATATAATAAAATTTTTTTGACCTTTTGCAACATTATCAACTTAATGACTCTATGACTCAATGCAAATGTTTTTCATTTATTATTATATATACACATTCGTTTGTTTATATTTATTTTTTATTTTGGTACTGATATTATTTTTCTTGTTTGAATTTATTTATGCTTTTTGATGCTCTGCAAAAAGGATTAGAAAATCTATTTGATGGCAACACACACAAGAGCACAAGAAACAATCATTAGTGTTAGCAACAAAAGATTATCCTAAACAGGCATATCAAGAGAGATATTAAGCATGAAATAGAAAGCATATAAACATAGAATAAAATAGCTAATCAAGATGCTCATAGTTCCTCCTCCCTTGTTCCTCTCCTCTCCAAGTCCCAAATGAGTGTAGCTCTCAGCTTTTAGCACTAGCCATGGATGCCATATGGAGATTCAAGATGGTTGAATATGATAAGCAAATGCTATGCAAGTGTAGATAGTGATGCTATGAAAAAGCTCTATGCTAATGCCAGTATAACAACAATACTCTAAAATGCTTCTCTCTTTTTTGCTTGAGGAGAAAGGTTCTATTTATAGAAGAAATGGGGAAATGAAGGGTTAAGATTGAATGGTTTAATCAAGGGCCAAGTTTGAAAGTTGGGGATCCATGTGCATAATTGGCACCAATAAAATGGTGACAAGTGTCAACATAGGATTGGGTTGAGAGAAGAGGTTGGAGGCATTAAAGGCCTGAGAACACCTCATGGTTATCTAGAGGCTAAGGGTCAAGTCCAAATTAAGATTACCCACTGGATTAAGAGTTAATCCAAGGATAAACCTTTGTGCAAATGTTTAAGAGATAATCATGGTCAAAGCATTAATGGCCTGATGAGACCTTTGGGTTGGGTAGAGGTTGAGTCAAAACAAATGTTTCAACCATGTGGGAGGGTTTGAGGTAACCATTAATGGTTATTGGAGACTTTGGGGATTAAGTGGTTGAAGGTTGAAAGCCTTCAATGGTTATCAAAGACTTTGAGCCATTTAGTGGTTGAAGGTTGAAAGCCTTTAATGGTTATCAAAGACTTTGAGGGTTTGAGAAGTGACTTCCCTTTTGCTTAGGAATGTGACAAAGTTTAGAGAAGGGGTTAGGTTATTTAGAAGTGATTAGAAAATTCTAGAAGGGGTTTAGGCATGCAAGTGGATTTTGTAGGAAAATGAAAGTGGGAGAAATTTTGGTATTTTCAATTAAAATAAAATCATTTATTTCAATTAAATGGTGTAATTTGCATTTGGATAAATATTTAAATAAATATTAATTTATTTAAATGAGAAAAATGAAGATAAAGAATTAAAATGCTTGAAGACTTTGAGGGAAACCATTAAAGGCTTGAAGACTTTAAGGAAAACCATTAAAGTCTTAAGAAGACTATAGAAGGAAGCCATCAAGTTTGAAGACTTTAAAGCCATCAAGTTTGAATACTTTAAGGGAAACCATTAAAGGTTTCAAGTGGGTGAGGATAAATAGGATTTTAAATAAATAATTTATTTAAAATAGTTGTGCAACTTGCATTTGTAGGAAAATGCAAGTGGGTGAGGATAAATAGGATTTTAAATAAATAATTTATTTAAAATAGTTGTGCAACTTGCTTTTGTAGGAAAATACAAGTGGGTAGAGGATAAAGGTGATTTAAATAAATGTTAATTTATTTAAATGTGAGAGGTGGGATTTTGGGGGATTTAAATAAATATTAATTTATTTAAATGTGAGAGAAGATTTAATTAAACAAATATGATTTATTTATTTAATTAATGGTCTGAATTTGGTTAAGTGAATTAAATTAAATAAATTGAATAATTTATTTAATTAATAGGAGAAGAGGGTTAAGATGAATTAATTAAATATATTAATTTAATTAATTATTAATTGATGGTTAAATAATCAAATAAATATTAAATATTCATTTAATTAAGTGGACAGATTTATGTGACTACACTTTTAATTCACCACAATCCAAAAAAGTAGTTGGTAGTGGACATTTCCTCTTTTCCAGAGACATTATGTAGGAATTGGGTTGTATCGCATCTTTGGCCCAAAACTGAACTTATGCATCTCCTACAAGCCAAAGAGAAAAGAGATGCTCAGGCCTACTCTTGAGTGGAGCCACTCATATAGGCTAAAGAACAAAGAGATACCTAGGTCGCCTTCCGACAAGAGTAACACTTGTCATTATTTCATGAGTTTGTAGCTTTAAAAATTATGACAATAGGGAATGTGTGATAGACCACAAGACCCACTAATAGGTTTGATATTGTTGAGAAGTTTTCTGGAATGTGTTGTTGTCACTGATGTCAACATATTCCTCTATGTGTTCCAGTGTTGTGGTCAAATTAACTCACTTAATCTTGAGTTGGCTTGGCCAATGTGTTGCAGATGAGTTGTTGTAGATTAAAGGGTTTTGAGATAAGTATCTCTAGTTGATTCAGCTAAAGTTTTAGAGGTTCACATGGTGATTTGATTGAGTTATGAGATCCGGTATTGTGGTTGGTTTTTCAATTGTTCCATGTTGTTCAGTATTCTGGATTTTGCTCCGCATTGAAATATCTTAGTTTGTGGATTTGGCAGAGTGTTTGGGACATTTTGGTGTGTCCTCAATTTAGATGGTTTGTAATTTGGAGGTCCGTAAGTGATTCTTCTAATTTGAGAGTCAGTTCAGTTAGTGTTCTTAATGTTCGGTATAATGATGATGAAGATTCTAGTAAGTGGTGTAGGTGCAGTTGTTGTGATAATTTATGATGCTCGTGGATGTTTCTTGATCATGTTGTATTTGTGTTCATGGTTCCCATTACTCATTGTCCTTGATATTGATGATTTTCCTTGATCTGGTAGTGTTCTTCATGTTCTTGGCCGACATGATGATTATAGCATGTTGCGGATGTTTGAGGCATGATTCTTGGAGGTGTTTCATATTCAAGGTGTTGATTTAGGTCCATACTATGACTTAGTTGACATTGTTTTGGTCTACATATAATGATGTAGTGTGTATGGTTATATCTTTGTAATTTGTGATGTGTGTTGAGCCGACCTTGAAATATAGGTTGATGATATGTATAAATAAATCTAATACTCACCTGAGAGAGGTTTCCATGTGGGCAAATAATTCTTTGATATTTTGGAAGCAGTGAAGAGGTGGGAAGAAGTGCAAAGGAGCAATATATGTGTTATGTGCTTAACCGGAACTGTAACCAGGCATGAGGAGATGATATTTTATCAGTTCATGATCTTTTGGATGTAATCTGAATATAGTTGTAAGATAGTGAGTCTTTCCAAGGGTTGTAGCCCTCTTTGTTATGTGTTTTGAGCAGTAAGCTCTAGGCAGTGTGCCCGAATGCATGTGCATTCCCCATTTTAATATTTCATATACTTCTAGCAGGGTATCATCATATTGTGGGTAGGTTCCCACCATGGTTTTTCCCTTGACCGATTTTTCCACGTCAAAAATATTAGTGTATGTGTGTTATTGATGTGGTGTTGATTTTTTCCTTCATTGTTGATTATCAGATCTAAAATTGTGTTTGAGTTAAGTAAATTTTTTAAACAATTGATTCACGCCCCCCCCCCCCCCTCTCTCATTTTTTTGCCTTGTTGCCAATAGATATGTGCAACAATCTTGCAGCCTTGCGACTTTGAGGTGGGGCCTCTTGGATGAAGGTATGATATGAAGGCCTTGTGTGAAGCAATAGGAAGCTGACACTTGTCTTGATTATAGAGACATTAAGAAAGAAAAACCTAGAATAAAACCTATGCCGAATTTTATTTTATTTTTTTTGAAAAATTGGGCGATCTCTTGAAAAAGAATGAAAAGTGGAGGGGAGGTAGAATAGAAGAAATTAGAACTAATGATGAAAGAATGGGAGAAAATGGAGTGAATATGAAGAAACAACAAGCCAGTGGGTACCCTGAGGTCATGCAAGAGATACATAGCAGATGTAGTGTGGGGTTTGGATTGATGCTATACAATTGATCAAAATTGGTTGGACAATCTAGTGCAATCGGTTTAATTGCCCCGATCAAGTCAAAGCGTGACAGTTGATGTCAGTTGGTCGCTTGGACATGATAAAGTCTAAGTAAGTGAATCAAAGTGACCTGATGTGACTTAGACAATTGATGTAATTGCCCGATGAAGTCAAGGTATATGAAGCAAAATACTCGTTGAGACTTAGACAATTGATGTAATTGTCCATTGGATTGTGTTTGATTGGTTGATCAATTGATAGTGTGTGCATGTGATGGATGGTTGTGGGGAATCATGGCAGCCCCGTTGAGACTAGGTCATTATGATAAATGCCTGATGTAGTCTAGGATTACCATGATCGATTACCTGTTGAGACCCGAAGATACTTGATCAGAGTATCTGTTGATAGTCTAGGTGTGTGGGAGTCGATGTATCTGTGTAGACAGAGTAACTGGCCTAATTTTGTGGATGAGTGAGGATGGGAAGTGATGAAGGGATTAGGATGATGTTGATGATCAAGATAGGGAGGGTGAGGGGGGATTTGATGTTAGATAGAAGATATGGAGGACTAGGACCGAGTCCTATGGAAGAAGATGAGTAAAATAGAGTATGCATTATTATGACTATGTATGCATGATATGTAGCTATTATGAATGTATGGATGGGTGGAATGCAATGAAATGCAATATATACAGATGAGATGGAATGATGATCCATGGTGCTTTATTTTTCATCATTGAGCTTTAAAATGTTGTAAGAAAATACAAGCAACTTGACATAAAGATTCAAGATGACCAGAGTATTTCTTAGATGGATTTTGATATAGCAAGTTAATACAAGCAACTTGATATAATGGATCAAGTTGACCTGAGTATTGCTTGCGGAACAGACAAGGATTATCTCCTTTCATGCATGACTTGGATTGTCCTCCTTTATCTTAGGTTGATCATATCCTGAGACAAGTGCATACCGTAATAAGAGATAAAAACCATTATCCAATTTGGATGAGGTAGGAGGAACCAAAGAAAGAGAATTGTACCTGCAAACAAACAGTATATACATAAAGAATAAAGAATATGGATCCTTGGTAATAGTTCATGCTCATATGGTCGAGGTATACGTTGTAGTCAGCAAGCTGTAGTGATCTATGATTGTATTTTTGCCTATGATCACATAGCTTAGTGAACTTCCCACATAGACACCATTAGTACATGCCCCAGTACTTCATCAGAAATAATGCGCAAACGATACAAAACAATGCTGCAAGATCTTGATACAGATAAATGAACGATTGTACTCACAAATCAACCAAGTATTTGATAGCTTATCATAATTTTCTTGTCAAAGAAAATGTCACTTTTGTCTTTGTTTTTGTAAGGAAGGATGCATCCTTGTTGAAGATAGTTTTGAGTGTTGATGTTGTTTGGTTTGATTGATAAATGGTCATTTTGTTAAGTATGTCGCAATGTTTGTTTGGTATCTGCATGGATGAGTATGTACAATGTGTTGCCATGTTTTTGTTGGATTTTTCAATGGTTTGTCGATGTTTTTGGATTTTGAATTGTTTTGAATGTTTTTGGTATTTTTGTTGAGACATTTTTGAATGTTTTTGGATTTTTGATGATTGTTTGAATGAAGAACTTTAATGAATCATAAGACAATGTAGAATCCACTTCCATCAATAGGTTAAGGGTATTGCCCCCAGTTTTAGACATGACTATGAAAAAGTGGGATGCAAGATGTATGGAGTACTATCATAATTGCAGAGGAATAACAAGCCATGTTTTTTGGATGGATGGATGTATGTATGAAGTAGATGTGATCGCAACAAGTCTGAAAGACAATGGAGCCATAGCCTTTACGAGTGGCGCCTGTTTGCCAGGTTTTCATCACTGTACTTACCCAAGGTGCCACCGGAGTGGTTGTTCACCATTTGGATGCATGATTTTCTTTACTTTTTTTGAATGTTTTTGTATTTTCTTCAGGACATTTTTCTGAATGTTTTTGGTATTTTCTGGTATGTAGGGGAGCCTGATGCTCTGTACAGCTTAGGTATAAAACCGTTTGAGGTGCATGCTGTTGATTGGATCTGCAAGCGGTTCTCCTTCTGATGTAGCCAACTGATATGCCCCGGACCCGAACACAGCAGTGACAACATATGGGCCCAGCCAGTTTGATTCAAACTTGCCCTGATGTTCTCGGTTTGGTTGGTTGCAAGGATTTTCTCGTAGAACAAGATCACCTACCTCAAATGTATGAGGTCTAACTCGGTGATTGTAGCTTCTGCTCATGCGCTGCTGATGGGCTTTGAGATGGTTGTATGCAGCTTGTCGCTTCTCATCAAGTAACTCTAAGTCCTGAAGACGTGAGACTCTGTAAGCTTCATCATCAATGAGATTGTGCAAGGAAACCCGTAGTGACGGTATCTCGACCTCAATAGGCAAGATAGCTTCTGCACCATAGACCAATGAATAAGGAGTTGCACCTGTAGGAGTTTGAATGCTAGTTCGATATGCCCATAGCGCTGGATTTAGTTGAACATGCCAATCACAGCCGGCATCATTGACTGTCTTTTTGAGGATTCTTAATATGTTTTTATTGGATGCTTCGGCCTAACCATTGCCTTGTGGGTAATAGGGAGTGGAAAAGCGGTGTTGGATATGAAATTTCTTAAAAAGTTCACGGACATCCTGATTTTTGAAAGGAAGACCGTTATCTGTGATGATGGACATGGGCACACCATACCGGCAGATGATGTAGTTGAGGATGAATGAGGCGATCTGCTTGCCGGTGACTTGGGTAAGTGGAACAGCTTCGATCCACTTTGTGAAATATTCGGTGGCGGTAATAATGAATTTATGGCCATTGGATGAAGATGGATGGATTTTACCCACAAGGTCAAGGCCCCATTGATAGAAAGGCCATGGTGTCATGATTGATTGCAGTTCCTAAGCTGGTGCATGTATCAGGTCACCATGAACTTGACATTTCTTGCATTTTCTGACAAAGTAGTAGGAATCCTTTTCCATAGATGGCCAATAATATCCAGCTCGCAGGAGTTTCTTGGCGAGTGATGGACCACTTGAATGAGTCTCGCAAATTCCTTCATGTACCTCTTCCAAAGCCTTTGTTATCTCACCTTGTTCCAGACATCGAAGGAGAGTACCATCAAGACCGCGTCAGTATAGGGTTTCGGCAATAATGGTATATCGAGCAGTTTGGCGAATGAAGGTTTTTCATTGGTTATTCGATTGGTTGGGAGGAAGGGTATGATCACGAAGATAGGTGTAGAACTCACCGTACCATGGGGATTTAGGACCGACAAGGTGACATATCATCTCAGATTCAGGGATATCATAAGCGGGGATCCAAAGCTGTTCGACCAAGAACTCATAACGTGTTGAATTCTGTGGAAGATCTAGGAGAGATGCGATGGTAGCCATAGCGTCAACAGCTCAATTCTGATCTCTTGGTATCTACTCAAAAGTGATAGTAGTAAATGATGTCTTTAGAGTGTCCACCATTTTCTTATATGGCATGAGTTTATGATCTTTGGTCTGATATTCATCAGTTGCTTGTCGAATGACTAGTTGGGAATCGCCATATACTTGTAGTTCTTGTAATTTCCATTGGATGGCTAACCTGAGTCCTGTGATCAAGGCCTCATACTCGGCTATATTGTTTGTGCATGGAAATGTGAGCCTGTAAGACTTCGGGATGCTATCACCTTGAGGTGTGATAAACAGAATGCCTACCCCCGAGCCGTGCCTAGTGTATGAACCATCAAAATATAATTTCCATGGTTGTGCTGCTGTGATCATGAATATCTCCTCATCTAGAAAATTGGAAATAAGAGGATGATCGCCTATGAGTGGTGCATCGGCCAACTGATCTGCAATAACCTGACCTTTGATAGCTTTACGGTCTACATACTCAATGTCAAATTCACTTAGAATCATCACCCATTTGGCTAAGCGACCTGTCAATGCTACTTTGTTAAGTAAATACTTGAGTGGATCAATCTTTGCAATGAGTTGTACCTTGTGTGTTAACAAATAGTGTCTCAATTTTGTGGCTGCTAAGATTACTGCTAGGCAAGCTCGCTCAATAGGGGTGTAATTGAGTTCATAGCCTACCAGTGTGCGAGAGATGTAGTAAACAACACACTCTTTTCCTTCTGCATTATGTTGTGCCAGTAATACACCTAATGCTATACTTGTTACTGAGATATAGAGTAACAATGGTCTACTTGGATCTGGTGGCATCAACAATGGTGGATTCATGAGATAGTTTTTAAGCGTCTAAAATGCTTGCTGGCATCGGGCATCCCACTGAAAGTGGATGTTCTTGTGTAGCAGATGTGTAAATGGGTGACACTTATCGGCCAATTGTGCAATGAATCTTCGGATGGATTGAAGTCGCCCTTGTAATGTCCTTAGCTAACTGATATTCTTTGGTGGAGGCATGTCCATGATTGCTTTTACCTTTGCTGGGTCGACCTCAATACCTTTGCTTGAGACAATGTATCCTAGAAGCTTCCCGGAGGTCACTCCAAAGACACATTTCTTTGGGTTGAGTCGAACATGGTATTGTTCCAGTCTATCAAAGATTTTATCTAAGATGTGGAGATGCCCTTCTCTGGTGAGTGATTTTTCTAGTAAGTCATCAACATAATCTTCCATCATGGTATGCATCATGTCATGGAAGATGGTGGTCATTGCTCTTTGATAGGTGGCTCCTGCATTCTTTAGACCGAAGGGCATTACATTCCAGCAATATGTGCCCCATGGACATGTGAAGGCTGTCTTATGTTGGTCCTCTGGTGTGATCTTTATTTGATTGTATCCTGAAAAGCCATCCATGAGTGAAAGCATGGCATGTCCTACTGTCAGATCCACTATGATGTCGATATTTGGAAGGGGGAAGTCATCCTTAGGACATGCCTTATTCAGATCTCTGAAGTCAGTACAAATGCAGATGCCCCCTTTTGGTTTGCCGACAGGCACAATGTTGGATATCCATTCTGTATAATCAATTGGTCTAATGAAACCAACATCTAGGAGTTTCTTGAGTTCTGTTTTGACTAGTACTGCAATTTGAGGATGCATCTTACGAAGCTTCTGCTTGATAGGTTTGGCTCCTTCTGCGATGGTGAGGTGATGCATGACTAAATCAGGATCAAGCCCAGGCATGTCTGCATATGACCATGCAAAGTTGATCTGACGCTTCTGGAAGAACTCTATAAATTTAGGCTGTTCCTTTGGAGTGAGAAGAGATGCCAGATGTATGATATGAGGATTTTCAGGAGTCCCCACATTGTACTCTTTGGTTTCCTCGATGAGAATTGTTGATCATTCCTTTTGTGTACTATCAGGGAGAATGTCAAACCCTTCATCCTCAAGCACGTCAGAGAGGTTTTCACCATTGGATACGCTCTTTCTTTTTACTTTTGTCGGATCAAACAGTGCCACAGTGTGGTTTTCACTGGAAGATCCATGTTTTATTGTTATATTTTTGTAGCTGAAAGGTTTGGCATCGGCCCCGAAGTATGTTGCGCTATTAAGTTCAATGGCAAATCTAGCTTTGTGATCCCCGCTTGGTAGGTTATCCCTTAATTCCAAAAAGTCAATGATGGCCTCATCATTTTGGAAGAAGTCAAGACATGGGAGATTTGGTTGGTTCCATTCAATGAGTTCAGGGTGGATAATGGGCATTACTTCATCGATTAGGTTAAGTGTGTTAGATGTATCAGTGAGGGTTAAGACGTTATGGTGAAGGTCGTTAATGGTACTCTAGCTATCAGAATCAGGCGTAGGATGAAATGTAGGGTCTGTGGAAGACGTTTCCAGCTCAGGAACCCAAGTGGTCTTTATCTGTGCTTCTCCGTAAACAAGGATATCTTTGCGTGGTGGAGGTGGTGATGTGTCTTCCTCATCTGAAGTGTTAAGCTGTACAGAATCAAATTCCCACTCATGTGAGTCAGTCTCTGAATCACTTTCCAGCATCCGATTACTATACCATACTGGGATGTCCTTTGAGTTAAATACCGTAGGTGTGATTGGTTGATGTACCTTTGTAATGATCGGTGCTACAGGGCGATTGAGGGGGATCAAGGAATCTATTATAGGGAGTATTGGTAATATTGATTCCGTTGCTTCTGTTGGGACTGCTGGTGTTATAGATGCTACTGCGGGTGCTGATACAGTTACTGCTGCTAATGGTGCGACTGATGAGATGACGAGTTCGTTTGATGGGATGAGTGGCATTGGTGATAGTTGTGTTGGGGTTTTGAGCCTCAGTGGGGTTGTTGGGATGGTGCTTGAGGGTGCTTTGATTATGAAAGGTGCCCGCTTTGTAGTAGGTGGACAAAATGGTTTGCTGGGTTTTCCTTTGAACTTGAGTTTAGGAAAGATCTCTTTTTCAAAGCCGAGGCCTGTATTAACTTTAGGCTTGAATTCTGGTAGTAGAGGTTCATGTCATCCTTGTTTGCAATATCCCAAAGCACTTTGACCATCATACCCCATTCTTTGCATAATGAGGAGACCTTTGCCATACTGTTCTATAGGAAGTGTAACTCATGGTTTATCAGTGGTGATGGGATCTTTATAGATCCATTCCGCCAGGTCCTCATCTTGTGTTTCTTCCTCTTGACTCTTTCCAAGAATGAAAGGTGTCAAAGCACATGCTGGTATGTTTAGTGGTTGCTGGAATACCTGTTGTGGTTTACCATGAGTTCTAGGAGAAGTGGGCATTTGTCCCACACAAAAGAGTTGACTCAAGTTGTATTCCCCAGGACCTTCCTCAGCTATCTTCATCTTAAGCTTTTCTTTCTTGGGTATAATGGTGTTTGAATGGGCAAGAGAGGCGGGACTTATATATGATGTGGAGGAAATGGCTTCTCTATTATTAGGAACAGTAATCTCTGGTTGATGGTTGATATTATGGCAATATGCAAAGGGATTTGTGTCACCCAGAATTGTGATCTCTACACCGTTATGTGGGAACTTGATACATTGATGGTAGGTAGATGGAACGGCTTGCATGGCATGTATCCAAGGTCTTCCTAACAATAGATTGTATGGCAGAGGAAGGTCCAGAACCTGACAAATGATGTGCTTTACCATAGGGCCCACTCAGATTGGTAGTACCACAGCTCCTTTGGATGAACGCTCTGCATCGTCATAGGCTTTGATTGTGATCTTCTGACGAGGATCCACTGATTCGACCACATATCCCAATGCTGTGACCAACTGCAGTGTGCAAATATTCAGGCCTACTCCATTATCGATCAAGACTCGCTTGATCCTATGCTGGTTAATAAATCCTTCAATGTGGAGTGAGGCATTATGTGGTTGTTGGAAGGAAGAGTTGTCACTTTAAGAAAATGTGAGACAAGGTGATGACTTTAGACTTCCAAGCATTGCTTGAAATTGGTCTATATTCAGGTTTGCAGGGACTAACGCCTCTTGGAGTGCTTGATCCAAGATAGTTTTATGAGATGGCGATAGACGCAAAAGCTCTAAAATGGATATAAGCACAAAGGTTTTGTCTAATTGTTCCACAAGATTGTACTGCTTTGGGATGGAGGTGGTGCCTTGTGGAGCTACCTTTATGGTAACTTTGCCACGGCGTGTAACAACATGGCAATTTGAGTTGGGATTTTTGAAGGTTATGTGTGGGAGAAAAAGTGACACTAAGCAAACATGCCCTAATCTCACTTTCAATCACACATTTGTGGAATACGAAAGAGCCTAGAGGTATCACACAATTGGCTACTTCTTTTTGTGGAAGAGAGAGCCACGGGCTACCTATTAGGATTTCTATTCCTTTGTTGTAATTGAAAGATAAAATGATGCAAGTTCAATCCCAAACCCCAAAGTGCAAGTATGAACTAATAACAAGATTTGCAGAATTGAACTTAAATAATGGAAAGCTGTAAACACAAGGATAAGACAAGAATGAAAATGCGTACCCGAAGTTAAAATCTGACTGAAAATGTTTGGGACGGGGGCGCGGGCGCCACTGTCCTGATTCTGCCCCTGAAACTGCTCCGGAAACTGCTGTTTTTGCACTTTGGAAAAAGCTGTCAAAAATGTTGAAAATGCTGTCGGACCAGGGTGCCCAGCGCCCCTGTCCCAGGGACCAGGGTGCCCAGAAGGGACCAGGGTGCCTAGAAGGGACCAGGGCGCCCAGCGCCCCTGTCCTGGCAGGACCAGGGCACCCCACGCCCCTGTCCTGGTCTTTTGTTCTGAAATTTGGTGGGAAGGCCCGTCTCAGTCTGCTTCTTCCGGATCTGCAACCTCCAGCGTTGTCCGAGTCCCGAAACCTGCAATAATATCTGAAAAGGTGTTTGGGCGGCTATATAGGGTTTTGCCTTAGTCAAACCCCCGCTTCGGTGATTTCCACCTCCACGAATAGCCAAGTTGTATTGTAAAATGTATTGTGTGTGCAGACCTAGTGTGTGTGCAAGGTCCTTAAATGCAAGAAAGCAAACTAGAGCCACCTAGAAAGTAAACCCTAATTGCTTGTAAATGATAATGTAAATGCTCTAAATCAAGATGCAGAGTGATCTAAAGTATGAATAAATGATATATTGAAGCTTATGCAAAGACATGAAAACAACATGAAATCATACCCAACCCTCAAGGGAGGAGTACAAGCCAATCTTCAGTCGGTAATCTCCTATTGTTCTTCAATGTCTTCCAAGCCCTAAATGAATGAATGAAATTGATGAATACTTGATAGATGGATGTTGAATGTTGTTGAAGTCTTCAAAGATCTGCTCTTTTGCTGCATATGAGGCCCTGAAAATCAAAAATCGGATCCCTTCAAATGAGGAAAGAGAGCTTTTATATATGAAACCCTAGGTCGTAAATTCGTATTTTGGCCGACCTAGAGATTGAATATCCCGCCAATTTCTTGGGGTTAAGCTTTATTTTATGATTGGATCATGCTCCCAAAATTTCGGGAAAAATGTCCGGGACCATGTTGCACGGGCGCCATGGTCTCGACAACTTTTCACCAAATTTTCAGGGCCGTCGGATATGATGATTTTAGAGAGAATCCCGAAGTTACAGGTGATTTCGAGATGTTTTGACCCCCGAAATCAAGCCCCCAAGTTCGAAATAGGACCTAATTAGGGTTTTTGATTAAATGATGTATTGGAAGAATAAAATGAAAGGGGCAAACTTTTAATGAAAGGGCCCAACTTTATGATATGGGAGATGATAAAATAGGACCTTAGACCTAATTAATTTAATTAATTAAGTGCTAAAGGTGAAATGCAATGCAAAATGCAAAATGCGCCAAGGCGGGTGCTAAACTAGGTGTGAAATTGTACCACCCTAGCAAGTGCGTACAATTTACAACGCTACATTTAGCCCCCACTTTAGCGGTCATATGAACACTACGTGCATATGCAAGCTAAAGTACAGAAAAGTAAACATTATTTGAAAAAGGATATATCCATAAGTCTGTCGAATGAAGCCCCCAGCGGTATCTGCAATACACAGTTAGGAACCGCACCCTACAAAACACACGTTAGATCACAAAATCACCTAATGCTTACTAAGGAAGGTGATGAAAATTCGAGGGTAGCTATATGCCCCCCCCTGTTTCGGCTTGCTAATTTTAGTGAGTTGAAACAGGGTATCATGTTTACCACTTCGAATTGTTAAAGGATATTGATGACAAATGCTCACAAGAAGATTTGATATGAGATCAAAAACTAATGGAGAATCATTTGGTAAGAAAGAGGACTAAATCTCAATTCCAACACAACAAAGAGTGTGAGGATTTGGGAGTTCTCTAACACAAGATGAAGGATGTAAATGAAAACAAAATGAAAAGAGAAAGAAAGAAAAAAAAGGCATGAATACACACATTGGTGATCCATGAGAAGAATAGTGAGAGAGAAAACATGGACTTCTCGCCCCTAGATCTTGTCTAGGTGATCCATGGGAAAAGGACATGGAAAACTAGCCCCTAGAGTCTGTCTAGGTGATCCATGTAAGGGAGGAGAGTGAGAAAGTCTAGCCTTATGCCGCTAGTTCCACTCAACCTCGTGCATGTGTGTGTAAGGGAGGTTAGAAGCACCTCATAGGAGTCTATGCCCGAGTATGCTACAACCTGTATATGTATAGTACAAAAAGGTGACATCTCGCTCTAAGAGTCTGTGCTCTGGTTTCGAGAATGACCCATTGCTCAAAAAGTGTAATGTTTATGTCATAAGCAAAGTAGAACAAGGATACCTACCTTCATCACAAAAGAAGATACCCCAAAAATGCAACAATGTCATAGATCCAAGCAAGAGAGTTTTGCACTCTTTAAGCAAGGATGAGATAGTTGAAAAGGGATATCTTGTAGTATGTGTAAAGGAGATCCTTAGAGGAGAAGAGATCTTTGTACAAAAGACACCTATCCCCAAGAGGAATTGTCTTAGACAAATATAACATCTTCTAGAATAAGACAAAGAAGAGAATAAGAATGCAATACTTTCTTCTTTTGCGAGGTGAAAGTGATTCTTAATGAAGGATGATGCTCTTTTTAACCCAATTGGGAGAGTGAATTCATTATGGATGTATTTTACCAAGTGCAAAAGAGGTTGTAGTCAAGGATTTACACCTCTTGAACAAACAACAACAAATGCATACAAGGAATAACATCAAGTAATAAAGTTCACACCATCCACAAAATAGGAAAAAGTGGATCCTTAGATAAAAATAAGGAAAGATCATTGCCTCAATGGGAAGGACTTACACAATCTTCTAGGGAGAGATTTGGACATAAGCAAAAGAAGAGATGTATGAAATCACTCTTGTCCCCATAGGAACAAGAAAATTAGGCTATTATGTTGCTTCAAAAAATATGATTGCACTTGAAATTGTACCATCACGAATGACAATGAGCCCCCAGTAAATGAGCTACCAATGTCACATAATGATGAGCAACATAATAGCCATTACTGTTATTTAAAGACATGATAGATTGAATGAGGTATTTGAATATGACATGCTAAATGCTCAACTATAAGTGAGATCAAAAACATGTATAAAATGATAAAAATTGAAGAAGAAAAGTCACAAGAAATCTTAGAAGAGGGATGAGTGTAATTTATTAGAGCCTTATCCCTAGAGGAAAGGACTTTATGATGAATAGGAGATAAAGATTCATAAGTGGATTTAGAAATTTGAGGGGATTCATAAAGAGATTTTTTCATCGCCAAGATTTCCTTATGAAGGGAATGAGAGTTGATAGAAGTAGAAGATGATTTAGTTGAAGTGAGATCATCATCACTACTAAATATAGCATTCACATTGAGAGATGGTCTTTTAGATGCTTTAGTGCGTTTGCAGGGATTATAGCCAAGTCCAAAGGCATAATTGTGAAAATTAGTCTCTAGAGGAACTTTTATCCCTTGTTCATGAGTGCCACAACCATTTCCATGATACCCATGCTTAGCAAAAATGCGAAAACCACGACCATAACGATCAGCCATTTCAGGAAGAGAAGGTGGTTTTTCATAAGACAAAGAATCAAACTCTTCATAATTAGAGGTGTGAGGAGAAGAAGTTTGAGAAGCGGCCACAAAATTATTGCTCATAGATTCAGGTAAGACTGATTGATCTCTAGTTTCTTCCTTCTTTTTACCTTTAAGATCTCTAGGAGGAACCCTATATTCACCTACAAAGGTGGGATTGAAATCAAGAGATCCCCAATCGTCTTCTGCGAGAACCTTCTCAAGATCAAAAGCCTTTTCATGTGTAGACTCAAGTCGAGAAGGATCTTCTTTAGGAGCTTTAGACTCATCCAAAGAATTTTGATTATCAGAGGGTGGTGATTCATCCATAGGTATCTTGTTTAACGAGTCATTACTAGAAGAGGAAGGCTTAGAAGAACTCCCTTTGGAAGTAGATGTTTGCAAACAAGCCTGAAGTTTAGTATCACCTATCAAGGTATATGTCTTATTGTTATAAATGAATTTAACTTGTCTATGCAATGTAGAGGGGATAGCTTGCATACTGTGAATCTAGGGTCTCCCTAATAACAAGTTGTATGTTAGATTTCCAGACATAACATGGATAGGAGTAAGCAAAGTAACAGGTCCCACTGTGACGGGTAAGGTGATGATACCTAATGAAGACTTAGCCACATTATCAAAGCCTCGAATGGGATGAGAGTCAGGCTCAATAAGGGATGTATCCACATTCATCTTATGCAATAGATTAATGCTACATACAATAAGGCCAGAGCCATTATCTACCAGTGTTCATCTTATAGCAGTGTCATTTATGATAACCAAAATCATCAAGGGATCATATTGATGTTGAATTTCACTAGTAGGCAACTCATCTTGAGTAAACACAATTTGAGCTTTAGGATTCATCACAGAGTTAACCAAAGATGCTATATTACTAGATGTATTCGGTGGAGGAACATTCAAATCTTTCAAGGCATCTTGTAACATTCCATGATGAGCGGAAGAAGTTTGGATCAAATCCCAAACGGATATCTTAGCAGGGGTAGCTTTAAGTTGTTCTATGAGATCATATTCCTTACCGAGAACTTGTGAAATACGTGGAGCTTGCGGAAGAATAGGTTGGGAAGGAGGAAGCGAAGTGGGGATAACTGGAGGAGGATTAGGTTGCCTATTGTTTCTTGTGTTATAGGTATGGGCAACCGCATGATAACTCTCTCTAGTCAGTTGCTTAGCATACTCATAAGGGCTCTTAGTAGAATAACCTCCTTGCACAGTAATAATAGGTTTCTTAGGAGTGCAAAAAGAATCATTAACATAACCACCTTGAACCACTAAGATAGGCTTATTTAAAGGTTGAGAATTTTGAGAAGGACAAGCACCTTGGACAGTGAAGAGAGGTTTGTTAGGTGTCTCATTCACATGTATCAAATTGATTGAGGATGGTTTAGAGGAATGAACAAAAGTGTTGGAAGAATTATTGATAGTCTTCTCTTGCACTAAAATCTTATCATGGATTAAATCAATTTTAGGAGAGAGACAAGGAATAGGCATTGATGTTCTAGTAGGGAGAGTAATACTAGGAAAGGTCATATCATCCTCTATCATCAAAGGATCTACATGGGGAATAAACTCTCTAGGAGAAGGATCAACATTACTCTCTAAAGTCTCACTTTTGAGAGGGAGATCTTTGAAAGAGATGTTAACCATCTTGCTTTGAACTAGGGTATCTTTATGAGTAGAACCAAGTTGAGGAGAAGGAGATGCTTTATTTTTAGAGGGAGAATAATTGAGATTCAAGGAAGGTGAGAAATTATCAAGGGAGAGAAAATAATCTACACCTTCTTCTAATGGTTCATCCCAAATGGTGAAGTTATTGAAAGGAATGTTTGAAGTATTGTCAATTTCGGGAGAAGAGATAACTTTGTTTATTAATTCCTCATCCTTAGAAGGGAGAGCATCAATAGATGTGTTAAACTCATCCTCTTTCCTCAAAATATGTTCAATATGATCTTTAGGGGAGAGAGAATTAAGGAAATTGCTTATTATTTCATCTTCTTTCTCTAAGGGATGCTTATGTGTAAGACAAACTTTAGGAGAAGGGTAAGCATTTATCACTAATTCATCATCTCTAGTGGGAATTTTGTTGGGAAAGGAAATGCCATCACTAGGAAATGTAGGGATAATGTCATCTTCTTGCACAAAAGGATCCTCATGAAGGGAGTGTTTTTTAGGAGGAACATGAACATACTTCTCCAAAGATTCATGCTTAGGAAGGAGATCTTTGAAAGAATTGTTCATAACCTCTTGTTGCACTAACATGCCCCCATTGGAAGGACCAACTTTAGGAGAAAATAATTCAATGTCCATCAATACCTTTTCACTTAGAGAGGCATCATGGAGGGAAGGTGAAGTAACATTAAGAAAGGTGTTTATGATATCATTTTCTTCCTCTAGGATAGCTAAATAGGAAGGGCACATTTTAGGAGAATTGTCAAGATCACTCTTAAAGTCTTCATCCTTAGAGCATGGGAGAGTCTCAAAGGGATTGGTAGCAACTCTTTTAGGCACTAAAATGTTGTTATAGATCGGGGGAGGTTCCCTAGGAGAAGGAAAAATTGAAACAAGGGAAGCTAACCCATTATCACATCTATGAAATGAATGCATTATGACAACAATTTTCCTCTTTCAAATGATAACACATGCAAAATAGAAGGAAATGTTTAATTTCAACCAATGCAAGCACTTAGAATGTAGATTTAGAAAATGAAATTTATGATTCAAATGAGTTCCTAAATCAGATTTGAAATGATTGATCCCAATTAAGCTATCCACAAGTTCAATTTTGAATTGAAAAATTAGGGTTTTAGCAAAAATTTCCTCTAAATTTTTAAATCTTGCAAGAAATTAAAACTTTTAAATACAAATTTGAATTTGAAAACACTCAAATTTGAAAACATAAATCAGAATTAGAGAAGATTGGAGTTCACGTCGGGTTCACCAAAATGTGTGGGAGAAAAAGTGACACTAAGCAAACATGCCCTAATCTCACTTTCAATCACACATTTGTGGAATACGAAAGAGCCTAGAGGTATCACACAATTGGCTACTTCTTTTTGTGGAAGAGAGAGCCACGGGATACCTATTAGGATTTCTATTCCTTTGTTGTAATTGAAAGATAAAATGATGCAAGTTCAATCCCAAACCCCAAAGTGCAAGTATGAACTAATAACAAGATTTGCAGAATTGAACTTAAATAATGGAAAGCTGTAAATACAAGGATAAGACAAGAATGAAAATGCGTACCCGGAGTTAAAATCTGACTGAAAATGTTTGGGACGGGGGCGCGGGCGCCACTGTCCTGATTCTGCCCCTGAAACTGCTCCGGAAACTGCTGTTTTTGCACTTTGGAAAAAGCTGTCAAAAATGCTGAAAATGCTGTCGGACCAGGGCGCCCAGCACCCCTGTCCCAGGGACCAGGGCACCCAGAAGGGACCAAGGTGCCCAGAAGGGACTAGGGCACCCAGCGCCCCTGTCCTAGCAGGACCAGGGCACCCCACGCCCCTGTCCTGGTCTTTTGTTCTGAAATTTGGTGGGAAGGCCCGTCTCAGTCTGCTTCTTCCAGATCTGCAACCTGCGGCGTCGTCCGAGTCCCGAAACCTGCAATAATATCTGAAAAGGTGTTTGGGCGGCTATATAGGGTTTTGCCTTAGTCAAACCCCCGCTTCGGTGATTTCCACCTCCACGAATAGCCAAGTTGTATTGTAAAATGTATTGTGTGTGCAGACCTAGTGTGTGTGCAAGGTCCTTAAATGCAAGAAAGCAAACTAGAGCCACCTAGAAAGTAAACCCTAATTGCTTGTAAATGATAATGTAAATGCTCTAAATCAAGATGCAGAGTGATCTAAAGTATGAATAAATGATATATTGAAGCTTATGCAAAGACATGAAAACAACATGAAATCATACCCAACCCTCAAGGGAGGAGTACAAGCCAATCTTCAGTCGGTAATCTCCTATTGTTCTTTAATGTCTTCCAAGCCCTAAATGAATGAATGAAATTGATGAATACTTGATAGATGGATGTTGAATGTTGTTGAAGTCTTCAAAGATCTTCTCTTTCGCTGCATATGAGGCCCTGAAAATAAAAAATCGGATCCCTTCAAATGAGGAAAGAGAGCTTTTATGTATGAAACCCTAGGTCGTAAATTCGTATTTTGGCCGACCTAGAGATTGAATATCCCGCCAATTTCTTGGGGTTAAGCTTTATTTTATGATTGGATCGTGCTCCCAAAATTTCGGGAAAAATTTCCGGGACCATGTTGCACGGGCGCCATGGTCCCGACAACTTTTCACCAAATTTTCAGGGCCGTCGGATATGATGATTTTAGAGAGAATCTCGAAGTTACAGGTGATTTCGAGATGTTTTGACCCCCGAAATCAAGCCCCCAAGTTCGAAATAGGACCTAATTAGGGTTTTTGATTAAATAATGTATTGGAAGAATAAAATGAAAGGGGCACACTTTTAATGAAAGGGCCCAACTTTATGATATGGGAGATGATAAAATAGGACCTTAGACCTAATTAATTTAATTAATTAAGTGCTAAAGGGGAAATGCAATGCAAAATGCAAAATGCGCCAAGGCGGGTGCTAAACTAGGTGTGAAATTGTACCACCCTAGCAAGTGTGTACAATTTACGACGCTACAGGTTATAGTTGCAACTTGTTCATTGGCATCATACAGATGATTTACAGTGTAATTGTATGCAGCCTGCGTATAATCTGTGGTATCAGTGCCTCACCTGGAAGTGGAAGGACCCCTTTGATCTTGTGATGGAAGTGGATTTTTGAACATCAGATGATCATTATTGGTTGTTTTAGGGTTATGTCCTTCAATTTCAATTTCTCCGCGATCAATAAGATCCTGAATGAGATCTTTCAATCGGTGACAATTACTTGTCTTGTGTCCTCTTCCTTGATGGAATTCACAGTGTTCAGTATCTCTCCACCATGCCGGTTTGACCTTAGGCTCATAGTTTGATAGTTTAGGTAGAGTGACCAAATTTTGAGAAATGAGTTGTCGCAATACTGTTTCAATGGGTTCCCCTAAGGGAGTGTATGTGCGTTTTTGTTTTTGCTGACGAGGTCTTGGTTCATCGTGAGATGTGATGCGACCTTGATTTGTAGGACCATTTGTGTTATTCTGAGGTGGAGGATTCTATCCTGCAAACTGAACCACAGGCTGTGCATTTTGTATAGTCCTAGCATTTACAACCCCATCATTGACGATATTCTTGTTTTTATTCCAGAAGCTTTGTTTATCACTATTGAAGTGCGGGCGAGGACCATCTTTTGGTTCATTAAAGATTTTGATGAGTCCTTTCTTGATGAGTGCCCGTTCACATTTTAAACCCTTGGTGATCATATCATTAAAAGAGTCTGTGTCTTTGACATCCAGGTGAAATTCCATTTCTTCGTTTAAGTTGGAAATGAATATTTCCACTAGTTCTCATTCAGGTAACTGAAGAGAACGTCTGCTAGACATTTGGCGCCATCGTTGCAAGAATACTGAGAATTGCTCACCTGGTTTTTGTTTGGTGTTGCATAGATCAGCCATGGTGACATCACGTTCAATGTTTTGAGAGTTATGAGCTAGGAACTTCTGGATGAGTTCCTCAAATGTTCTAATGCCACCTGGTAGTCGGGAAAACCATGATGTGGTTGTTCCTCCCAAGCTTTGGGGAAAAAGGCGCATTAGGTAGGTGTCTTCATATGCCACTTCAAGACAAGCGGAATGAAATTCTCTGACATGATCAAGAGGATCTCCCTTTCCTCTATATTTTTCAAATTTGGGTGTTTCGAATCCTCGTGGAAATGGTGGCATGTAAAGATTCCTATCAAAAGGATAGGGACAGATGTCATTGAGTGAGAATTGGTTAGTCTTGATACCACTATGAAGCTGTTGGGCGAGATTCTTGACTTGTTGCCGCAACATGTCCATTTCATTTGGAGGAGGAGGTGGTGGGTTACCTCGAGGAATATTATATCTGATGGGATCTCTACCTCTTTCCTCTTCATGGCGACTTTGTCTTTTTGATGCTTGTCTTAACTGGGCAAGATCAAAGTCAGAGGGGAGTTTTGCTCCTTCTTGAGCGAGTCTTAAGAAGTGAGCATCCACATTTCTCCTAAGTATTTCATCAAAAAGTTTGTTAAAGAGAGGGTTATGCTGAGCCCTTTCTATTGTTGCAAGAGTAGGAGTACTCGGGTTTTCGTCATTTGCATTTCCTCCAAGTGCTTCTTGAAATTCATTGAGATTGTCCTCTTCTTCTTCTTCCATTTCTATTTCTCGTTGTCTTGACTGTGATCAGGTTTGAGCCATTTTGCTTGCAAGCTGTTGTTGAAGTTGTGTGAAAATAATGATGAGTTTTGGATGAAATGAAAGGTTGATGGTTGGTGAATTGTGTTGCACGTGGATCTCTAGCACTTTTAAGGTGGATGTAACCAAAATTCCTTCTTTGAATTGCTTGTTTGTTTGATAAGTTTTGATGTGATAAGGTGTAGAGAAATCTGAGATGTGTTACAAATTTAACTACCTAGTAATGAGAGGATTCACTCATGAACTAGTTTTAACCTACGTAGATGTGTCTCTTAGGATGAGCTTATCCTAGATGTAGAAACAATCTAAAAAGTGATGTGATGTGTTTGATTTCAAGCAATATCTAAAAGAGAACTTGGGACAAGAACCTCTTAATGTTTTGAGAGTTGGGACGGATTGATGATGAAGTGATGATGTATGAGTGAGATGATGGATGAAAATGTTTTCAACTTCAATAAAAACTTTGTGTTATAAATGGGACAAACTCTATCTCTTCCCTTTCGGGTGTTGGTGGTATTTCTCGAGCTGTGTTGTATGTGATACAGACATTTGGGAAGAAGTTGGTATTAATCTTTCCTCCTTGGTTTTTGTGATAACTCAGAGCTCTATATTGCATAAAAGCTCTGCGGTTCAATGATTCGGAATCAAATTCATTTGTTTTGCCTTGAAGATAGAGACACATGTGACTCAACAAAACTCTATGGGAGACAAAGATTTGTCTATTGATATAGAAGAATTTCCTTCGTTTGATCAAAGCCTTTGAGCTTAATGGTCTTCTTTTCAAGTTGATATTCTGATGACACTTCTTCTTTCGCAAGATGTGAAGAATGGTCATAAAATTTCACTCTTTGTTGTTTGTACCTTGTTTTTGATGTTTTTGGTTGTTTTGACAGATGTTTGGTTGGATGAATACTTTGTTTTTGGGAAGTGATTTTCTGATTTTTCTTTGACAAGAAAACAAAGCAAGCACACAAACACAAGAATGTTGCCTAAAAGGCACAAATGAGTATGGGTCTAGATCAACCCAATCTTTGGACTTGTATATGACCCTTCCTTTAGATGTATTTTAAGGTGTATTTCCAAAGCCTGAAGTCGGCTCAATTTGCACTAGGTCTTTAAAATGAACACACTTCAAACACTTTTTATCCCTAAGGTCAAATGGCCAGTTGTGATAAATTTAGCCCACATCTTGATATTTCTTCGACTTTGGTACTACATACCTTATGAATCCCGCCGTGGCAGGTAAGGATGTGATATACTAAGTCTTGCACGAGCATAACAAATAGATGATCTCTATGATGGGGGAGTCACCACTTTTATCAAGCCACAAGTGACTTTTCAAAAAGCTATGTTTCTACTCAAGGAAATATGTATGGTGAGTATCTTGGGAGAAAAACCATCTATGCTCTTGCACTAAATTATATCACAAATATCCTCAATCAATAGAATGGGTGGGCTACTACTAAAAGGTGTTTAGTCATGTTCGATGTTTTTGGACATAAGTTCATTCTGCAGTGACTCACTTAAGAGCCTTGTAACTGGTGGTGGGGCCCATTTGTCCTTTCGGCCAGTTACACTGTAGGAACAACTATACCCAAGGCTACAGCTTTCACTCTCACCTAATTTCTATAGCGGCTCAAAGGATTTACCGCTCGAGGTCGTTCCCAAGAGTATCGATCCCTTGGCAGGCCTCTCTTAAAAAGATAAAATTTTGAGTGTTACTAACACTTTTCTCTTGCACCTAGGACCACGAAAGCCAAGGGAGAGGATAGTGTGTGTTAGAAGTAGGACCACTCGACCAACTCTTTGCACAAGTGTGCCAAGCACGAAAAACACTTGTTCTTTTTAATCTATCATTGCAATGTGATTTAACTATTTGGAGATGTTGCTCCAACAATCATGGTGTTCTTTTTAATTTTCAAAGACAATTGTTTGAGTAAACTAGAATTTGAAAATCCTGGTCAACTTAATGAAAAACACGTTTGCATGAAGTAAAATTGCTTTAAAAATGAGACAAGTTGATTGTGAATTTTATTTGCACCAAAAATGGAAGTGTGGATTGTGAGTTTTATCTTGATGCAAGAAATAAAATTTGCCTTGTTGATTTTAAGCACCAAAACGAAGTTTGTTTCCTAACTTGCAAAAAAATAAAGTTGTTTTGTATAAGTTTGTGGTTCTTTTTACCTTGGAACAATGAAATTCTTTTTAAGAGCCCCAAACAAATGTGTGATTCTTTTTTAAAAGCCCAAATTTGAAATGTGAAGTTAATTTTAAACCAAAATAAAAAGTGAATTCATTTTTAAAACCAACTTCAAAAACAAGTTAGTAAAAAATATAAATCTACTTTTTAATTTAATTTAAATCTGCACAAAAGAGAAAAATAGTTAGTAAAATCCGCCTATTTGGTGGGCTTCTAAAAGCCTAATTTTTTTTTTTTTGGTTTTTTTTTTTTTTTGGTTACAAGGTGATTTGTACAACGTTTTGTTATAATAGCGCTAGTCTACGTTTGAACAGAGGCACTATTTAACACAAACGCACAAAAAGAAAGGGGAAGACAGAGAAGGCAAAAGCGCTGAAACAGGGTGAATAGCGCCAAAATAATGTCAAACGCACCAAAACAGTGTCAAAAGTGCAACCTGTGTGACATTTTCAACATTCAAACATGTTATTGGTTAAAAAAAAAAGTTGATCTTTTTGGTGTTTGGATTCACGTCGAGTTCACCAAATGATGCTCTGCAAAAAGAATTAGAAAATCTGTTTGATGGCAACACACACCAGAGCACAAGAAACAAACGTTAGTGTTAGCAACAAAAGATTATCCTAAACAGGCATATCAAGAGAGATATTAAGCATGAAATAGAAAGCATATAAACATAGAATAAAATAGCTAATCAAGATTCTCATAGTTGCTCCTCCCTTGTTCCTCTCCTCTCCAAGTCCCAAATGAGTGTAGCTCCTAGCTTTTAGCACTAGCCATGGATGCCATATGGAGATTCAAGATGGTTGAATATGATAAGCAAATGCTATGCAAGTGTAGATAGTGATGCTATGAAAAAGCTCTATGCTAATGCCAGTATAACAACAATACTTTAAAATGCTTCTCTCTTTTTTGTTTGAGGAGAAGGGTTCTATTTATAGAAGAAATGGGGAAATGAATTGTTAAGATTGAATGGTTTAATCAAGGGCCAAGTTTGAAAGTTGGGGATCCATGTGCACAATTGGCACCAATAAAATGGTGACAAGTGTCAACATAGGATTGGGTTGAGAGAAGAGGTTGGAGGCATTAAAGGCCTGAGAACACCTCATGGTTATCTAGAGGCTAAGGGTCAAGTCCAAATTAAGATTACCCACTGGATTAAGAGTTAATCCAAGGATAAACCTTTGTGCAAATGTTTAAGAGATAATCATGGTCAAAGCATTAATGGCCTGATGAGACCTTTGGGTTGGGTAGAGGTTGAGTCAAAACAAATGTTTTAACCATGTGGGAGGGTTTGAGGTAACAATTAATGGTTATTGGAGACTTTGGGGATTAAGTGGTTGAAGGTTGAAAGCCTTCAATGGTTATCAAAGACTTTGAGCCATTTAGTGGTTGAAGGTTGAAAGCCTTTAATGGTTATCAAAGACTTTGAGGGTTTGAGAAGTGACTTCCCTTTTGCTTAGGAATGTGACAAAGTTTAGAGAAGGGGTTAGGTTATTTAGAAGTGATTAGAAAATTCTAGAAGGGGTTTAGGCATGCAAGTGGATTTTGTAGGAAAATGCAAGTGGGAGAAATTTTGGTATTTTCAATTAAAATAAAATCATTTATTTCAATTAAATGGTGTAATTTGCATTTGGATAAATATTTAAATAAATATTAATTTATTTAAATGAGAAAAATGAAGATAAAGAATTAAAATGCTTGAAGACTTTGAGGGAAACCATTAAAGGCTTGAAGACTTTAAGGAAAACCATTAAAGTCTTAAGAAGACTATAGAAGGAAGCCATCAAGTTTGAAGACTTTAAAGCCATCAAGTTTGAAGACTTTAAAGCCATCAAGTTTGAATACTTTAAGGGAAACCATTAAAGGTTTCAAGTGGGTGAGGATAAATAGGATTTTAAATAAATAATATATTTAAAATAGTTGTGCAACTTGCATTTGTAGGAAAATGCAAGTGGGTGAGGATAAATAGGATTTTAAATAAATAATTTATTTAAAATAGTTGTGCAACTTGCTTTTGTAGGAAAATACAAGTGGGTAGAGGATAAAGGTGATTTAAATAAATGTTAATTTATTTAAATGTGAGAGGTGGGATTTTGGGGGATTTAAATAAATATTAATTTATTTAAATGTGAGAGAAGATTTAATTAAACAAATATGATTTATTTATTTAATAAATGGTCTGAATTTGGTTAAGTGAATTAAATTAAATAAATTGAATAATTTATTTAATTAATAGGAGAAGAGGGTTAAGATGAATTAATTAAATATATTAATTTAATTAATTATTAATTGATGGTTAAATAATCAAATAAATATTAAATATTCATTTAATTAAGTGGACAGATTTATGTGACTACACTTTTAATTCACCACAATCCAAAAAAGTAGCTGGTAGTGGACATTTCCTCTTTTCCAGAGACATTATGTAGGAATTGGGTTGTATCGCAACTTTGGCCCAAAACTGAACTTATGCATCTCCTACAAGCCAAAGAGAAAAGAGATGCTCAGGCCTACTCTTGAGTGGAGCCGCTCATATAGGCTAAAGAACAAAGAGATACCTAGGTCGCCTTCCGACAAGAGTAACACTTGTCATTATTTCACGAGTTTGTAGCTTTAAAAATTATGACAATAGGGAATGTGTGATAGACCACAAGACCCACTAATAGGTTTGATATTGTTGAGAAGTTTTCTGGAATGTGTTGTTGTCATTGATGTCAACATATTCCTCTATCTGTTCCAGTGTTGTGGTCAAATTAACTCACTTAATCTTGAGTTGGCTTGGCCAATGTGTTGCAGATGAGTTGTTGTAGATTAAAGGGTTTTGAGATAAGTATCTCTAGTTGATTCAGCTAAAGTTTTAGAGGTTCACATGGTGATTTGATTGAGTTATGAGATTCGGTATTGTGGTTGGTTTTTCAATTGTTCCATGTTGTTCAGTGTTCTGGATTTTGCTCCGCATTGAAATATCTTAGTTTGTGGATTTGGCAAAGTGTTTGGGACATTTTGGTGTGTCCTCAATTTAGATGGTTTGTAATTTGGAGGTTCGTAAGTGATTCTTCTAATTTGAGAGTCAGTTCAGTTAGTGTTCTTAATGTTCGGTATAATGATGATGAAGATTCTAGTAAGTGGTGTAGGTGCAGTTGTTGTGATAATTTATGATGCTCGTGGATGTTTCTTGATCATGTTGTATTTGTGTTGATGGTTCCCATTACTCATTGTGCTTGATATTGATGATTTTCCTTGATCTGGTATTGTTCTTCATGTTCTTGGCTAACATGATGATTATAGCATGTTGCGGATGTTTGAGGCATGATTCTTGGAAGTGTTTCATATTCAAGGTGTTGATTTAGGTCCATACTATGACTTAGTTGACATTGTTTTGGTCTGCGTATAATGATGTAGTGTGTATGGTTATATCTTTGTAATTTGTGATGTGTGTTGAGCCGACCTTGAAATATAGGTTGATGATATGTATAAATAAATCTAATACTCATCTGAGAGAGGTTTCCGTGTGGGCAAATAATTCTTTGATATTTTGGAAGCAGTGAAGAGGTGTGAAGAAGTGCGAAGGAGCAATATATGTGTTATGTGCTTAACCGGAACTATAACTAGGCATGAGGAGATGATATTTTATCAGTTCATGATCTTTTGGATGTAATCCGAATATAATTGTAAGATAGTGAGTCTTTCCAAGAGTTGTAGCCCTCTTTGTTATGTGTTTTGAGCAGTAAGCTCTAGGCAGTGTGCCCGAATGCATGTGCATTCCCGATTTTAATATTTCATATACTTCTAGCAGGGTATCATCATATTGTGGGTAGGTTCCCACCATGGTTTTTCCCTTGACCGATTTTTCCACGTCAAAAATATTAGTGTATGTGTGTTATTGATTTGGTGTTGATTTTTTCCTTCATTGTTGATTATCAGATCTGAAATTGTGTTTGAGTTAAGTAAATTTTTTAAACAATTGATTCACGCCCCCCCCCCTCTCTCATTTTTTTGCCTTGTTGCCAATAGATATGTGCAACAATCTTACAGCCTTGTGACTTTTAGGTGGGGCCTCTTGGATGAAGCTATGATATGAAGGCCTTGTGTGAAGCAATAGGAAGCTGACACTTGTCTTGATTATAGAGACATTAAGAAAGAAAAAGGTTGTGTTAGAGTTTCAACCTAGAATAAAACCTATGCCATTGATATTTGATCATTTGACAATGCATATGTAAATATCAATAATGAATATTATTATTTTCAATAGCAACAATTTTAAAGTTAAAATTTTGCCAACTAACTTAAATATTATTGTCTAGCATTTGATATTTTCACCACCAAAATTATAAGTTTTCAAACACTTACTAGCACATTCGCCAACTAATTAAATTTATAGTTTTTGACATTTATATAACTTGTCAGTAAACTTATTTTATTTGTTTTAAATCAAACATAATTTGCCAATGAAAATAATTCTTTTATTTTTAAGACAAGCAAGATTTTTCATCAACATTATTTATTTATTTTAATACAATAATAATTCGCACATGATATTATTTTATTTGTTTAAGGAAGAGAAATTTTCACCAAGCTTTTATACACATTTTAGCCAGTTTTAAATTTGATTACATTATAATTAATAGTATTTTTTGCAAAAATGAAAAATTCACCAATGCAATTAATATTTTTTCTATAAATAGCAAAAAAATTGCTAAGATTTTATATCATTTTGGAGGGGGTTTCTTAAAGTTTTCCCCTAAAGTTACCAGAATAGTAGGATGCTATAAAGAGAAAGAAATAACCAAATAAAGTAAGACTAGAATAAAGACTCAAGAAATAGGATATTGATAAAAGAAAGCTAAAATAGACGACAGAGAAAACCGAAAAATATACTAGATTCAACTACACCATTACATATCAACATACATATAAAATCCAAAAAAATGTTACCATTTTATGGACACTAAAGAGGTCTGTGAAAACCTAATTAGGATAGTCTTCTTAGAAAAGGTTGAGGATCAAAGACCATCAAATCACATTTTATGACTTCATGGGGACGTTGAGAAAGGATTCTCTAAAGTTGTATATGAAGAAATATCACTAGTACATTTGGGCCTAATTTCCGATGGCTAATTGTCGGATTTGCAATGACCAAATGTCGGACTTCTGGCAAACTTTACCATTGAAAACTCATCGTCGGGCTTCCCGACGATGCCATTTGCATTGATCGTCCGACGATGTAATGAACTCATATGACAGTGGCTATATTTGCACCCCTCACCACAAATATCAGAAGATTTCCGTCATATTTCTGATGGATGTTATGATTGCTCCTCGATGATCATCCAACATGGAAGTGACATTAGATATACAACATCCTTGTCAGACATTTCATTAGTTGTCATCGAAATTCCAATGGTGAGAGATGATGTGGGTCAAACGGCTTTGCCATCGGTGAATGAAAGCATTGAATGAGTTCTATTTTTAAAAATTGCATTAAACATTTATTATTTATTTGATTTAGTGTTATTTGCAAAAAATGATTATCAATGATGTTTCCTTTCTCCAAGAATTGTCTAGGATCTTTCCGTCAGATAATATGTAACATCGAATGACTAAATCTTTTCTTTACAAATGCTTATTTTATTTATTTATTATCAGAGCATAAATTAAAATTTATATCTTTATGGAAGCAAAACATACAAGCTTTAGAGTCATGTGCAAGCAAATTTCCTAAAAGAAAGTAAGCAGGCATTATCTTGAATGATGTAGTACCCTTACTCGTTTGAACTGATATTTTGTTCTTATTATTCTCAGTGGATACATTATCATTGGTTATTTAGAATTATATAACATTGTTCCATGTTTTATTTGATTATGAGACATATGATTTATTTGCAGTATTTATGTACTTATGTTTTATGGCATTATATGGTTCATTGCTATGTACTGACACTTTACTTCATCTATGCATTGTGTGTTGTGTATCTGCAAGTGTATGGGATGCATGGGGACAATTTTCCTTCACTCATCTCAGTGAGACAGGGAACGTCGCGAATCTCCTTCATTGGTGTGTATGTTGAAATTTCTATATATGTATATATGCATGTGTGGTCAGTGATGCAGGATGTTGCAGGTACAAGTACCGGGTAGGTACGAGGTATCGTCTCCACCTAGCTACACAGGTCTGAGAGTGCCTTATATTTTCTGATGGAAGTGAAGGAGATAGTAGTTGACCCTATTTTTAGTTAGTTACACTCAGGTGAGTGCCTTCAGTTAGTCGTTCTGTCAATTGGTTTGGTCTTCATATTTTATTGTTTGATCTTTATAAAAGTCGCATGATGCTTGCTCAGTTTGCATGTCCAGTGTTCCCAATTTTTGTATGTCATTGGTAAATGTTACGTTTATTACGTCCATAAGAGTAGTTTTGGTAATTGGAGGAAAAAGAATCAAGTGATCTGGTGACTTAATATTGTTTATAAAGATCGAGTTAATATCTTGGTATGAGTTGATATGAATTTTATCAGCTTGTTAGCTCGATAGTTGCAATTCGATCGTTTGAATATATGTAAGGACATAATATACTTGGAAGGCAATAGTCACTTATAAGTAGTTATTGGAGTTAAGATAAGGTGATCGTATTATCAGTAGTTGATATCGCCCATCGGGTTATTATGTTTTTGTTTTATGCATGTATAAGTTAGAATTATAGATATGTTATATTTAATGAGCTTTTCGAACAAGTTATATATATATAATTTGATTGTTCGAATATAAATTTACAAGCATTTGAAAACAAAGTATATATTTATACATTTAAATGTAAAATTTATAGGAAGATTAATGTTTAAAATATTAAATGAAAGTTATAAATTAATTATTAAAGTATAATAATGAAATTATACTAAAGTAAATAAAATAGAATTCAACCTTATAAAGGTGGCGGGGGTTAAAGTTGCAGTTTGGTCAACGGTGGTTGATGGTAATATCGACCACCCCCCTTAATATAGGGAGGGGTCGGTATTACCACCGACTACCCTCCTCCTTCACATAACACGTACTCCCTCCATTAAACACTACAGTCAGCAGGCATAGAGAGGTTTCCTCCGTTAACTCTATAGTCAGCGATGACACCTCTCACCCTCTCGCTGTTTCAAAGCGATAAACAACTACTCTCCACGTCTAGTTTCTCCACGAGCTCTAGCTCGTTGGCATCTAATAGAAAATTGACCGATTGAGGAGGGGATTAGACTGGCATGTAAGGTTAAGACTGAAACATCAACCTTAGTTGACTCAAGACCTGGCAGATTAAACATACATTTCACTGAATGCAAACATACCGATCTCTCCACCCAGCCGATAATTGCTATAACCTCTATCAAGGAGTGCAGAGAGCTGTAGTTAACTGGAGATGGACTCCTTACGTGGAGAAACAAGAAGAGTTGGAGGTAAGAGACGTTTAGTTGATAACTATCACTAAGCCCCAGATTTAGGAGAAGCGATGGATGATTTTTGTATAAATAGGGGGTGGGAGTAGAGAGGAAAGGAGGAGAGAAGTCATTTTGGCATCCAAGAAAAGACGGTGGATTGCAGAAAGAAGAAGAGAGTTAGAGAGTTGTTTTTTTTTTTAGAGAGGATATTGTTTTGATAGTGTCAAGAGAGTTGTTTTTATAGAGTTGGAAAGTATTGGTGAAAAGGATCACAAGCAAGGCGCATTTATCAGAGAAAGGGCATTAAGTTCTTGCTCATTGATCAACAATTCAATAGGTCAGGAATTTCCTAGTTTGTGAGCATCAACATTTACAATCTCTATTATATGTCATGTTTATTGTCTTCCTTATGAAATAGTTATGAATATGTTTTATTTATCGTTAGGGATTGTTAAATAAAATCATAGAATAGAAGTTGTGATTACATTATGATTATATAAGTGGAATAGTGTTTAAGTTCAAATTGCATACTTGTTATTATATGGAAGAAATGTATGGTTGCGTTCAAAACCTAGTTATTAAGATTTATCAGACGTAGCTCTAGGAGAGTCTAGGAAGTAATAGTTTACTATTGATATGTTACAAAGATGGTACACGTTAAATAGACAACACACAAATCCGTAGCAGGTTATGCTCACTACTTGAAAGTGAAGAAGGATTCTTTGACACCTGTCAAGCCCGTTGTGGATGACAACCCTGCTGAAGAGAACCCAACTCCAGAAGAGAGCAAAGAAATAGAAAAAGGTCCTATTCAGAGTTCAACTAAAGAAGTTACCATTAAGAAAGGAAAAGAACCCAAGCCAGAGTGCTTGCCTGAAAAGCCAATAGTTATAAGTTCTGACTCGTCGGAGGGGTATACCCCCTTAAGTGATAATGAGTCTGTGGGGTACTTTCCCTGGAGTGAAAGAAAATCTGAAGGATATACTCCTTTAGATCATGTAGAGTTTGATGAGTGCACTTCTCCATATTTTTCGGAAGAATGATGTAACACTCTAGTGTAAAAAAGATAAATAAAAATAAAGATATTACTCTATGAAGAAATGTATTATGTCTTATTATAAGACTTCCTTGATGAAATATATATATCTATTTTAATCTTCGTCTATTGTACAAATGGAAATTATTAAGGTGGCATACCTATAGTAGTTAACAAGAGTAATTGAACTCTTAAACTTGTCAATAAGTGTAAAATTATGTGTTATACCGACCATATTGTTCTTCGTGTCTTGACAACGTATATTCGTATTGCAAGTTAATTTTGTGATAGGTGTTGATACGCAAGATTACCTTGTCTTATATGGTGGTCGCAACTAAGTACATTAAGTCATGTTGTCAGTATGTCTTGTGTGCTATGTCTTGGCCAGTTATTTAGATGTATAACCTTAAGGAAATGAGCCACTGTGAGTTGTTTGTAATGGTCAACCTTAGGTTAGTAATTATGTATCTTTCATTCGAGGTAGGTCAAGATTGGGAATGGCTGTCTGTGGCACCATAGAGTTCTGTAGATAGAACTAACCCGTAGTGTCCTAAGAGAGAGAGTGGCTTTTGAGCGGGGGTCGTGCCCAAAGTGGTAACAGGATAACCCGTTGGAAGTTGGTTAAGAAAGTGAAAATCTAATAAATGACTAGGGAAGGGTAGAATAAAATTTAAATAAAACAATGTGCCTCCCACATAGGTGAGTGCTAGTACAGGACTCATAATGTAGCGAGAAGGCCTGGAATGGAAAACTTACCACCTTGTCTTCGAGAGAGGATTGGTAAGGTCCGCATGTGTCTTAGTTGGAATCGGAGGTTTGGGAGAGGTTACCAGGATAACCCAGGATGGGGGCCGGGACCTATGGAGGTTGTACCATGTTATCCACCGTAAGACATGGGATGACACTTTCTCCTTAGAGTCACTAGTGTTTTGTGAGTTGGGTCACATGATTGTAAGTGGAGTCTTGTAGTCTTTTCGTTCTTGTTTCATTTTGCTTGCTTGAGGGTTATCTACTATCTCCAGCACGGTGGGGTGGTTCCCTTTCAAAATCACATGGTCGAGTGGTAGTGTCACTTCCCATTGGATATTCTGGTATGTATCTTCAGGCGAGGAAGGACTTCGCTGATGTTCTTGGATCGTGATTCATGTACTGACTCTTGTTCCTATCCTTTACTCAGTTGAAACTAGAGGTTTTGAAAAGAAACTATATGTAACTTTCATTTTGTATCATTTTAGCTCATGATGTAATTTCCTTTTTGAAAACATGTATTTTCGAATATTGGAAGCAAGAAATATTGTAAAGTATGCTACTTCAATGACTTAATTTTGTTGTATATAATATATGATTGCTTGAAGTATTTTAGATTCTTTCATTGTGGAAATTTTATCTTAAATATTTAATTTACGAAGTAATTTTCGTTGGTAACCCTTAGGAAATTCAGGTGATAAACTTCCGCTATGTTATTAGGTGTGCTAAGGTTTAAATTCATGCACTTAATTTTTAAAAAAACAAAAAATTATATCACCCTTAGTTGCATAGATTATGATGTTTTTTTTTCCTTTAGGGTTCCTGACGGAGCATTACAAATGACATAGAAACAAGCTCATCAGCTGCCTAGAAGAGAACAATTGGAGAAAAGCAGAGGAAAGTGTTAAAGGGTGATAAATAAATAGAGAGTATGCAATACAAACAAACAATGTCTGGAGTGTCTGATGTGACGTCTCTAATTTATGTCCAGAGGGACTAACTAGTTTTGGAGTACCTGCAAAACCTATTGGGCCACGCTTTGGAGGATATCAATGTGTTCATGCAAGGAGCACCTTTTTTCTATTATGAGAATGGTGCTTTTGCACCAAAGGATATTTGGAAGTCAATATCCAAAAATTTCTATAGTGTGGAACCAAAGTTGGCAGACTCGAAGTAATTGTCAGCTTTCAAAAGACCAAAAGGTTATGTACACAATCTCCCAATAGAAGGGTGATTTCAAGAATTACCTCTTCCCCCCATGACTATTCAAGAAGCATTTCCTCAAACAAAGGACTATTGGCCTCCATGGGATCAAAGAAAAAAATTGAAGCATAGACTCTAGACGATGTGGTGCTGTCCTTCATGAAGAACTCTGCTCTATAATTGAAAATTCACAAGGGAAACTACAAGATAGTGAAGAGAAATAAAATCTTGAAACTTGGAAAAATGGATCTTGGTTTGGGTGGGGCCAAGTCAAGTGGCTCCTCTAGAGGTTGATGAGATAGAAATCATATTAGGATTTGAAAAAGATCACACTCGTTGAACTTTGTGCGTGAGTGATCGATTGTGGTGTTTGGGTAATGCATTCCAAATAGATACAATTGCATGCCATCAGGATAAAATTCTTCAATCAAGACATTACCCATTTGGAATGCAACTATATCTATTTGGAATGCATTACCCAAACACCGCAATCGATCACTCACACACGAAGTTCCACAAGTGTGATCTTTTTCAAATCCTAATATGATTTCTATCTCGTCAACCTCTAGAGGAGCCACCTAACTTGGCCCCACCCAAACCAAGATCCATTCTTCCCACTTTTCAAGATTGTATTTCTCTTCACTAGCTTGCGGTTTCCCTCATGAATTTTCAATTATAGTGCAGAGTTCTTCACGAAGGACACCACCACATCGTCTAGAGTCTATGCTTCAATTTTTTTCTTTGATCTCATGGAGGCCAATAGTCCTTTGTCTAAGGAAGTGCTTCCTAAATAGTCATGGGGGGGAGAGGTAATGCTTGAAATCGCCCTTCTATTGGGAGATTGTGTACATAACCTCTTGGTCTTCTAAAAGCTGAAAATTACTTTGAGTCTACCAACTTTGGTTCCACACTATAGAAAATTTTGGATATTGACTTCCAAATATCCCTCGATGCAAAAGCATCATTCTCATAATAGAAAAAAGGTGCTCCTTGCATGAACACATTGATTTCCTCCAAGCGTGGCCCAATAGGTTTCGCTGGAACTCCAAAACCAGTTAGTCCCTCTAGACATAAATTAGAGACGTCACATCAGACACTCTAGACATTGTTTGTTTGTATTACATACTCTCTATCTATTTATCACCCTTAAACACTTTCCTCTGCCATTCTCCAATTGCTCTCTTCTAGGCAGCTGATGAGCTTGTTTCCATGTCATTCAAGATAATGCCTTCTTGCTTTCTTTTAGGAAATTTGCTTGCACATGACTCTTCAACTTGTATGTTCTGCTTTCGTACAGGTACAAATTTTAATTCATGCTCAGATAATAATTAAATAAAATAAACATTTGTAAAGAAAAGATTTAGTCATTTGATGTTACATATTATCTGATGAAAAGATCCTAGACAATTCTTGGAGAAAGGAAACATCATTGATAATCATTTTTTGCAAATAACACTTAATCAAATAAATTAAAAATGTTTCATGTAATTTTAAAAAGTAGAACTCGTTCAATGCTTTCATGCACTGACGGCAAAGCCATCTGACCCACACCATTATCCATAATAGAACAACTCAATATAATAGGCTATTATAAAGAATATATACAAAAATATGAAAGAACATTAAATTACCATTACAAACCCATAAACCATTAAACAGTGAAAATATATATAAATTTGTAAATGTCTCCCTTTAAACACCACAACCATAACCAAAACAAAAAAAATTCTTACCCACAAAAACTAAGTAGTTGGTGAGTTGCAAGTCTACAACATCTCTCAGATGATCAAACCGTTTCTTAATTTTGTTCTTCTGATTAGTCAATGGATTTAGTTGCATGTCCAAGTTTTCTATTTGAAGCCTTTTGTTTCCCTATATTTGAGACTTAATAAAATTCTTATGAGTAGGAAATTGATTCAGGAGTTACGTGTGAAGAATTTAGCAAGGTAAATGATGACAATCAAACTCAAATTTTATCTGTCTTGAAAGCCTTTTATCCTAATGGCATTAAATTAAAGTTCTTTCTCTATTTTTTGGTGATCTCTGGAGCAAAGGTTGCTTTGCATCGACCTGGGATACATTTAACTTGTGTTGTATCTGTGGGAATATGTATCCTAGGATGATGCAAGGCAACCTTTGTTCCACCAATACCAAATAGAAGAGAAAGTACTTTAATTTAAAGCCATCAGGATAAAATGCTTTCAAGACATATATTAGGTATAAAAGGAAGCCTACCCTATCATTTGAAGGGGTTTACCTACAATTCAAGTGATCTCTTAATTATAAAATCAATTCAATTCCAAGTGAACAGGTAGTCAAGCATTCATCAAGAATTGAAGGAGAAATCAAGTTAATAAAGATATTTAATAAAGATATCATCTTTTAAATTAAGAAATGAGCAGGAGATTAAGAATACAAACCTTCCATATTGCACACTTCAAGTTATATTAAAATCAATTTAAAGTGTATTCATTTAGGGACCTTTCATAAAATATTCTCAACCTACACATCATAAAAGGATCTTAAAATATTCATTCTTTATAATGATAAGAATTTGGTTGTTCCATACACCTTCCTTTACTATTCTAAAAATATCATCGACCAAAATATTGTGCAGCAGTAGTATGGAGTGCATTTCATCTATTTTATGCCTAAATATTTCATCATACCACTTTCTTTTCAAAGGTGATTGATCAATTGTGATGTTTGGGTAATGCATTCCAAATAGATCCAATTGCATATCATTTATCTATCTTGATTAAAGACTTTTATCCTGATGGCATTAAATTAAAGTTCTTTCTCTATTTTTTGGTGATCTTTGGAGTAGATGTTGCTTTGCATCGACCTGGGATACATTTAACTTGTGTTGTATCTGTGGAAATATGTATGATGTCTTAAGAGTGAAGAGTCATCAATTATGATGTCTTAAGGGGGCATCCTTAAACAACACACACTAAGCTTTGACTACTTAGGTGTGTTGTGGGCCCATTCCTTCCCTTGACATCCCTTCCCGTCCGTTTTCATTAAAAAGACAATCATTGTTAGCATTTGAATTTAAACAGTGTTCCTGCATTTGACTACATAGAACAAGGCAAATGGCATAAGAAACTCTCATCTACCTCGCAGCTGTCATAGAATACCTCCCCAAGGAGATATTCTCATGTCCTTTCCTGCTTTATGCTGTCGATGAAATACATAAGCATCCTCACAATGTAGTCAATGTAACAAATAGATTTCCATTTCGATCAGTTTTATTTGCCAACGTACTCTCTACCTGTGCCAAAATGGGAGCTTTGGAATAGAGTATGGGCTTCCATCAAAGAAGAAGGTACAGGCAATTAATATCATATGCTTACGGCTGGAAATGCTCTGTTTGACATGTTTGGAAAATGTGGAAGTATAGACATGAAAGCGCATGAATTGTTTAGTGAGATGCATCAAAGAAACGCGATCTAATGGAATGCTATGATTGCAGGATATGCACAAGATGTGTTTGAAATGGATTTAGAAACTTCCAACCAAATGTGATTAGTGAGTATAGATGTTGTAGTGCAACTGCCCAGGTACACACGCATGCAAAATATGTAAGCTTAGATAAGGCACATGAACTATTTGACATAATGCCTCAAAGATCACCCAATATCCAATGACGGTTGGGAGAAAGAAAACATCAATTTTTTGATAATCTTAAATATTTCTTTATTCATCACTATAAATCTATTATGAATTTAGTCTCAATATTGCAGAAATTTATTCTATTATGAATGCAATATTTAGGGATGTAATCTTTATATATATTTTTTAATTAGGAAAAGGTCCTAATAGAATCCCCAACTAATTAATCTAGAGAAAGATACCACTAAAGAAAGAAATTCAATCCTCACTACTATGGTCTTGAAGGCTTTTAAGACACTTGGATTCCTGTTTTGGCCTGATTTTTCTTGAATCTAGGTTAAGATAGTAAACTAGTTTGAGAGAATCTATTGGGTGGGAAATTGTGTATGGTTGCAATTATTTTCATGCATGGAAAGTGATTTAAAGTTTGGACCAATAGAGGATAAGTATTTCTTGAACCTTCAAAGACATGTGTAGAGCACCGCATGGATGTTTCTCCATTATTGAACTCTTTGAATATGTAAGTAAATTATTTTTGGTTGATGACACAGTAAGTGTGTTATTTTTCTTTTCAATATGTTGTGGATAATATTAATCAAATATGGAATTTTTTTGATGCTATATACACTATTTTTTGGATTGAATTTAGGTAAGCAAAGAGGTAATGGAAGAATAAAATAGGTACACAAAGGAAGAAGAGTGAAATGGGTGATTTGGGATGGAGGTTACAAGTATATATGATAATTTGTATGGATAATTTGTTGACTATAAAGAGGCAAATAAGCTATCACAACTTCAACATGAATGAATGCCTCATCTACAGAAGCAAAACATACCTATAATGGTTTCAAAGTAATAAGTACCTCTAAAAGTAAGAAGTACCAAGATGCGTGGTCTAGTAAAAATTTTGTAGTCCTAAATCACTCAAAATCATAACCAAGGTTTTTGCATTGCATATCTATCATTTATTTCAATTTATTATTAAATCAAAGAAAATAGGATTCATTAAAATCCATAATTCCCTTTAAAATATTATTCATACCTAAGAAGGCATGGAGTGGGATGAGTATTCATAGAAATAACCCTTTATCCTTTCCATGTGCATTTCCCTTGGTTTTAGTCCCATTTTTTCTTTATTTTATTCAAAACAAAATTTATAGATGCCTCTACTTGTCTCACCATTCATTAATTGTTTGGGATTTTCATTCCATTCACCAAGGTTGGCATCTATTCTAAGACTCTGTGTCATGGCCAAATTAAATGATTTGACTCTAGTTTCTCTCCAATCTAGTCACCTAGTAGCATGTGAAATCTATCTCTTCCTAATTATTATTCTCTCCATCTTGTTAATGAAATTTCATTAATGAATCCTTCCTCATAATTTTGGACAAGTGAGACAATGTTAGCTCAAGGAATATTTTCAATCCTCTTTCAAGATTCCTTCCCAAGTAATAATCTTACATATTGGAAAATAAGTTATGCCTCTATTTTTCCAAGCTAATCTTCCTTATAATGTTTAGATTTACTCTAAAGTGCTCATTGTGACTCATGTTTACTACTCTTCCTATTAGTCTCATTCCAATATCTCCTACAAAAATATGGAATGATTACATTTATATTTTATTTGTGTCTCCTAAATATCCACAAAATTTGGAACAATAATATAATTTTTTAATAATATTTAATTGTAAAAGAAAGGATTAAAATGGAACTAAACACTCTAAATAAATTAATAAGGATTAAAGGGATAAACTAGGATCAATTCATGAAGGCAAGATCTGTTATCTCAAAATTAATAGATTCATGCAAGAAAAGAAATATTAAATCTAGAGATTAAATTCTTGAAAAATTTAGCTAGCTAAAAGTGAAAGAATGTTATCAAGCTCTCATTTTTGCACATACTAGAAGAATGCTGGCAAAGGTTGTGGAGGGTAAAGGCTGCTGGCCATTGTAGGGTCCAACTTTATACCCACCAATCAGATTTCATTGGAATTTTGTAGATCCATTTCAACAAACATTGTTTGTACATATCCTACAATCATAGCATTTCATTAGACCACATTTCTTTGAGGCATTTGACCAAATAGTTCATTTCTTCATTATAAAATCAATTCAATTCCAAATGAATAGGAAATCAAGCATTCATCAAGAATTGAAGGAGAAATCACTATTGAACTTACCCCTGTCTCATATAACCCTATGTTGGCTAGGCCCCACAATAATTAGAAGATCCTAATTACTACTATCCTAAACCTTGCATTGACCGTCACAATTTCACAGTGAGCTGAGTTAATTAGTCCATTAGCGAGATTGGGAAAGAGTTTGGTATTGAGTTAGGTGATGGTGGAAGGTTTAAGGAGGTACACTATCATCATAATTAATGTTAGAGAGTGTTGTGTGAAGAAGAATGGCCACGAAAGGAGTGGTTGTCCTAGCTAAGTGCTTGAGACTATCACAAAAAGTGAGTGTTGCAGAAGTGAATCTTCCTTTGACCTTTGTGTGCTTGGGAGGGTAAAGACCCATGGTGTTATATGTTGACTGGTTGGGAGGGTAAAGACCCACATATCAACTATCTACTCTGACATCCTAGGATGGTGTCCACCTACTCTAAAACCTTATGGGCACTCTCTATCTGATACTAACATATACATAACATGTGCCTCTAATATAACCCTATGTTGGCTAGGCCCCACCATAATTAGAAGATCCTAATTATTAAAAACACTAGATTGTCCCCTAAAAGGTTGTTGAGTCATAGAAGGCCTAGCTTGATACCTAAAATGAGAGACTTTTCCATATCTAGTTATAAAATTCTCTCATGCCTCTTGTGTCCTCCCATGTACCTCCTTTTCCATAAGAGACTTTTCCATAGCAACCCTATAGTCATTTGGATTGGTCATGTGTAGGAAAACTGAAATTTTGGGCTTTCCACCCCTAATGAAATAATTGACAAGTAACTTGTCTTGAATGTAATATACAAACTACAAGAACTCCAAAAACTAACTCTCATGTTGGGCCACTATGAAACCTTATTATGTAAATTGTGAAACTCATCTATGCATCTTTGTCAAAAACATTTTGAAATAGAACACACTTTGAAGCACTCCAAAATGGTATCTGGAGAGGGTTTCCAATGTGAGTTGGTGCATTTTATCCTCCCAGTACCACAAGATGGAATCAAGTCCTCTCAAAAATTGCATTGAAAATTATGCCTTTAAGTTGCTCACATATAGATGCAACTCAAAGCATAAGTCCAAGCTAAGTAACCAAGACTTAACCTCAACCCCATTTATGGATCTTAAAAATGTAGAGGATTGGAGATGAAGCAACTCTCAAATATGATCCTTTGGCTCATGATATGTGCTTGCTATAGTCTATACCTCTTGTATTTATGCATGATGAGGCTAGGTAATGTGTATTCATCAATATTATATCTCCTCTATGTGTATTTCCCAAATTAAAGGTGAACTCCTAATAAGCTCCCAAGATGCAAGTATATGCTCCTCTACTACAAGTGGATCCTCATGGCTTGTAAGATTTGAAGTCCATACTCAGGCTACTCATCTTGGTGAAAACTCTCAAAGTGATATGACCCTTCCTTCCATTTCCTACACCCTGGTTTCTAACCCACACCTCATAACCTTTACCTCACTTCCTATCATTATTACCTTCCATCTACCTTTCATATCCCCTATCTTAACCTCCTCCACTTTCCTACATCCTATCCTAAACCTTAACCTCATACACACTTACTTTTACTTCACCTACCTAACCCCATTCCATCCTTCATATCCTTAATTTATCTCCCCCCATTCACTTTCCTACCTTCCAAGCTCCTAACATATCCTAACTTACTCTTTCACCATGACATCCTTCATCACTTACATCCCTATCTTACCTCCCTATCTTATCATCTTTCACCATTTTATACCACCTTCCTAATGGTAAACTTATGCTCCCTTCCAAAATAGTGACAAAAAATAGCACTCGATCATTACACAATGCTCTCATGATTCTGTAGCAGGGATATCAGCTCAATTTTTACATATTCACCTCAATTTGAGTAGTAGCAGATATCGGAGCATAGAGCAATGAAGGACAACTATAGTAGTAGTTGCCCACAGGATCACAAGATGGATCTATCACCGAGGTTGCTTTCTTTGTTGCCTCTACCAGACGAAGAGAAGCAGTGAGGAATAGCTAACACCTCTCCTTGTAGGGGTTCCACATTCCAGATGAAGGCTCACCTTCATTTCCTTCATTGCTTCATATTTTGGGATAACCTTCATTCAATGTGCGGTGTAGGTTCTAGGGTCATTGATTTCGGTCACTTCACTAGTCATGTCTGCGAGAAAAATGATCAATTGATTGATGGTTTATTAGCTAAATGGATGTTGGTCGCTTTTACAATCGTGTCTACGAGAACAATGATAAATGGAGAGAGGGGTTATGTCGGGGCCCCTACTATTATATGCCCCTACTATTCTATGGTGGAAGAAGATCTATTCCATCTAATTTTTTTCTGGTCGGAGGATCGATCCACAGTTGTTACACTCCATCCTGGAGAAGAGGGATTGAGTCCAGTCCAAAGGATGGAGGTAGTTCACTACCAGTTGAGCAAGTTAGGTTCTAGACAGTTTAGTTGAAGGGAGGGAGGCTCTTAGGGAACCCTAACAAAACAAAAAAAAAAATATAACAAAATTCCTAACAAAACAAAAAAAACAAATAAAAAACAACAAAATTCCTACCATGAAGTTGTAGGAAAGTTTCTCATCGCCTGGTATCCTGGTATACTTGCTCCTACAACACCACTTCATTCCACGGCTAGTTCCCTGCAGAGGCAGGATTTTGTAATGGTAGAGGTGGGAGGAAGAGGCAGGATGAAGTAATGGCAGAGGTCAACGGACGAAGATGCGAGATTTATGAAATGACTTGGTCTTTTCTTTTTTTTTAAGTAATGCACGCAGTTGTCAGAATTTTGACGAACGTGGGCACTTTTTCTAAAAAAACCAAAATGTCATTGCCAATTCCTTTTCCGTCGAAACCAAGTGTTGCATTTTCGTCGAAATTCCGACGAAATCAGGCATTTTTTCAAAAAAAAATCAAATTTGACCACAATATACCTTCTCCATCGGAAACCTTCGTCGGAATTTTAGGCCAAATGTATTAGTGTATATAGAGAAAAATAGGACTTAGGGTTGATAATAATGATGAGAACATAAACTATCTCATCTTTAGTCAAATTAAATCTTTTCTTCCTTCTTAATAAGTTGGTTTCAAGTGGATTTTATTAATGATTAATGTTATATATCTTGATTAAGGTAAAATGTAAAGTAAATGTTTAATTTATTTTTAGTAACAATATGATATGAATTGCTTCCTAGCTTCTAATATTTCTCCATGAGTATGATGTTACTATTGGTATTTTGGTATAGTTTTGTCATTGATGTCAACACCTATCAACACTTATCAACTCTGGCACTTTGGAGGATCAACAATGTTCACCGGCAAGCAAGTGACTTATGCACAGTCACCGGTATCTGGTACACCGACAGGATATAATGTTCACTGACACTTGGAATGATATGCAAAACACCTGGTTATGTCGAAGACATCATTTAGACACCTTGTCTTGGAGATTTTTTCATTGGCATATTCATATTTGCATATTTGTTGTTACCAGCAAATAGGTCTAGGCTATGCACCGACAGGCTTATATATTCCAGATCAGCACGACACACTTTGGAGATGATTTTATTGTTATTGTAAATGCATTAAGCTGACATGTTGAATTGGATATTACATCAGCTATTGATTTACTTGTAATTATTTTATTGTAATATCTTTTAGAGTCAACCTACTAAAATTGGTCTTAGGTTATGGTATATATGTAAGATCATATTTGTAAGATCGATATGCGATTGTGATAAGGAATTGTAAGAAGGTATATGCGAGAATAAGTAGAGCTATACACACAGACATCATTTGAAGGTGAAGCAAGGTATTTGTAAAGACAATCAGAACTACACCGGTACTGAATCCAGCATATGAAGATGCTATTTTGAGTAGTACATTCTTAGTAGATTTAACCATCCAATTGTAGTTAGTGTGACTCCTATTTGTGTTTGAGCAGTGAGCTCTAGGTGCTTGGCCTTTTTGCATGTGTAGACCCAATTTGTATATGCATACTATCTGCAGTAGTATCATTTGATTATGGGTAAGGTTTCCCACCATGGTTTTTCCCTTTACAGGGTTTCCACATACAAATATTGGTGTTATGTGTTGTGGATGTTATTATCTTTCTGTTTCATGCATTAATCTTTACCAATACTATAATGAACTGATAAACTATCTACCAGCATAAAGTTTTGTTTACCGGTATCAAGCATTAAGGTTGGTTAAGTTGTTTTTGGTTTGAATTTATTTGACAACTGATTCACCCCCCCCCTCTCAGTTGTCTCTGGGACCTAACAATTGGTATCAGAGCTGAGTCCTCTTTTTGCAGAAGTTTAACAACTTGAGGAGATCCAATGTCTACTAACTATTTCAAGAAGGACAGTCCTAAACTTGATGGAACCAACTATGGAATATGGAAGATCAAAATGGAGACACATCTAAATTGCATTGGAAAGGACATCTGAGATGTTACAAAGAATGGCTATACAACTCCTACAACCAGTCAGCCTAATCCACCAAACTTGGCTAAAGATGAGGAAAATGATTGCAAAGCAAGAGAAGCACTTTTGAGCACATTAATAGATCAGCAAATCATGGGATTATTAGATAGGTCTACTGCTAAAGCTATTTGGGATCATTTGGAAACATTGAATGAAGGAGATTCCATAGTCAAAATTGCAAAACTTGAAAGCTTTTGGGTCAGGTATGAAAATCTGAAAATGGAAGAAGATGAAAGGATTTCTACTTTCATGGAAAGAGTAAATGAAATTGTTTTAGGTATTTAAATGTTGTGAAGGAATCTTAAGTGAAGATGAAATTGTTTCAAAAGTTTTAAGAGGATTTCCACCGGCATATAAAATGAAAGTTACTGCTATAAATGAGTTGAGAACAATGCATAATACATCAGTAACTAGGGATATATTGATTGGAAAACTTTCAGCATTTGAAATTGAGGAATTTGGTCATGTTGCTACTATAAAGATAGATTTAGCTTTTAAGGCATCAACATCATCTGCACCATCATTTGACAAGTCTGGTTGGAAAGCCTTTTATGCAAGAGAACTTGAGGAAAGCAGGAGAGAAAATGAAGAACATGAAGCACTATTTGAAAGGAAAATGCCTAAAGGTTCAGTTGGAAGTAAGTATGAAGGTAAAGCACCCTTTAAATTCTTTAATTGTAATAAGATTGGTCATATAGCTTCAAGATGCCCTGATAGACATGCTAGACTAAGAGAAGAAGCTAGAAGAACATACAAGCATAAACCTGAATATCAGAGATACAAATTTAAGAAGAGTAAAGATAAATCTTGCTATCTTGCTGATGAAGGAGTCACTGATGATTCTGATGAGGATCCGACAGACAATGGATGAGTTTTGTTGCTATAACAAAAGATTAGCTGACACCTACTATTCAACTAGTAGAGTAGGCCTTGGCAGCTAAAGTTGAAGTTAAGGATGAATAGATCATTGATTCAGGATGTTCACATCACATGACTAGTGATAAAGGTAAATTCTTGAACTTTCAGGAATATAATGGAGGTCTGGTAAGATTTGGAGATGAAAAAGATTGTTTAATCAAAAGAAAAGGTACAATATCTCTTGATGGAAAGCATAATACTGACAATGTTTACTATGTAGAAGGTTTAAAGCATAATATTTTGAGTGTTGGTCAATTAGTTGAAAAAGGATTTCAGTTACAATTCAAGAATGGTAAATGCAAAATTATGAACCGAACTGGTTTGGAAATTGCAACCAGTAATCAAACTAGAGGTAATATATTTCATTTGAATAACAGTGAAAAGACATGCCTGATTGCACATGTTGATGAAAGTTGGCTATGGCATAAGAGACTCTATCATATAAATTTTGATTGCATGGTAAAAAATAGTACTACTAAAGCAATTAGAGATTTACCTAAGATTGTCAAACCTCACAATCTGGTATGTAAGGAATATCAATTTGGAAAACAAGTTAGAGCATCTTTTTGTTGGTATTTTGGTATGGTTTTGTCATTGATGTCAACACCTACTAAAACATTAGCACTTTGGAGATCCAGCAGCATTTATCGACAAGCAAGTAACTATTGCACAGTTACTGGTATATGGTTCACTGGCAAGATATAATGATCACTGGCACTTAGAATGGCATGAAAGACACTTGGTATTATCGAAGACATCATGTGGACATCTTATCTTAATGGATTAATTATTGGTATATTTATATTTGCATATTTGTTTTTACTAGCAAATAGGTCCAGGGTTATCTAGGGTTTCACTGGTAGGTTTATCTTTTCCAGATTGACATGGAACGCTATGGAGATGATTAATTATTGTTGTAAATGCATTAAGATGACATGTTCAATCAGTTATTGCATCGGATATTATATTGTTTGTAAATTTTTTTTATTGTAATATCTTGTAGAGCCGACCTACTAAAAGTGGTCTTAGGTTATGGTATAAATGTAAGATCTTATTTGTAAGATCAAGTGTGGAATGCGAAAAAGAATTGTGTGAAGGTATATACGAGATTAAGCAGTGCAATACACGCAGACATCATTTGAAGGTGAAGCTAGGTTTTTGTGAAAGCATATCAGCATTACACCGGTATTGAATCTAGCATATGAAGATGCTATTTTGTGCAATACATTCTTATTGGATTTAACCATCCAACTGTAGTCAGTGTGACTCCCATTTTGTGATTAAGTAGTGAGCTCTAGGCTATTGGCATTTTTGCATGTGCAGACCCCACTTATGTACACTTACTATCTACAATAGTATCATTTGATTATGGGTAAGGTTTCCCACCGTGGTTTTTCCCCTTACAGGGTTTCCACGTACAAATATTGGTGTCATGTGTTTGTGTTTATGTTTCATGCATTAATCTTTACCGATATAGCAATTAGTTGTTAAAACTATCTACCGGCATACTTAACTGGTTTACCAGTATTAAGCATTAAATTGGTTAAGTCGTTTTTGGTTTGAATTTATTTAAAAACTGATTCACCCCCCCCTTTCAGTTGTCTTCGGGACCTAACAATTGGTATCAGAGCTTAGTCCTCTTTTGTAGAAGTTTAACAGCTTGAGGAGATCCAATGTCTACTAATTATTTCAGGAAGGACAATCCTAAACTTGATGGAACCAACTATGGCATATGGAAGATCAGAATGGAGACACGTCTAAATTGCATTGGAAAAGATGTCTGGGAAGTTACAAAGAAAGGTTATACTGCTACTGTACCTAGTCAACCCAATCCAACTAACTTGGCTAAAGATGAGGAAAATGATTGCAAAGCAAGAGAAGCAAGTTTGAGCACATTATCAGATCAACAAATCATGGGACTATCAGATAGGTCTACTGCCAAAGCTATTTGGGATCATTTGGAAACACTGAATGAAAGAGATTCCACGGTCAAAATTGCAAAACTTGAAAGCTTCTGGGTTAGGTATGAACATCTGAAAATGGAAGAAGATGAAAGGATTTCTACTTTTATGGAAAGAGTAACTGAAATTGTTTTGGGTATTAAATGTTGTGGAGGAACCTTAAGTGAGGATGAAATCGTTTCAAAACTTTTAAGAGGATTGCCACCGACATATAAAATGAAGGTTACTTCTATAAATGAGTTAAGAACAATGCCTAATGCATCAGTAACTAGGGATACATTGATTGGGAAACTTTCAGCTTTTGAAATTGAAGAATTTTGTCTTGTTGCTACTATTAAGACAGATTTAGCCTTTAAAGCATCAACATCATCTGCTCCATCATTTGACAAATCTAATTGGAAAGCCTTTTGTGCAAGAGAACTTGAAGAAAGCAAGAAAGAAAATGAAGAACTTGAGGAACTTGAAGCACTATTTGCAAGGAAAATACCTAAAGGTCCAGTTGGAAGTAAGTATGAAGGTAAAGCACCCTTTAAATGTTTTAACTACAATAAGATTGGTGATATGGCTTCGAGATGCCATGATAGACATGCTTGATTGAACATATAGATGAAATTTTTTTATGGCATAAGAGACTCTGTCATGTAAACTTTGATTGCATGGTGAAGATCAGTACTACTAAGGTAGTTAGAGATCTACCTAAAATTGTCAAACCTCAGAATACAATATGTAAGGAATGTCAATTTGGAAAAAAAGTTAGAGCTAGTTTCAAAAGTATTCTAGAAAAATCCAATAATGCTCTTGATTTGATTCACACTGATTTATGTGGTCCAGCTAGAACTAAAAGCTTACAAGGTGATAGGTATTTCATGCTAATCATTGATGACTATTCTAGAATGTGTTGGGTTACTTTTCTCAGAGAAAAATCAGAAGCACTTGGAAAGTTCAAACTATTCAAAGCAATGGTTGAAAATGAAACCAGTAAGAAAATCAAATGCTTATGATCAAATCAAGGAGAAGAATTCACATCTAAGGACTTTAATACATTCTATGAAGTAAATGGAATTAGAAGACAACTATCAGCACCTCGGACACCACAATAGAATGGAGTTGTTGAAAGGAAAAATAGAACTATCTTGGATGCAGCAAGAAGTATGTTATCAGAAGTAAATTTACCACATGTGTATTGGAGAGAAGCAGTCAGCACATCGGTCTATACATTCAACAAATTTCACATCAAAGGAGAAACCGGTAAGACTCCTCATGAACTATGGTTTGGTAACACTCCTACTCTTAAGTATTTCAGAATTTTTGGAAGTAAATGTTATATTAGAAGAGATGAGTATATCGGAAAATTAGATCCTAGAAGTGATGAAGGAATATTTCTTGGTTATTCATCTAAGAGCAAGGCATATAGATCTTTTAACAAGAGATTGCAGAAAATTGTTGAGAGTACAAATGTAAAAATTGACGAACAATTCAGAGGAACTTCAAGGTATATAGACTCTAAACTAGCAACAGAAATTGTAACAAATGAACCTACACTAAATACACTAGTACAAAATGAAGATCCAGTTACCCCAGTACCAACTGAGGATTCCACAATAATCAAAGAACAACAACAAACAAAGACACCCCAGTATGTAAGATTGAATCATTCTGAAGATCAGATAATTGGAAATAAATTTAAAGGAGCTATGACAAGAGGAAGATTGGCAAATGAAGAGGTATGTCTTATTTCTCAAATTGAACCATCATTTGTTAATGAGGCATGTGAAGATAAATTTGAGATTAAAGCTATGGAAGAAGAATTAGAACAAATTGAGAAAAATAACACTTGGATATTAGTTCCCCGGCCTAAGGATAAAAATGTAATTGGAACCAAATGGGTATTTAGAAACAAACTTAATGAAGATGGTAAGGTTGTCAGAAATAAAGCAAGACTAGTGTGTAAGGGATATTCTCAATAAGGAGTTTATTACAATGAAACCTTTGCACCGGTAGCTAGAATTGAGGCAGTCAGATTATTCTTGGCATTTGCAGCACACAAGAACTACAAAGTTTATCAAATGGACATTAAATGTGCATTTTTGAATGGAGATCTTGAAGAGGAAGTATACATTGAACAACATGATGGATTTTCTTTGACAGATGACAATGATATGGTTTGCAGCTTAAGAAAAGTTCTATATGGATTAAAACAAGCTCCAAGAGCTTGGTATGCAAGATTGGATAAGTATCTTTTAAAGATTGGTTTTACTAAAGGAAATGTAGACAACAATTTATATTACAAAATAACTAATGATGACATCTTGATTATAGAAGTATTTGTTGATGATATAATCTTTGGAGGAGAAGATGGATTATGTAATGAATTTTCTACTAAAATGCAGCAAGAATTTGAAATGTCTATGATTGGAGAAATAAAATTCTTTCTAGGATTGTAAATTTCACAGACTGATAAAGGTATATTCTTGATTCAATCCAAATACTTGAAAGAGTTACTAAAGAAATTTGGGATGGAGAACTATAAACCGGTAAGCACACCTATGACTATAAATGATAAATTATCTCAAAGGGATGAATCTACACCTGTTAATCCAACTAGATACAAATCTATGATAGGAAGTTTACTGTATTTGACACAAACCAGATCTGATATTATGAATGCAGTATGTATTGTTTCTAGATTCCAAAGTAATCCTAGAGAAAATCATGAATCAGTAGTAAAAAGGATTTTGCAGTACTTACAAGGCACTATAAATCTTGGACTATGGTATCCTAGAGATGAAAACTTTGAATTATGTGCATATACAGATGCAAATTGGGTAGGAGATATGGATGATAGAAAAAGCACCACTGACAGAGCATTCTTCTTGGAAACAGACTAGTTTCTTGGTTAAATCAGAAATGGAGTTGTACATCTTTATCAATAGTAGAATCAGAATATGTTGCAGCAGCAACTAACTGTACACAGGTACTATGGCTTAAGCAAATGTTGAAAGACTTAAAGGTAAAATGCAAGGAACCTATTACTATATATTGTGATAACACTGCAGCAATTGATATATCTAAGAATCATGTACTACATTCTAAAACAAAACATGTTTCTATCAAACTAAATTTTCTAAGGGAAAAAGTTGAAGAAAAAGAGATAAAACTAGTTTATGTGAATACTAAAGAATAGCTTGCAGATATTTTCACAAAACCTTTGCCTAAGGAGACTTTTGAATATCTTAGAGATCATCTTGGAGTCATACCACCATCGGTAGAGACTTAGACAGTTGATGATTGTCATCAATCGGTAGAATTAAAAGACAAATCTTTTACTCTGGACTTTGATGAGGAAGCTACCTCCGAGGGGGAGTAGTTGGTATATTGAATTGGTTAGTATTTTGTATATGAACTTGTTTTTATTATAACTTTGGCATTTGATGTCAAAGGGGGAGAGATATCTATGGAAAAACACATTATCTTTTGAGGAACTTTGGATAACACATGTTGCTCCCAGGGGGAGAGATTGTTGTTTGGGAGAGACTATTACTCTCTGTATTCTGGTTATGATCTTTTTGGAGATTGTTGGTTTTTGGCACTTTGATGGTTTTTCCATCTTGTGTTGCCATCAATGCCAAAGCAGGAGATTGCTGGTATTTTGGTATGGTTTTGTCATTGATGTCAACACCTACTAAAACATTAGCACTCTGGAGATCCAACAGCATTTACCGGCAAGCAAGTAACTATTGCACAGTTACTGGTATATGGTTCACTGGTAGGATATAATGATCACCGACACTTGGAATGGCATGAAAAAAACTTGGTATTATCGAAGACATCATGTGGACATCTTATCTTAATGGATTAATCATTGGTATATTCATATTTGCATATTTTCTTTTACCAACAAATAGGTCCAGGGTTATCTAGGGTTTCACTGGCAGGTTTATCTTTTCTAGATTGACATGGCACGCTATGGAGATGATTAATTATTGTTGTAAATGCATTAAGCTGACATGTTCAATCGGTTATTGCATCGGATATTATATTGTTTATAAAATGTTTTTATTGTTATATCTTGTAGAGCTGACCTACTAAAATTGGTCTTAGGTTATGGTATAAATGTAAGATCTTATTTGTAAGATCAAGTGTGGAATGCGAAAAAGAATTGTGTGAAGGTATATGCGAGATTAAGCAATGAAATACATCCAGACATCATTTGAAGGTGAAGCTAGGTTTTTGTGAAAGCATATCAGCATTACACCGGTACTGAATCTAGCATATGAAGATGCTATTTTGTGCAGTACATTCTTATTGGATTTAACCATCCAACTATAGTCAGTGTGACTCCCATTTTGTGATTGAGCAGTGAGCTCTAGGCTGTTGGCCTTTATGCATGTGCAGACCCCATTTGTGTACACTTACTATCTGTAGTAGTATCATTTGATTGTGGGTAAGGTTTCCCACCATGGTTTTTCCCCTTATAGGGTTTCTACGTATAAATATTGGTGTCATGTGTTTGTGTTCATGTTTCATGCATTAATCTTTACCAGTATAGCAATTAACTATTAAAACTGTCTACCGGCATACTTAACTGGTTTATCGGTATTAAGCATTAAATTGGTTAAGTTGTTTTTGGTTTGAATTTATTTGACAACTGATTCACCTCCCCCCCTCTCAGTTGTCTCTGGGACCTAACACTATTAAAAGTATTCTAGAAAAATCAAATAATGCTCTTGACCTAATTCATACTGATTTATGTGGTCCAGCTAGAAATAAAATCTTACAAGGTGATAGATATTTCATTCTAATCATTGATGACTATTCTAGAATGTGTTGGCTAACTTTTCTCAGAGAAAAATCAGAAGCACTTGGAAAGTTCAAACTATTCAAAGCAATGTTAGAGAATGAAACTGATAAGAAAATCAAATATCAAAGATCAGATCAAGGAGGAGAATTCACATCTAAGGAATTTAATACATTCTGTGAAGTGAATGGAATCAGAAGACAATTATCAGCACCCCGAACACCACAATAGAATGGAGTTGTAGAAAGGAAAAATAGAACTATCTTGGATGCAGCCAGAAGTATGTTATCTGAAGCAGATCTACCACATGTATATTGGAGAGAGGCAGTAAGCACAATGGTCTACACATTCAACAAAGTTCACATCAAAGGAGAAACAGGTAAGACCCCTCATGAACTATGGTTTGGTGTTATTCCTACTCTTAAATATTTCAGAATATTTGGAAGTAAATGCTATATTAGAAGAGATGAGTATATTGGAAAATTTGATCCTAGAAGTGATCAAGGAATATTTCTTGTTTATTCATCTAAGAGCAAGGCATATAGATGTTTTAACAAGAGATTGTAGAAAATTGTTGAGAGTACAAATGTGAAGATTGATGAATAGTTTAGAGGAACTTCAAGGTATATAGACTCTAAACCGGCAACAGAGATACTGAAAAATGAACCTACATTGAATCCACCGGTACAGATTGAAGATCCAGTTACACTGGTATCATCTAAAGATTCCACTGTAACTGAGGAACAATAGAAAATAAAGACACCCTGGTATGTAAGACTGAATCACTCTGAAAATCAGATAATTGGGAACAAGTATCAAGGAGTTATGACAAGAGGAAGACTGGAAAATGAAGAGGTATGTCTTATTTCTCAAATTGAACCATCATCAATTAATGAGGCATGTGAAGATAAACACTGGATTAAAGCTATGGAAGAGGAACTAGAACAAATTGAGAAAAATAACACATGGACATTAGTTCCCTGGCCTAAAGACAAAAATGTGATTGGAACAAAATGGGTATTCAGAAACAAACTTAATGAAGATGGTAAGGTAATCAAAAATAAAGCAAGACTAGTGTGTAAGGCATATTCTTAGAAAGAAAGAATTGATTATAATGAAACCTTTGCACCGGTAGCTAGAATTGAGGCAGTCAGATTATTCTTGGCTTTTGTAGCACACAAGAACTACAAAGTATATCAAATGGATATTAAATGTGCATTTTTGAATGGAGATCTTGAAGAAGAAGTTTACATTGAGCAACTTTATTGATTTTCTTTGATAGATAGCAAAGATATGGTTTGCAGGCTAAGAAAAACTTTGTATGGGTTGAAGCAAGCTCCAAGAGCTTGGTATGCTAGATTGGATAAATATCTTTTGAAGATTGGATTTTCTAAAGGTAATGCTGACAACAAATTATACTACAAAGTGATTAATGCTGACATCTTGGTTATAGAAGTTTTTGTTGATGATATAATCTTTGGAGGAGAAGATGAATTATGTAAAGACTTTTCTTTTGAAATGAAGCATGAATTTGAAATGTCTATGATTGGAGAGATAAAATTCTTTTTAGGATTGTAGATTTCACAGACTGATAAAGGTATATTCTTGAGTCAATCCAAATACTTGAAAGAGTTACTAAAGAAATTTGGGATGGAGAACTCTAAACCGGTAAGCACACCTATGACTACAAATGACAAATTATCACTAAGGGATGAATCTACACCTATTAATCCAACTAGGTACAAGTCTATGATAGGAGGCCTACTGTATTTGACACAAACAAGACCTAATATTATGAATGTAGTATGTATTGTTTCAAGATTTCAGAGTAATCCTAGAGAAAATCATGAATCAACAGTAAAAAGGATTTTCTGGTACTTATAAGGAACTACAAATCTTGGTTTATGGTATCCTAGAGATGAAAACTTTGAATTGTGTGCATACACAGATGCAAATTGGGCAGGAGATGTGTATGACAGAAAAAACAGCACCGGTGGAGCATTTTTTCTTGGAAGCAGATTAATTTCTTGGTTGAGTAAGAAACAAAGTTGTAGATCTTTATCAACAACAGAATCAGAATATGTTGTAGCAGCAACTAACTGTACACAGGTATTATGGCTTAAGCAAATGTTGAAGGACATAAAGGTAAAATGCAAGGAACCTATAACTATCTATTGTGATAACACCGCAACAATTGAGATATCTAAGAATCTAGTATTACATTCTAAAACCAAACATGTTTCTATCAAACTAAATTTTCTGAAAGAGAATATTGAAGTAAAACAAGTAAAACTAGTTTATGTGAATACTAAAGAGGAGATTGTAGATATTTTCACTAAACCTCTACCTAAAGAGACCTTTGAATATCTTAGAGATCAGCTTGGGGTCATAGCCCCATCGGTAGAGACTTAGATAGTTGATGTTTGTCATCAACTGACAAAATTAATAGAGAAATCTTTTACTTTGGCTTTGATGAGGAGAGCTACTTCTTAGGGGGAGTAGTTGGCATACTAAATTGGGTGGTATTTTGTATTTGAACCTGGATTTTGTATTGGCTTTGGCATTTGATGTCAAAGGGGGAGAGATATCTATGGAAAAACACATTATGTTTTGGGGAGAGATGATTCATTGGGGGAGAGATTGTTACTTTGAGTATCTGAATTTTGATTTTGGGAGATTGTTGGTTTTTGGTATTTGGCATTTCTATTTTGGCACTTCAATGGTTTTTCCATCTTGTGTTGTCATCAATGCCAAAGGGGGAGATTGTTGGTATTTTGGTATAGTTTTGTCATTGATGTCAACACCTATCAACACTTATCAACTCTAGCACTTTGGAGGATCAACAATGTTCACCGGCAAGCAAGTGACTTATGCATAGTCACCGGTATCTGGTACACCGACAAGATATAATGTTCACCGACACTTGGAATGATATGGGAAACACCTAGTTATGTCGAAGACATTGTTTGGACACCTTGTCTTGGAGATTTGTTCATTGGCATATTCATATTTGTATATTTGTTGTTACCGGCAAATAGGTCCAGGTTATGCACCGGCAGGCTTATCTATTCCAGATCAGCACGACACGCTTTGGAGATGATTTTATTGTTATTGTAAATGCATTAAGCCGACATGTTGAATTGGATATTGCATCGGCTATTGATTTACTTGCAATTATTTTATTGTAATATCTTTTAGAACCGACCTACTAAAATTGGTCTTAGGTTATGGTATATATGTAAGATCTTATTTCTAAGATCGATATGTGATTGGGATAAGGAATTGTAAGAAGGTATATGCGAGAATAAGTAGAGCTATACACACAGACATCATTTGAAGGTGAAACAAGGTATTTGTAAAGACAATCAGAACTACACCAGTACTAAATCCAACATATGAAGGTGTTATTTTGAGCAGTACATTCTTATTGGATTTAACCATCCAATTGAAGTTAGTGTGACTCCTATTTGTGTTTGAGCAATGAGCTCTAGGCGCTTGGCCTTTCTGCATGTGCAGACCCCATTTGTATACACATACTATTTGCAGTAGTATCATCTGATTGTGGGTAAGGTTTCCCACCGTGGTTTTTCCCCTTATAGGGTTTCCATGTACAAATATTGGTGTTGTGTGTTGTGGATGTTATTATCTTTTTGTTTCATGCATTAATCTTTATCGGTACTGTAATGAACTGATAAACTGTCTACCAACATAAAGTTTTGTTTATCGATATTAAGCATTAAGGTTGGTTAAGTTGCTTTTGGTTTGAATTTATTTGACAACTAATTCACACCCCCCCCACCCTCTCAGTTGTCTCTGGGACCTAACAGTTATAATGTAGGTGAATAGTTTATTAAATCCATTTCAAGTATAAGGCTCTAAAGATACTAGCAAGGGCAATAGTAATAGAAAGATCCAAATATATTTTTTCCCATTAAGGACAACTCTAGTTACCACAAAAATCTAGTGCTACTACATAAGCATTGTGTGTTTCACATGATAATTAGATTAGTAAACAAAATCATAATTTCTTCATTCACATGAAAACTAGAAGTAAAAAAAAATGGAGCTTCAAAATAGTGATATCTCCCTCATTTCAATAAAATAAACAAAAATAAGATATGATTTGAAAATCTTAAATCAAGGAAAAAAACTCAAAAACTATTTAAGGGAATTCACTAAAAGTACTTAATAGTATGTGATATAAAATCATTGATGTAAAGGTAGTCAAGACTAAAGGCAGTAGTTTTAGTTAGCTTTAAGTTTGGATATTTGGATAAATGCCTCCCCATGAATATGCTATCAAATTTAAATTCTTAATGACATAGATTAGGAATAATTATTTAATAAATAAATTGTAGACAATGGATCAAAGGGGAGTAAAATAAAGGGCATATCAAAGACTTATTATATCATTTTAAGGTCCAAAATTTAAGTTTAATATTTTTTTAGGATTTTTAGAACTTGGATCTTTAATATTTCATTATCTTTCAATGATCTATAGCTAGTTTTTTTTTATCATAAATTGATTTTACAATGCTAGAACTCCAAGTAAATTTTTCAAGTCTATAATTGCTCAAATATAAACTTTCTAAATGTAAAAAACTTGCTAATTTAAACCTTTCAAACTTTTTAAAGGAAATAAGCTTTATGATATTTTCCAAACCAAATAGAAACTAAAATAAAATATTTTTTTTTTGATAATACAGGATTACTCTTTTACCTTTAAAAGTACTTAAATCAATCAAATAATAATAAATATAAATATTAGTAATAAAAAACCACTAAAGAATTTATTAATAAATAAAATATAAGTTTTCCATGACCATAGGTGTTTATATAATCTATACTATCTTTATGGCTTATACTTTTTGTAGTCACATAAATCTGTCCACTTAATTAAATGAATACTTAGTATTTATTTGATTATTTAACCATCAATTAATAATTAATTAAATTAATATTTAATTAATTCATCTTAACCCTATTCTCCTATTAATTAAATAAATTATTCAATTTATTTGATTTAATTCACTTAACCAAATTCAGACCATTAATTAAATAAATAAATCATATTTATTTAATTAAATCTTCTCTCACATTTAAATAAATTAATATTTATTTAAAACCCCCAAAATCCCACCTCTCACATTTAAATAAATAAATCATTTATTTAAAATCACCTTTATCCTCCACCCACTTGCATTTTCCTACAAATGCAAGTTGCACAATTATTTTAAATAAATAATTTATTTAAATCACCTTTATCCTCCACCCACTTGTATTTTCCTACAAAAGCAAGTTGCACAACTATTTTAAATAAATTATTTATTTAAAATCCTATTTATCCTCACCCACTTGAAACCTTTAATGGTTTCCCTTAAAGTATTCAAACTTGATGGCTTTAAAGTCTTCAAACTTGATGGCTTCCTTCTATAGTCTTCTTAAGACTTTAATGGTTTTCCTTAAAGTCTTCAAGCCTTTAATGGTTTCCCTCAAAGTCTTCAAGCATTTTAAATGCTTTATCTTCATTTTTCTCATTTAAATAAATTAATATTTATTTGAATATTTATCCAAATGCAAATTACACCATTTAATTGAAATAAATGATTTTATTTTAATTGAAAATACCAAAATTTCTCCCACTTGCATTTTCCTACAAAATCCACTTGCATGCCTAAACCCCTTCTAAATTCTTCTAAACCCTTCCTAATTAGCCTAATCCATCCCCTAAATATTGTCACATTCCTAAGCAAATTGGAGTCACTTCTCAAAGACTCCAAAGTCTTTGAAAAGCAATTAATGCTTTGTGTGTTCAACAAATTAACCCTCAAAGTCTTGGATAACCTTTGAAAGCTTCCAACCTTCAACCACTAAATGGCTCAAAGTCTTTGATAACCTTTGAAAGCTTTCAACCTTCAACCACTTAATCCCCAAAGTCTCCAATAACCATTAATGGTTACCTCAAACCCTCCCACATGGTTAAAACATTTGTTTTGACTCAACCTCTACCCAACCCAAAAGTCTTCTCAAGCCTTTAATGCTTTGACCATGATTATCTCTTAATCATTTGCACAAAGGTTTATCCTTGGATTAACTCTTAATCCAGTGGGTAATCTTAATTTAGACTTGACCCTTGCCTTCTAGATAACCATGAGGTCTTCTCAGGCCTTTAATGCCTCCAACCTCTTCTCTCAACCCAATCCTATGTTGAAACTTGTCACCATTTTATTGGTGCCAATTGTGCACATGGATCCCCAACTTTCAATCCTAACCCTTGTTAAGATTTCTCAATCTTAACCCTTCATTTCCCTATTTCTTCTATAAATAGAACCCTTCTCCTCAAGCAAAAGGAGAAGCATTTTAGAGTATTGTTGTTATACTGGCATTAGCATAGAGCTTTTTCATAGCATCACTATCTACTCTAGCATAGTATTTAGCTTTTCATTTCATATTTGAAGCTTAGTATTAAATCTCAATCCTCCATAAGCATCCATAGTGCAAAAAGCTGCTGAGAGCTACACTCATTTGGGACTTGGAGAGGAGAGGAACAAGGGAGGAGCAACTATGAGCATCTTGATTAGCTATTTCATTTTATGTTTATATGCTTTCTATTTCATGCTTAATATCTCTCTTGATATGCCTGTTTAGGATAATATTTTGTTGCTAACACTAACGTTTGTTTCTTGTGCTCTTGTGTGTGTTGCCATCAAACAGATTTTCTAATCCTTTTTGCAGAGCATCACTTTTTATTTCACGTGGGTCTGGAATCAAATTTCCAATTTAGTTGAAATTATATCCATTTATTCCTTGCTTACAAGCTATAACGTTTTTTTTATTGAAAGAGTATAACGGTTTTACTAAATTAATAAATTAATAAATTAAATCATTAAAAAAAGTAATATTAATTTTTCTAACTTATAATCAAAATTGATTTAAACCCAAAAATCACTATGGAAAAGAATCATACAAACTGCCATTATCTTTTGAATGAAATGTTTCCATTACTTTTCGTTTAATTAAAATTAATTTGAAATTTAAGTTATGATTTATAAAAATATTAAAATTAATTTATAATTTAAATAATGTCAAATATTTAGTTTTAGACTTGTTGAAGATAATATTTTGATAATTATTTTTTGAAAATTAAAAGTTTCATAAATAATGTTATTGATTTAAAATTTTGGTTATGAAGTTTTCTAGTTTATTTATTTTTATAAATGTGGAGACTAGTTTTATGAGTGGGTGTCTAGTGAACCTTACATATTTGTGTTTAGAATTTGATAAAAAAAATTAGTGGTGTTTACAAATACATTTGAAAAATCTACTAATACAATACACCTATAAATAGACTAACACAATACTAATAAATCAAGATTATGAACATGATGTAAATATACAATATGATCTTAAAAAGATGATATAATATTAATACAATTGTTTTAATCCTTTTTAAAATTGAATCCAAATGTGTTCTCTACATTCCTAAATAACTCTTTATATATGACTTTATTTATAATTTAAAATATATTTTATTTTAATTAACCCATGATAATTATTAGAAAACAATTAAAATATTAAAATTTAGAAACATAAAATATTTTAGATCAATTATATGCTTACGAACTTGAATAGAGTAAGGAATAGAAAAAAACTAATAAAAAATAAATGATGATTATAATAGGTAAAGTGATTCATAATAAAGGAAGACTTGTTCTCCTAGGTATAAGTATATCTCATCACTTTCACATTTAATTTAATAAAATTTAGGTTGACTTGCTATGAAATAATGGTAAATAATAATAATAATTTAATTTAATTTAAAGTTGAACTTACTTTTTCTTACTTTATATTTTTTAATATAATTGGTCATTATTATTTCATCTACATGATGATTATTGCAATTGACTCAATTTTGAAAAGATCGATGAAAATGACCAAACCCTTTACCATTTATCTAAGAACTTTTTTTTAATTAATTTTTATCTATAATAAAGTAAGACTTAATGTTTTTAAAGCTAGACTTAGTGTGTGTTTAATTAACTTAAAAATTAAAAAAGGTTTAGAAATAATTAATTTTTTTACATTCCAATTTATAATATATGATTTTTATTTTTTTTGATTGAATATTAGTTTAAATTTAAGATTAAATATGAATTATTATTTCTTATTTTAAATTTATCATGTTTTAAATTAATTTTTTTAATAGAAATGATATAAAATAATTAAACATTATTATTTATTTTGAAGTTCTTAATATATTATTTAAAAATATTTATTGAAAAAATATATCTAATTTTTTGTTATGTTGATTTTTAATTTTAGTTTTTACTTTTAAAATAAAAAATATTTAAATTATCTTAGATTTTAAAAGAATATAATTATTTTAACACGAATATTATCCAAATGTCATAATTTTAAACAACAATAATCTATTTTAAAATCATTAAAGAAAAAAAATATGAAATGCATTTTAATATGTAAACATCCTCTTCAAGCATAACTTTTAAATTTGTCATTTACCTAAACGTGACTCTTTAATTTTCAATGCATCTTCACACAAATATTGTTGGGGAATATCATTGTCCACTAGCCCATGTAGTTAATATTGAAATATCTTCACAAAAATGTGTTTCTTGTTTGATTGTAGGGGTAAAAAGAAAACCTTATGATATATTACTTTAATAGTTAATATTAAATAAGATAAAATTTTAGATAAATATGAATTGAGATTCATAATTAATAAAGTAATCATGAAAGTTTGAAGTATTTAGCTTTTTTTAATTATTATTATTAGAAATGTTGAAAAAAGATGTGTTGTAATTTTTGTATAATGTTATAATATTTAGTTTATAATTATTTGTAGTGCATTTAGAGGACAAATGGATATGTGCATCATATGAGGTCAATATTGTTGGAGCCACTTCATGTGTAGTATGCAATATTGAATTAAATATTTAATATGTAGATTCACATTGAAAAAATATCTAATATTTGTGAAACTTAGTAACAAAAAGTAAATGAGGTTTAATGATTGTGTATCTCATGGTATTAGTCTAATGGTTTTATATAATACAATTTGGAGCTTTTGAGTAAGATTGAACTTATAAAAGCAAGCACATGGGTATTTGTCTAAGGTTGGCTAGTTAGCTAATTTATCTAAGGGGTTGAGAGCATCTCTTGGCTGCATTTGTGAGGGTTTGAAGCACAACATTGAATGTGTGGAACTTACATGCTTGTTCACATGGAGTTCTTATAAAGAGCTCGCCTTTTATAAGTGTTCATGGAAAAATCTAAAGACATATTATAATGATTTCATTGATGAGTAATACATGGGAGATTTTAGACGATAGTGAGTGATGGATGAACTAAAATTGGTGGAAGAGACAAGGAGAGAGAAACCCTAACTAGGGGTTTATATCTACTATGTGGAGGAGGGCTCAGACCTCCTCCACCCAAGTAAGCCAACTACTCGATGCCCTTGGTCTTGTTTATGGTTAAAACAACACAAGTTTGAAATCATTAACAAACTTCTCCTGAAAGAGATAGGAATGAGAATCCCTAACCTCCCAAGGTCCTTTAAAGTTGGATCTCAACTATGCCGGGTAACTTCGTATTTATGAAACTATAAAGGGAGTGAACTTGTTGAAATAATCTTTAAGGATGAACTTAACTTCTTAAAACAAAAGACAAAAGATAGATCAAGGAAAGAAGAGAAAAGAAATATTAATATTCACCAAAACATGCATCATCAACATGATTTAAGAAGGCATTAAGAACACACATGTGTTAGAATCAAAGATCACTAAGGAGGGGGGGGGGGGGGGGGGGGGGGGGGGGTGAATCAATGATCTACCAGAAATCAAATCCTCAAACTTATTCTTTATCCACCAGTTAGCAATGCATAACACAAAAGATCATAAACATGCAACAAATAATCCACAAATCCGCAACACCGATATTTTTACGTGGAAACCCAGAAAGGGAAAAACCACGGTGAGGCTGGAACCCACAATATTCATATACTATGGCCAGAAGTACATAAATATTACATAGATGAGGAATGCACTTGTATTTAGGCTCACTGCCTAGAGCTCGCTACTCAAATATAGTTGTCCGGAAGGCTACAACCTTCAGGGAAGTCTCACTGACTTTCAATTTGATTACAATGAGAAAATACAATGAAATGAACTCTCAATTAGCATCTGACTATGCAAGAATGAGTTCTGGTAAAGCATTGAATCTCTGATAGTCTTTGCTCTACTAAATACTTTGTTTCTGTCTCAGTCAGCTACCAGTTGGTCTGAAAGAAAACTGAACACATGAAACTGTGCTCAATCACACCAAAATGGATCACCACACCACTAATATATCAAAAATTAATTCGCCAAATCGATCTTATATATCCAATCTTAACACAAAAGCAATCTCCTTCAAGTCGGCTTCAATCTCGAACAAAACATAGCACCAAACCAAAAAGGTTATAATCACACTCTTCCTAAGGGTCTCCCCAATCATCGAGATCACAAAAACAATCACCAAAAACACCACAATCATCGAAAATTATTTTGGATCAAAACATTATAGAAATACCTTGTTATATCGGTTAACTACCTACTGGTTACCTCCTTCTTCCAAATAAGATAAATCGCGAATGTCGGATCAAATCATCAAGAAGAGTTGCCATCAATGACAACCTTACACAAATAAGAAACTATCAAAAGTCACCTAAAATCACCAGATGAGTGTCAATTGCCAACAATCTCCCCCTTTGGCATTGGTGGCAACACTTGTGAAAAATGGTTAAGTGTTGAAACCTATGAAACCTATACACCAGATGAAAGAATACAAGAATTCCAAGGCTCCCCCTTAGATCAACAAACCAGATGAGTGTCAATTGCCAACAATCTCCCCCTTTGGCATTGATGGCAACACTTGTGAAAAATGGTTAAGTGTTGAAACTTGTGAAACCTGTACATCGGATGAAAGAATACAAGAATTCTAAGGCTCCCCCTTAGATCAACAATCCAAAAATCTACATCATAGAACTGTAATCTATACACAATTAGTCTATACATTTTTCACCTCATCTCTCCCCCTTTGACAACAATGTTAGAGATGGGGTGCTGCCAAAAATTGACATATAGTTTACAAATACTTGAAGATGTGAGCATAAGTAGTCTTCAAAAATCCTAGGTGAATATCCCACCCACTCTTCAGGTTATCCAAAACTGTGATAAATGCATTAAATACAAGCATGGATTTCTAATTCTCTCAAATTTGATGTTATAGGCGGGGCCATTTCCTTCATATAGTCCACCTTATTACTTAGCATAGTATCTAATTGTATGGAAATCAAGTTCCGGAGTTCACCCACTTTCCTCAAAACTTTCTCCTTATCCTCTTGAAGGCTTGAGATCCGATCATTTAAGGCTATAATTTGTCCTTCAATACTTCTAGTTAATGTTACATTGGGGTCAAAAGATTGAGAAATTCTAGCAAGCTTGCCCTAGCCAACTCCTATCTCTTTATCAATATCAATAGTGAACTTAGGCAAAATAAGGCAAGATTTATGCAATTTACCGGCTTTTGACAATGTGTTAGAAATAGTCTGCAATCTCTTATTCAGTGTTGCCTTGTCATCTTCAATCATTTTTAGGAAAGTTTGTTTTCTAACTTCCTTAAACCTATCCAAAACTTTTTGAGCAACCGTCTGTAATGCCCGCCAGGAAACCCCTATGGGTTTAAATTAAAAACACTCAAATAGAGTGTAAATTTTTTTTTTTTAATAATAATTAAGAGTGTTAATGAAAAAGGTTACAATCTTAAGATAAATTGAAGTTAACTCAATTCATTATTAGACACGACATTAAAATACAATGGAGATTATCTGTCAACTTAGATATCACAGCGGAAGGCTTAGCCAATCCTAAGGAGTTTCCTAACACGATTACACAACCTTACACCTAACTCAACTTACGTCATTAGATCCATCAAACTGGATAACTTAATTATGAGGTAATGCATAGTCCTTGATTAAATATGTGTTCAATGGTTTAACACCTTATATCTTTAGGAGGCGTTCAATTACTTCGATGGTTAGGAGGCCATTGGGGAGATTATTTATTCATCGCACTTTAATTCATAGTTACTTTAAGAGGCCCCCAAAACGGGTTCATGTGATTAATATAATGAAGTTCATTCCTTGGGTTTGTGGTATCCATTCACAATTGATTTCATTCTTTAACGTTTTAAAAATATGCCTAATGAGATTCATTCATTCAAGGTTAAACTATGATTAGTAAAGCGAGGGTTCCTTCATTTGATTTTATAATACTCACCCACATTTGATATATATTTCTTAAATATTAACAAGCATGGTTGATAAGAAGAATTTTTGTCTCTTAAGGATTGACCACAATTAATAGAGTGAAGTCCCCTCATTTGGTTTCATGCATATTCAACTAATGAGTTGTAGTGCTTATATGAAGGGTAAAGTATGAGTAGCCATAGATCTCATTTGAATTTTTAATAATGCAATAAATGGACTAACTTCATTAAGTTGGATATGCATTAGAACCCCCGAGAGCATCCTTCAATTTAAAGTATCGTTAACGAGATTACATTCATCATCTCAAGGTTTGAATAATCAGACCATAGTGATGTTCTTCTATTAGGATTAGAATACAATTATCTTTTTGCATATCTCTTCTTATAAACGAAGTTAATATGAGATGGTACATATATTAAGATTAAGGTTTAAATAACTATACCAAAACTTCCTTTTTTTTAGATCCATTTCAGCATTCATAAGGGATTCGTTATTTAAGGTTACAAATATAGTTACTAGTTGAGTTCACTCTTGTATGAAATTAATCTGATAAAGAATATTTGTTAGGATTAAAATGTAAACAACTAAGTAATTTCATTTGATAAAGTGAATTACAATTAACATGGCGATGTTCATTTACAAGGGTAAGAAGGTAATTGCCTAAATGAGTTTCACCAATTATCAAGTTAAATTTCGGTAAGGTTGATTTGTTAAGATTAAACGTATTTGACCAGACAACTATATCCAATATAATGAAACATAATTAACATGACATTTTCCATTCTAGATCAATCTTAGCCAACATGAGGGATTCCTTTTATAAAGATTAACATAAGGGTTTTCTAGTTGGGTTCACCCAGTTTTAGAAGTAATCTGGTGAGGGTTATTGATTCAAAATTACAACATAAATTACCAAGCGTATTCGTTCAATATACAACATGAATATTTGATTGAGTCCACACGATTAACAAATTAATCCGGAGGAGGATTATTGTTAAGATTAAACGTGAAATAACTCAACAAATTTAACCAATGTAATGAAACATAACTGACATGGCGTGATTCATTTACTAAGGAAAAAGGATAGATATTTCTATGATGTTCTTCCTTTAAATTTCAATCCAAGAATTGTGACATAATTTTTTTAACTTTGTTTCCCCCTTTTTACATTCATTCCAATTAACATACTTTTTAACAATTAATCCAATGAAGTAATTCTAATTAGATTTCTGCCACTATTACAATTTAAATTTACATTACCAATTTACTTTTTTTTTTCACACTTTAATTTCAATATTTAAATACCATGCCATATTCATAATTCACAACGTTTTATGAACTTAAATAACTGCGTCAATCCATATGAAAAATGTTATACATTTAAATTTGAATTCATTTAATTTACACCATACACTTTGCAAGAGTACAACCATTCAAGATAATTTAAAACATAAAACAAAGTACGCAATAAACATCGCATGACACAGAATATGATCTCGGAGTTCACCTCGGATGGGCTACATCTCCGGGTCTGCTCAACTGCAAGACCCTTTTGGTAATTAATATAGTTAAGGTTACATATTTACATGTCTTTACAATCTTGCCTTTTAGGCGAACACATACACTATTCCACCTCTACCTTGTTAGTTTATTACATAGTGATCCCTTTTAAAAACGGTTCAAATTAAAACATAACAACGAAGACAAACAAACCAAAATTCTATTGTTTGATGGTACCCTAACTAGGGTTTTGATTGACTTATGACCAAAACTAGCATATCAAGTCTTACTATAAACTAACCAATTTAATTACAGCAATTTAAACTGCAAGGACATCACTCGGAAGATGCATTTGTTTACCCATGTCATCTCTATCCACAATTGTCGGTCGAGTTTATGGTTTGGATAATTTGACTATATTTAAAAATGCGTATTAGCGTAAAGATTTACTAAATGTTGCTTTCTCAAATTCCAAATATATTATTTACTAGTTTGAAATTAAATAAGATACTAAATTTAAAAATTACTTAATATCAAAGCAACTATATCCAAATCCCTTAAACTAATTTTTAATTCACTAAATAAACTGAATTCTTTTTTTTTTATATGTGTCATGCATATATCTCCTTTTTTTTTTCTTCTAAACATATTATATAAAATAATAAACAATTAGTAATTAATAATCCATCAAACTGAACCCCTTTTTTTTTTTAAAAACAAATTATATAAAATAAAATAATAATAATTACATAAAACAAATAAAATAATCTATTTTTAAATCTCTAAAAAAAAACAGGGGAGAGGGTACCCACGTGGACATCCACGTGGGCCCTCCCCCATCGTTGGCAGCCTAGCTACCTTTTGGTAGCGCTGCTACCAAATGGTAGCAGGGCGCTACCAAAGGTAGCGCTGCTACCATTTGGTAGCAGATCGCTACCAACTGGTAGCAATGCCGTGGGGGCATAAAACCCACTTTTTTTTTTTAATTTTTTTTTTTCTTTTAAAATATATCTGTTAAATCCGTTGGAATACAGTCTGAAAAAAAAAGATAAAAGAAATAATAAGATTCTCAGTGCACTCACACAGCCTGAGACAGAAAGAAAGGAGCATTCCCAGCAATTTTTATATGTATTTTTTTTTGAATGTCATGAACAAAACACCCCAAATGAAAATGAAAAAAAACAAATAAAACCCCATTTTTTTACAGTCCTAAAATAGATTTTCAGATTTCTCTTAGCAACCAACCAACTGGAAACTAAATCTAAAAAAAAACATTCATGGGTAGCAATCCTCTCTGTCTTTCCAGCATTTCATGGAGGGCATAACAATAAACAAAAGGGGAGATTAAAATTTCTTACCTCCGAACGCTTTCCAGGAAGAGATTTTGATGAAGATGAGCTCCCAAATCAGCTGCTCTCATTCCTCATCCCTCTCCAAAATCCCCAATCTCCCTTGCAAGAACCATCTTTTTCCAAAAAAAAAAAAACCAAAGGCCAAGAAGAACCCCCAAAATGCTTACCAAACAAGATTAAAAAAGAAACCCTAATTTTTGCCCTAATTTCAATTTCGAAATTAGGTATTTATTTTTGAAATAAAATGAATGAAAAATAAAATGGAAGTCATTCATTTACCTTATTTAACACATCTCATTTATTTTCCTTATTAAAATTATAGTGCTTCTATTTCTTTTTTTTAAATTTTTAATTTCTCAATATCGATTTAGTTCTACAATTTTATTTTGGAACTATTGGCCGGATAAGGCGTTTCGATTAGCATAATTTTCTAAAAATCAAACTTTTATATTATGTCGACTTTACAAGTAAAGAGAAAATAATTTCATTTAAATAATAATAATTTACCCCTTTTCTTCCAAAAAATGCGAAAATGAGTAATTTAATTCTATCTCTCCAATGACTCTAAAATTTTTCCCTTTCTAAAATGCATAACTCAATAAATTCGTTATTTTAAAATTAGCTATTAAATTAACTCGCTATAACATAATAAAGCGACATTTTTTAATAAATGACTAATCTAATGCAAGAGTCTTGTTTATTCAAATTTCTCAACTACATATGCGTAAATGTTACAAATGCGTAAATGAGTACACTAACCCCAATTAAATACCTTAAGCTAGCTACAATCATAATTTAAAGCAAATCTCTTTAATTACTGATCAATCGTATAAAAGAAACTTCCTATTTAAATTTCTATATCTCTAATGTGTACGTTTAATCATAATTTTAAATTTAATACTTAGGATAACATACCTCACTTACCTCGCGCAAGGCATGCAAATCGAGGAAGTCCTCCAAGTCTCTCGACACGCATCCCAATAAAATGCAAGCTCCACGAATCCACGCACGATGCTCACCTAACCATGGCTAAGGCAAGACAAGAGTTATATGACCACTAATTCCGAATTCAAAAGATGAAAGAGCATACTCAACCTTGCAAATTCCAAAGGAGGTGAACCTTGCCCTAAGCGGTGTTGTACCTGCAATCTCCTGCACCCATGAATTCATACAAGCATGCATATACAAATACATATTCAATGAAGATGTTAGCTCAAGATTTATCACAAGGGTTAGGAACAATTGCATTTACACGAGAATCGATGCAAAAACACAATAATAAGTATGCTCAGTTTATTTATATTATCTAAACTACACATTGCATATTGGTTAATCTACCATTCGAGAATGCCACATAGGAAGTCAATCAAGGTTAAACGGGTTTTAAAAGTCCGACTAGGGTATGGGCATTACACCGTCTTCTCCAAAGAATCAAAATTGGTATTTACATTGTTAATCAACTGTAATAATTTACTAGAGAGGCTATTATTCGAATCTAACTGTACATTGGAAACCACCTTCTACAAAAGATCTACAGACATCAAAATTATATTTTTGTCTTCATTCTTTGATTTCCTCATATCTTGACTGACTTGTGTTTGAAGAGCATTAGTATCGATCATTATTTCTACTAGAGACATTTGATTAAAGGTTTTATCAAAATTGATATTGAACTACGCAAAACTCCCTTGGCTTTGGATTTTGGTTGTGTCGATTTCCACAAGTATCAGAGTCTATGTTTCCTTACCCTTTCCTCTATCTGGTTCTTCATGTTTCTCCTCTTCCTTCTTCTTAGTCTCAACTAGTCCGGATTTGACTTCTTTAGGTGCCTCCTATGCACCGGTGTCACCACCTGGGTGCACCATCCTCTACCTTTGCTGATTTATCATTTTCTTTAGCAAGCTCAACTGTGACAATATCCAAAACTTGTTGCTCTACATCATCTTGAGTATCCTCCTCCTCATTTACATCATTTGTCGGAGGATTTTCCAGTTGAGATGGCTTAAGTGCATCTTTGTATAGAGGATCATTCAAAATAATTTTTTTCCATATTTCTTCTATCTCTTTCCTCACCTCCTCTACATTCCCAATCATTAATTTGTTGATCCGGTTTTTGCTTCTAAATTCCTTTTTATTTGCTTCTTCAATTAACCTATTAACTTCACTATGAGTAATACAGGTACATACATTTGCAAGCTCTCTTTCCTTCATTTCTCTATCAATTTTTCTTGCATAGATTCTTCTAGCATCTATTAAATTGTACAAGTCCTTTGGAATGGCCTTTTCTAATTCAATCAATGTTTTACTAAAATTGTGTAAATAAATTACAACTGCTTCCTCTACTTTTCTCTTGTCACTGTAATACCCTAAAAATGGTCACCTAAACCATGGGCCCCTAATCTCGACTACATCACCAAGGTCCTAACCAAAGACAATTAAATCAATCTTGAGCACCTAATTAATTAATTCCTCAATCATCAATGTCACATGGCAAATAAATTATTCTATATTAATTAAATATTTATTTAATTAATTAATCATTCCAAATAAATCATTTTGATCAATTATCCTATTTATTTAATTAAATATCCTAGCATATTTAATTAATAAATCAATTTGCCATTAAATCATTAAAAAGGAATTAATTTGCAAAAAGAAATTAATTTGGAAAAAGGAATCAAATTGAGATATCTTAGAAATATGGAATAAATCAGTTTTTTCTGATTTTATCTTAATTTTAGCTTAATGTCCTTTAAAACTGAGAAAAGCAGTCAATCACATCAATTCACCTGGATTGTGCTTCCTCTTGGAGAAACTCAACCGCTCATCATTAATCGATCTTGATGGTTGGTCTCTCTCTGGATTTTCTATAAATTCGGGCTCTCATCTCTCAATCAAATTACCATGGAGATATATTGTTATTATGTTGTTTTTTCTCTAAGTTCATTGAGATTTTGTGCATTGAGAATATTACATCTTAGTTTATTGCATATTAGTTTAATCATGTTAGCTTAATATTCATTCATCTAGCTTAATCTTGCATATCTAGCTTAATCTTGCATCCATTTAGCTCAATTTTGTGCTCATATAGATTAAATCCTTCATCTTGGTGTAGTCTAGTCACTGGTATTGCTTAGACAAATTTGAGAGCAAGTCTATACTCGCATATTTTAGAAGGAAATAGATCGATTTGTTATGGTTTTTATATTAATTGATTATATTTGTCTAACCATGCATGCAATGATTTATTGAAGTGTTTGTGATTTATAGCTTGTAGATTACCACTTTTCACACACATTTTTGGCGCCCACCATGGAGCTTGAGACTACAATTTTCGGCCTTACAGATTAGTTCTTTTCATTTTTTAGATTTTGTCCATACAATTCCTGTAAAAGATCATATGAATTTCTACAAGGTACAGGATGAGAATTAATTCTTTGTCATATGGTATGTTTTGAATACTCGTATGACTCCGTGAGAAACCTCATACGACTCTCTAGTTTCTCGTATGGCTCTGTAAGGAATATCGTATGGTATGTGGATAATACTCATACGACTATGTGATAATACTCGTACGATACTCTGTTTTCTCATATAAAAAACAAATTGCATTTTAAGGTTTTTCTGATTGAAACTTGATGATACTAATGCTAACCTTGATATGTTTTTGGTCTTCCTGAGAGATATTTCACATACTAACTGGTTTTTTGTAGAACGCTTGTCAAAGGATTTATCAATCAAACTTACGCCTGTCAAAGAATCCATTAATCAAAAACAATATGACTATTGATTCATTATTTTTGCAGGTTGCCTAAGGAGAATCAACTGAACATTGTGTATTCTTTAATTCATTTCTAGGCACTTAAATTGTGATATGGTTAATGAACAAATTTGTCTTTTGTGTTTGAGACAAGTCTAAAAGGTAGGAGAGTATGCTCTTGTATGCACAGACAATCAGAAATCCAGACCCTTGAAGCTTTTCTAGTTTTGAGATTTTTGTTCCTTTAGCGGGCCTGACATAGTGAGAAAAAGTAATCACCTTGTGAGAATGACCCAAGTGAGCACAGCTAGACCCAAGCATTCTGATTCACTATAATAAATAGGCCTTTCAGGATTAAAGTCTTAGAGGATGAGATTATTTGAGTTTTCTCTTTGAGATCTCTCATATCGGGCATTTTGTAGGGCCTCATGGTCTCAATCACACTTGCATGACTACATCTTATTTCGGTACATTATCGAGCTATAGGCCTCAATTGTGCTTGCGCAACTTCAAGGGTTAATTTTGAATGGAAATCCTTACTAAGAACTTTAAAATAACAACTACCTAGTTCACCTTCGAAAGGGGGATAATCTTTGTGCAAGAGAGATAGTAACTCTCCAAAGATACTTGCCATATTGTGCCCCCATTAGCATTTGGAGTTGGCTAATATGACGTTGATAATCCATTGCATGAGACTCAGCGGTCGTATTATGATTAGCTATTGGGTGTGTACCTGAGTCTGCAAGAAAAGGTTTTCTCTCTCAACCAACTTCCGTAGAATTAGCGTGTTGTGCTTGAAGTCACTTTGCATCTTGCGTGTTTGTTGTGTTTTTGTCTTGGAAACTGGAACTGAAACCTTGAAACTGGAAAACAATCAAAACATGAAAATCTTAATGGTCAAAACTCTTTCCTTGTCAGAAACTCATCCCTATCCGGCCCTGCGTCATACGAGTCTTCTACTTTATCATCTTGGTCTGTGAGAATTATTGTCTGGTTAATGTTAAAATGTCATACGAGTCTTAACACTTGAGGTTGATATTTCCCAGTTTTTCGTACAACCTTGTGGGAATTATCGTCTGGTTAACAATAAACTGTCATACGAGTCATCATCATCTTTAATAGTTTGTCGTCTAATAAGATTTAACCTGTCATATGAGTATAAGAAGCAACTCATACGAGGATACCATTGTGTCATCTAGAAGTATTTAAACTGTCATCTGACTTATTGTATTATGTCATACAAGCCTCTGATTCTGTCAGTCCAGAAGCCTATATTTTTGCGAGCTTTTCTAGATCTGTCATACTTGCCTAATAAATCTACATTGAGCATATATCTGTTATTTTTCATCTCGAGCATAAACAATATTGGTAGTGTACCCCTATCATTGTGTTACATGATTTTTTCGATTATATCTAAGCTAGTTCAATAAATCCTACAACAATCTAATCAACCTAATCTTCTTAGATCACATCTTATACAGGATAGATCATTCCTAAAACCAAACTTGGTCTCAATCACTTTACTCAATCATTACCTCAAATGAACAACTAGCTCTTATTTGATATTGACATTTGTATCACTTCTAGCTCTTGGTCACATCAATTGTAAATGCATGTTCGAACCAAAAGTTCTCATAAGAAAGCTAACAAAAGTAAGGATAGTCTTACTCATTGCAAACTAATCCATTCTTGCAAATCAAACTATCATAAATCTCCATGGCTACCTTGGCCCAACAAATTTAAGATCTCAAGAGAGAAATATATGACATTCAAGCCCAACAAAAAGATTCAATGACCCCTCTTGAGATGAAATTTCATGATATTAAGAACACCAGACTTCAAGAAATGCTAAAACAATTATCTAAGGTGGAATAGAAAGTAATTGAAAATCAAAATCCAAATCTCATACAAGATCACAAGATAACTTCACCAAGACAAAAAGACATCTATCCCCTAGATAGATGGTTTACACCTTTGGGGCAATCTATTGAGTCAGCTTTGGAAGAGCTTCTTGCGCACAATCTTATCATATTGCCTAACAAGACCACATGCGGATGTGAAATTTTGAGTAATCATTGTGCATATAATAGGCATAACAAACATAAGACTTCAATGTGCAAGGAATTAAAACAAAAAAATCAAGACCTCCTTAATGATGGTGTTATTGAAATTGAATATTCTAATGATTCACCTAAGGAGAAAACGGATGTCATTACCAAGCATGATCAAAATTATGAACCTGTGTTTAGAAATGGCCCACATGTAGCCTCCATCTCTTCCATGATGCCTCCATCTCCTAAGTCTTCTCAACAACAATCCATACCATATCCCTCAAATAATGAATTTAATGATGAAACTTCTCATGTTGACCCTCAAGGGCTATCTCAAGGGCCATCCCATCTAGTGGTTGAAAAAGATCCTACCTCCCTAGAATCCCATGATGATCCCATTATAACTTTCCATTTCTTCCAAGATGATCCCCTTCCATCTCAAGAGAAAATCATTCATCCAAATCCCCTTCCTAATCCACTTCCTAAGAAATATCATGATGCTTCTTCCACCTTTTAAAATGATCCTATTCAAAATGAAGAGTCAAACACCCTTCCTACTTTATCCAATGTTCCTCTTCCATGTCAAGATCAAAGTATATCTTCATCTCCTTGTCATAATACTCCATGTTCACCTCAAGGATCCATCATGCCTACAAATCCCTCTCATGATCCTATCATTCCCTACATTCCACCTCCACCTCATAATGGACTCGTGTCTTCTTCCCAAAGAAAAGTGTATCCTACAAGTCAAAATATTTATAAAAGCAAAGGGGTAGACCTTCACAAGCAATAACCTCTCAACATTAAAGAAAATATTAAAAGTCATGGCCTCAGTGACATTCCTCAAGATGTTGGTATCCCTACTAAACCAAAATCAAAATACACACCTTCCACTTCATCCCTTCCATCCATTTTAGGACCCTATATCCCTCCATCCCTTATGCAGGGTCAACAAAGGCATACATCTTCTAACACCTTCCATCCACCCAAAATACCTCCATATCATTCCTATCCATTAACACATTCTTTTCCTTCTCCAAGAAATTTGGATGCCAAGCATAAAATTCATAAGTCAAGTAATCCACAAGTATTCAAGGATCAACATGTCCCATCTAATCGACATGTCAAAACAAAGCCAAATATGATCCAAAAAGAAGAAGAAAAATCTAAAAAGACACAAAGGCCCACTGAACAAAAGAAAGAAAAATTAAAAGTTATATGGATTCCTAAGGCACTTGTAGAAGCAATGCATTCTAAGGAGCTACAAAAGCATGAAAAATAAAAAACCATGTGGATCCCTAAGCGGCTCCTTGAAGCACAATAGTCTTAAGAAAAACCCAAATTGGCATCCAAAATTGTTGTTCCTCCATCCAAAATTTCCAAATCTATTACTCAATCACCTCCTTCATCCATTTTGGATCCTTATGTCCCAAAATCCCTAGTTGTTCCTTCCAAATCTCAAAATCTAAGATCCACTTTTCCTCCATCACTCCACTCCTCAAGATGTGTGCCAATGTTGATCCTGCCAACATTTCCATTCACTCATGCACCAAACTTTCAATATCTGATCCATTATCCAACACCTCTTTTTCAATCTTCCATCCCCCTTATCCAATCCTTTGCATAAGACTTTACCCTAGTTTTATCACAAAATCCAAAAACTAAGGAAATCAACATTAGAGATGTTGAACATGTACACTTAGCTGAGTCCTTATATCCTATTGGACAAGACATCTTCATCCAACTCTTCAAACAAAGACCAATGAGCTACCTACACAAAAATCCCTGACCCTATGAACAACATGCACCTTAAACAATATTATATCTAAGGGCTGGGTTAGTTTAGGTTTTTGTTTTTGCATTGAATATCATTTTATTCAAAGCACTACACCATATATAGTTTCCTATTTTTTAAATGCATCGCATTCACAAAATTTTTGCATTGGCATATAGAAGCATTAATAAAAAAAGGCAACTGTCCAAGTTTATCATTTGTTTGTATTCAAGAGAAACAAGGGTCGTCTCCTTTCTTAGATATTCAGACATGAAGTCTTTGAGGTCCTATGGTCATTCATTTTCAACATTACCCTGTGATAATGCTTTACTTATGGTTGGGTAGTAATTTAACTATTTGAGTCTTGGTAACCCAGAATCTATCAATTGCTATATCTCAAACACATTAATAAAATCTCTAATTCATTCTAGACACCTAGTTGATCATACGACTAGTGAAAAATCACTTCAGCGCCTTTGTAATTGTCACACCCAAGTAGGTTTCATTACTTACAAGTCAATGCAAGAAAATTAAAAAAAGAAGTCCTATGCCAAATATTCATCTTAGGGCAAAAGAGATGATATATAACTACAATATCATGCATACAAGTGCGACAAAAAGCTTGACTATGGGAACTTGTGAGTAACTCCATCAGGGATATGGATACCTACTGGCAATGGAGCAATGTTTGAGAAATTATAGTCTATAACCTCATCGGAGCTCTAAAAGTTTGTTGGTAGCAAGGCTCTATTCGATATGCTTTTGAAGTTAGAATAATCTGCATAGCTAGTCATATAGGATGCTAAGGATCTCTAGTGAACACAAGAGCAGTAATTAACTCATTTACATGCACATGGGCAAAATAAGATCAAAGTTTCAAGAGCCAATGGGTAGGTTTTTCACGTCTCCATTTGTAAATCCTTGTCACTAAGTGTATTAATTTGTATGTTCTAAAGGACCTTAAAGATCAATTGACCACTTATCTATGAAATGTTTTGTACCTCCAATTCAATTGGTGTATTAAATGCTAAACAAACATAGTCATCCTTGTTCAAATAGGAAATGCATATTGCATTGACATAGGTCATGTCAAAAATTCATTGTCTCCACATGCATTCTGCAAATCATCATGTCATATAGGTCTGCATACTGGGGGCATAGCTGAAAAAAAATCATAAAAAAGCCCTAAAAAGAAAAAACCCTAAATCAAAAACTAAAAAATCAAAGCAAGAAAGCATAGACCATCCATCAAACCAAATCAACAATAGACAAACTCTCAAAGTCTACAATCAAACTTATCACATGTCTTGTTAATCAATCTATCAAAATATATCAAACATCAACATGTCTTATACAAGGAAGGATACAGTCAAAACCAAGCAAATCGATCTTGTAAGGGGTACTCACTCTTTGAAACCAAGCATTCCTATCAATGATCACACAAATCAAAACAATGACATAGATCAGTATGGATGCTGGATTTTGTCTAGGTTAGTCTTATTTCCTGTACTGAAGTGCTCCATCTATCAATGCAAATTTGGCATTTTCTCACTTTCTTGCATCTTTGCTTTAGTTTGTATATATCTTTCAGTCACTTTTGTGACACCTTCGTTCTTTTTGGAACCCTCATGGCTTGAAACCGATCAACATCCTAGTCTTAGGGCAATCGAATAATCAATCTAAATGTCCTAAGCAACTTAATCAGGTCATCTTTATGATGGTAGTACCAAGTCATCCAATCCGAGTCAGTCACTTGTCTCCAATCTACTGCAAATTTTTCCCATTGAATAAACAAGAAAAACAAGAACAATGAAAACAATCACTAAAACTATTTGAGATATGATTGAAATTTTATTTGTAGGTTGTCTTTTAAATTGGTTTTAATTATTATTCCCTCTGAGTAACTCAAGGAAGTCTATCTTGACTAAGAGGAAGTTTCAAGAACCAATGGGGAGGTTTTTCATGTCTCCATTTGTAAATCCTTGTCACTAAGTGTATTAATTTGGATGTTCTAAAGGACCTTAAAGATCAATTGATCGCCTATGAAATTTTTTGTACCTCCAATTCAATTGGTATTAAATGCTAAACAAACATAGTCATCCTTGTTCAAATAGGAAATGCATCTTCATCATGCATATTGCATTGACATAGGTCATGTCAAAAATTTATTGTCTCCACATGCATTCTACAGATCATCATGTCATATAGGTCTGCATATTGGGGGCATAGCTGAAAAAAAAAAAACATAAAAAAGTCCTAAGAAAAAAACCCTAAATCAAAAATTGAAAAATCAAAGCAAGAAAGCATAGACCATCCATCAAACCAAATCAACAACAGACAAACTCTCAAAGTCCGCAATCAAACTTATCACATGTCTTGTTAATCAATCTATCAAAATCTATCAAACATCAACATGTCTTATACAAGGAAGGGTATAGTCAAAACTAGGCAGATTGGTCTTGTAAGGGGTACTCACTCTTTGAAACCAAGCATTCCTATCAATGATCACACAAATAAAAATAATGACATAGATCAGTATGGATGCTGGATGTTGTCTAGGTTAGTCTTATTTCCTGTACTGAAGTGCTCCATCTATCAATGCAAATTTGGCATTTTCTCACTTTCTTGCATCTTTGCTTTAGTTTGTATATATCTTTCAGTCACTTTTGTGACACCTTGGTTCTTTTTGGAACCCTCATGGCTTGAAACCAATCAATGTCCTAGTATTAGGGTAATCAAATAATCAATCTAAATGTCCTAAGTAACTTAATCAAGTCATCTTTATGATGGTAGTACCAAGTCATCCAATCCGAGTCAGTCACTTGTCTCCAATCTACTGTAGAGTTTTCCCATTGAATAAACAAGCAAAACAAGAACAATGAAAACAATCACTAAAACTATTTGAGATATGATTGAAATTTTATTTGTGTGCTATCTTTTAAATTGGTTTTCAATTATTATTCCCTATGAGTAACTTGAGGAAGTCTATCTTGACTAAGAGGAGCAAGGACTGGGGGCATAATACTTTTCTTTATTTTTTGCTTGTAGGAATAATTTTGATGATCTGAAAACATCTCATAAGTTGGGTCTCTATGATTAGTTCCTTCACATCATGGTGAAATCACCACACATACCTCAACTCCATTTATTTGTATGCTACAGGGAGGTTGGAATAATTTCCTTGTCTATTTTGAGTAAATTTCTTTATTATGCAATCTGGATGAATGCTTAATTTGTCCTAGGATATGAACGATAAAAGGGTCATTGCAAACAAGATAATTTAGGTTGCATATGAAAAGGAAGGAACTTTGATTTGTCTGGTGTGTTTGCATGCAAGCAACATTCAGGTCATCCGGGCTCTTCATGTTGGCAATTGACACTCTTTAGATTCATATATTTTCATTGATGGCAACAAGATTCTATAGAAGGCATATACTGGTAGATACTGACATTGGAGGCATACATTGATAGATACCGACATTGGACTATTCAGGGTCATCACTGGCACTGACATCCAGCACTTCAGTGAAGCCGACATCATTTTGGGATCTGAAAGGTTTTATTTATAAAATTATTTAATAATTATTGTATAGGGTTGACATTGAATATCTTTTGTAATGTATTGTAAGCCGACATAAGGCATATTATTTGTAAAGGGTATATAAGTCATTTTATCAGGTCATTTTGATATATTACAAGGAAGTAGAACAGTGTGATGTGAAGGATATGTATGTAGGTTATTTGTATGCAAAAGTTATATCATGCAATGATCAGTAGATGGTTTTGTAAAACATTCTTGGAGGAAAGGAGATACCAGTAAAAGGGTTTAGGGTTTATGAACTGGTACAAAATAGAGCTATAACTGAAACTCTTTTTGGCATTGCAGATGCATTTTGTGAGTTCACCCTTACTATTTTATCTCAGCACAAGCTTGTAGTCAGTGAGACTCTTTTGTGTTGAGCAGTGTGCTCTAGGCAGTGTGCCTTCCTGCATGTGCAGGCCCCCATGCTATGTAATATCTTTCATATGGCTAGTGAATTAATATTGTGGGTCTCAAATCCCATCGTGGTTTTTCCTCTTTGAGGTTTTCCATGTATAAAATTTAGTGTGTTATGGTGTTCATTCATGTGGCTAATTTATTTGCTTCATGTTATATGTTTCTTCATTTACCAGTTTATATGTGTATGTTGTAATAAGGTAAAATCTTATATTACTGGTAGAACACTGATTCACCCCCCCTCTCAGTGTTCTTGGATTCCTTGTATTCCAATAATTGGTATCAAGGCCTGGTGCCTCAAAGGAAGTTTATCAGCTTGAAGAAGATCCTAAAACTAGAATCATTGAATATGGCTATGGAGAAGAAACTTGAGATGGCACTTGAGGATTATGATGCTAAAAGGTTGAAGAACTTAAAGATGCAAGATGAATTGAATTTTGCTAATGAATTCATTCTTGTTCTGCAAGAAAGGTTCTCATCATCTCAAGCTAGGAGGAAGGAACTTTTGCAAAACCAGGATGATGAAGAGAAAAATGCACTTAAGGAACAATGTCAGAAGTCGAATCAACAAAACATGCTCATGAAGAATTAAATGCAAGACCTAACTATGAGGATGTCAAAATATATTGAGGATAGAAGGAAGAAGGAAGAAGGAAGAAAATCTTGATGTATCTCTAAAGAACAAATTTGAAGAATGTGGAAGATTGGCTCATGAGAATGATATGTTGAGAACTGATTTGGTACAATCCTAGAATAATGAAGAATAGTTAGAGAGACAAATAATGACTCCGAGAAATGACCTAACTACTGCAAGTGAGTATAAAGAAAAAATCAGGATTAGTGCTACATAGTTGGATGATTTATTGAAAAGACAAAGGCAGAGTGAAGATTATAGAGGACTTGGATTTGAACAAGGTGAAAGCTCTGGTACTGCAAATAAAGATCAGATAATTGGTATGTAGAACTCATCAAACTAGAGGAAACCGGTAAGGCAATCTAATGGTTACAAATTCAATGGTAGATGCTTTGTTTGTAATAAATTCTGGCATATGGCTAAACAATGTAGAAATAGAGAAAATCAAAACTACAATATAGCTCTCGGTCAATGCACAAATTGCAATAAATATGGTCATAAGTTAGAAGATTGCAAAATGAATGTTAAATGTCATGCATGTGGAAAGTTTGGACATTTGGCTAATCAATGTAGGTCAAGGAATGAAACTAGATATGTCAAAGAAATTCAAAAGAACAATGTTACATGTTATGCATGCAACAAAATAGTTCATATTGCTAAGTACTGTAAAAGCAAGACTAAACCGGCTAGCAATGACATACCACATGAGAAAGGAAAGTAGAAGGTAGATGAAATAAAACAAGATCACACCAAGAGATGGGTTAGAAAGTCTGAAGAACCAAGTGGAGATTCAACTACACCGGTAACTGTACCAGTAACTCCATTGGTAGAACAAAGCATTCTTGCACCAACAAGAAATTCAACCGGTAACTAAGGCATATGCCTTAGGGGTTGAAAAATTAATTGCAAATCTTGCATATTCCCTAGAAGAGATCTAGAGAGTTGTATTGATCATTGATGTAGGTTCATCCGACATAAAACTATGAAACTGACATTCGGTAGGGAGCACCGCTAAGCATTTATGATAGTGAAGGATTAGGGTTTACTCACTGATAAAAAGGGAAAATGGACTCATTTTCACTCACCCAGTACTCAAGAAAACTAGAGTGAAGCAAAGGTGAATCATAGGTGATCAAGAGTGAGCAAAGGCATTCTAAAAGATTTCCAGCAGTTATCTGAGAATCAATCTAGATCTTTCAAATTGACGATTGTTATCTAGGTATTTCTTTGAAATGGCATCTAGATCATCATCTTCTCCTACTTTCATTGTGAATCCCACTATTGTTGAGGTTAAGGATATGCTTAGACCTGTTTTCAAGGAAGTTCCTCAAATTGCAATGAAGGAAGACTCTTCTGGCACATTTTGAAGGTTTCCCGATGGCGTAGTTTATGTGGAAGATGTCAGGGCTTATATTAACTACACTTTGGAGGATTTAGGCACTAAGGAAATCAAGGGAATGTATCAATTTGTGATACTGGGCAGCTCTAGAACACTCAAGTCAAAATATCATATCATTGAAGACCTAGGGTTAACCGAAATCCTGTACATACCGAAATTCAAGGACAAAATGATTAGATATGTTATGAGAAGGGTCCAAAATGAATTCATCTGGCTAGACCGGCCTCACATGATCACCAAAGAAGCAATTCAGGTGGTCATCGGATTACCCAAAGTTGGGTAGGAACCAGGGAAGAAGATCTCCAACACTGAGGTTGAAAAGCTCACCAACACAACCCATGATGGAAGGTCAATGAGGATCAACACCATTGAAGATACAAATGTAAAATTTGCCAACATGATCATTGGCTACAAGGTAACACAATCAAGTCGATTGAACTCTGTTGCCAGTTCCTATATCCATGTTGCATATCAAATGATAAAGAATGATGGAAAGTGTGATTTGTGTGAATGGTTAAGAAATGAATTAATGATAAATCTTGGAAAAATCAAAGGTGTTAAGAAAGGAACATTCCAGTTTGGCAATCTTATTCTCTTCTTGATGTTGTATTTCATGAATGAGCTACCGGGTTTGGGAAAGAAATGATGGGCTCATGACATACCGGTAGGCATGCAGATTAAAGGTACAATCACTGGTCTTGGCAGCAACAAGGATGAGAAGTTATGGGGCTTCTTTAAAACTTTTCCAGAGAACATGAGACTGTGGGAGAGAATCTCCAAACACATTGTGGAGAAATATTCCACTAAAATCTGCTTCATGGTAAAAATAGATGAGACCCTCATAGAAGCGATGGAACTGAGAACAATATGGGTCACTTAATTGGGGTATGAAGTTGACGACAACATTCTGGAACTATATGCTAAAATGTTGATTGATGCTGCTTTGGATGATAAGGATGAACACTTTGGTATTGTAGAGGAGAAGGCTCTTGAAGTTAAAATTGGTTTCAATAAGAAAAGGAGGGAAAAGAAAATAGACAAAATTGATACAGAACTAGATTCTGGATCTAAATTGGTAGATCAACCGGTAGCGGCTAGTGCTCTAGAGGTAAAGAGGCTTGAGAATTTCATATCTCCCATCATTTTTGATATAGAGGATAATCAACCTCTTGCATTTAGAAGGGTACAAAGGAATAAAGTTGACAAGCCTCCAGTAGAAGAGAAGAAGGTGGAGCCAAGGAGGAAGATAGTAAGAAAGGTGACAACAACATCCACACCTCCGGCAAGGAAACCTACTCAGAAGAGAAAGCCTACTCCATCCACTCATGTAACCCCCAACAAGAAGAAGAAAATTTTTGAGATAGATGAAGCAATTGAATATGGTAATGTTACCATCATCCCCCCAATGACTTGTGCAGAATTAATAGATGAGGTAACTAAAGATGGAATTTTGAAGAATGTGTCCAATTTCTATGAGCATTTAGATGACAATGAACAAAATGAAATGGAAGAAGCAATTTTGTTACATTTAGACATATATAAGAAGGCTTTGGTAGAAATTTGGAAGGAAATTCCTTTTATCATTGTATAATAAGTTGGATGCAAGGAGATTAGATGTAATCAAGAGGGACAGAGAGGTTAAAGAAGTTGAAATTTTAGGCATTTGTGGTACTATAAATAATGGGGAAATGAAAAGATGTATAGAAGTTGCAAATAGAACAATCTTTAGTAGCAAACCCCGACAAATAAGCTTAATGATGGGTAGAGTCAATGAAATAATAAATGAGACCAGAGATGGTTGGGCTAAATTCTTCCAAAAGAATCTTGATTTCCTTACTTCTCAAGAATAATTTGCTAGGGCAACAACTCCCACCATTCTAGACAAATCTAAAGGGAAAGGAATTTTGGAAAGTTCAGATCAAATTTTGAATGAACTAGCAAATAAATGTAAAATTAATAAGAGTGTACAAACTATACAAACAAAGACAACATTTGTACAGTCCGAGCAAGGTAATGCAGATAATGTACATAATACTGATAATATTATGGATAATAATCCACTGGTAGTAATAGATACTACACCAAGTGGTGAAGCCATTGGTACAAAAGAGGATGAGAAAAGGAATACACCAGAAGAGGATAAGGAAAAGAAAGAGAAGGAAAAGGAGACTGAACCAACAGTTGATTCCTCATCAAAACTTTTGGCAATTGACACTTCTCAAGTTGAGAAGAAATAAATCACAGAGATGAGTCCCATAGAGCTAATGATGATGGCTGCTCAAAAGCTAATGAAGGAGGGATCTGTAGATAAAGGAATAATAGATTAGTCAATAATGGTTTTGCATAGATTGATTCCGGATTGTATGATTGAAAATGAAGCAATCCCTTCCTGTTAGCTTAAGGTATTGACAGAGCACATCTCTAAAAACTTTCAATCATTACAACAAATTTTCAACCAGCAAGCACTTGAAAGATTTACTTTGGCTAAGAAAGCCGCTTTTGACCAAATTATTGAGATAGAGAAAAGGAAGATTGGAGAGAAACTTATACTTATTGAAAATTCTTTGAAACAATGTACTAACATCTACAGGGTCTGTAGTAATATAGAGATTCTTACAACAAATGTAGATAAGAGGATAAAGTAATTATAAGAAAAGATTGCTAATATTGCTAATTCTTTTGATGGACTAACTTCACTTACAACATCTATTGATGGACAAATTTTGACTTTGGAGAACCAAATTTTTTCTTTTGAAAAGGAAAGAGATAAGATAATTCAGAGAGCAAGGAGTCTAAGAGGTTTGGTGAGTCCAAGATTGGATTCACTTGGTGTACATAAGAAGGAATGCATGGATATGCTTGCAAAGCCCACACCGAAAGAAGTCAATGAGAAAGAAACATTTGCACATTTACTGAGCGGACTCGTATCCATATCTAAAATATTCAAAACTAGTTGGGATACCTATATACAGTTACTTGAGAAAGATTATCTGGAAATCTTGAAATTGGTCAAGCTCCAGTAAGTAATCTATCATTATTCATTCTTTTACATAGATTCCTAACAATTCTTTCGATTCTTTCACCGGTCTTTGGCATTGATGCCAAAGGAGGATGATATGTATGTGAAAAATATGTATATAATCCTAGGGGGAGGATATCAAACAAAGAGTATATTGCAAACATAGTCAATTAGCTTAGGGGGTTCATGTTTCAGTTTCAGTTGAACCGATAGGGAATCCACTTTTCACTTGAGTGTTGCCATCAATGCCAAAGGGGGAGATTATTGGCAATTGACACTCATTGGATTCATATGTTGTCATTGATGGCAATAAGAATCTGTAGAAGGCATATACCAATAGATAACGACATTGGAGGCATACATTGATAGATAACAACATTGGAGACATACACCGACAAGTATCGACATTGGAGTATTCAGGGTCATCACTAGCACCGACATTGGCATCCAACACTTCAGTGAAGCTGACATTAGTTTGGGATTTGAAAGGTTTTATTTGTAAAATCATTTTGTAATTATTGTATAGGGTCGACATTGAATATCTTTTGTAATGTAGTGTAAGCCGACATAAGACATATAAGTCAGTTTATTAGGTCATTTTGATATAGTACAAGAAAGTAGAATAGTGTGATGCAAAGGATATGTATGTAGGTCATATGTATGCGAAATTTATATCATGCAATGATCTATATATGTTTTGTAAAACATTCTTGGAGAAAAGGAGATACTGGTAAAAGGGTTTAGGGTTTATTAACTGGTATAGAACAAAGCTATAACCAGAACTCTTTTTGGCATTGCAGATGCATTTTTTTTTAGTTCACCATTACTGTTTTATCTCAGTAGAAGCTTGTAGTCAGTGAGACTCTTTTGTGTTGAGCAGTGTGTCTTCCTACATGTGCAAGCCCCCATTCTATGTAATATCTTTCATGTGGCCAGTGAATTGATATTGTGGGTCACAAATCCCACGGTGGTTTTTCCTCTTTGAGGTTTTCCACATATAAAATTCAGTGTGTTAAGGTGTTCATTCATGTGTCTAGTTTATTTACTTCATGTTATATGTTTCTTCATTTACCAGTTTATAGGTGTATGTTGTAATAAGGTAAAATCTTATATTATCGGCAGAACACTGATTGACCCCCCCTCTCAGTGTTCTTGGATTCCTTGTATTCCAACACTTTATGCCTTGATGCTTATGTTCGCTTGCTATATTAAAAATGACGTGACATTTAGGTCATCTTGGCTCTTCGTGCCTTAGTGCTTATTTTTATTCTTACATTTTTGCTCAGTGATGATAAAAAGCAAATTAAAATCCAATGACTCAGTCCTAGTTTGCATACATGTCTGAGTTTCCATTCATACTATGTTTTGCATTTAAAGTGATTTTAGCATACTAGCAACATTTCTAGATGAGTTGAATCTAAATCAATCATCATTTCTCTGCCAAGCGGTCAATTGTATCATCATCATCGACACAATCAAGTACCTATGTATTGACATCACAAATCCTAATTTTGATGTTATCTACATACATGAGCATATCATATAGATCCAAAAGTCCATTACACATTTCTTCATCAAATCATTTATTTGCATATGAAAAAGAAACAAAAACATCCATATTCATCTGCATTATATACATACATACTGAAAAGAAATCCATTCATATAGAACAAAAGCATATAGAAAGACATCTCATAAATCATCTCATATCAATAACACAAGTACAATGAGGTCAAATCAGGTGTTGCATATGTATCTCATAAAAAACCTCAATGTCAAAGGGTACAAATGATATAAAATGTCATTAATACTGGCAATCGGGGCAAGAATCATATAAACTAAAAAAATGGGGTACAAAATCTGGGAGACATCTAAAAATATAACTCTCCGCCTCTCCCTCATCGCCTGGAGGAGGAGGTGGTGGCTGTTGAGCAGGGGCATCATCCTATTTGGGTTCTCTAGCTCCCTATGAAAAATCTATATACTACAAATAAGGAACAACCTACCTATCCATAGGGACCACTATGCTATAGGCTGCCACGTAATACGTTGTCTTTCTCGTCTGATCAACAACCTCACATCGAAGGCTATCACGCTCTGCTCTCAAGCTATGGACCTATCGATCCTGCTCTACTATTTGAGCCCTAGCAGCTGCTAGTTGAGTCTACAAGCCTCAAACTCTCCCTTTCAAGACATAGATAATATCTATAGTTGTTTGACCTCCTTCTCCAACCTCCTCACCTCCGCCACCCTTCTCCTCTTGCCTCTGTCATACCTATTTAGGAACATCCTCACCACCAGGGCCTATTGCCTCACCCATCTCTACATCTACTATGACCTATCCTCTTGTATCACCACCTACATCTCCACCAACTTCTCCTAAAGACCCTCCCTCTCCCCTCCAGCGATGTCATCCTGCGATAGGTGCTCTACTACTGCTCACACTTGGATCTCCTCCTCCCCTCCTAGGTGCTACCTTTGTCTGAGATTGCATTGACACATCATCACCCTCATCTATCTGAGGGGCATGATCTCCAAGATCTATGAATCAAGGGAATGGATGTCTCTGGAACCAATCCATAAACTAGGGAATTATCCTCGCATCAGCAACATCCTCCAAATACTCACACCATTGTGGCTGTAAACCTACTAACTCCTGCATGGCTAGGGCATATGACAGTCTAGGCCCCCATCCTTACCTCTCCTCATCAGCAAAGTGGGCATATGCTGTAAACTCATGGGAGATACTTTATGGCCTCCCATACTGCTTCAAAACTCTACTAACCACAAAACACTCAATAATCACTATGGATCTACCAAAAAGTGGATGCGTCATAAACATATCTCTCTGCTGCCTCCTCCAATCATCCCACACCTCTAAACCCCTATATGGTCTCCAGACTACTACTATCATGTCATCCAATTGTCTCCTCCAGTAGTTAGTCTTTCCCAAGTGGAGCTGCGTAATATATCCTAAATATCTATACACAATGGGTTGAACCTCCTCTCGCCCATCATCCACAATCAACCTACAAACTGGGATGAGCTCCTAGGCCCAAATTTGCAAAACCAAAACACCTGCCACCATACTCTTTGCCCCTCTATAGAAGATCTCATGCATCTCGTGGTACACATGTGCTAGTAAACATGATCCCTAACCTAATCTGATAGGGTGAGTAAGAAATCTCTCTAGCATCCTATCCCATCCACAAAAAAATCCCCGTTGTCCTTTATCTATCATAACAAAACAACCTATAATACCAACCAAAATGCAAGCAAGGGGAACTGTGCTCCATATCTGATCAAAATGTCATCCCAGGTGATAAACTGATCCAAGATAGTGTCATCGTGAAAAATGCATCTCAGTGCCTCAAAATATCTAGTAAAAGGTATCCTCAAAATCTTGTATATGTCCTCAGGAGTGATAGTCATCTCCCTAGTCAGTAGGTGGAATGTGTTGTGCTCGCTATGAAATTGCTCAACTAGCACAGTCAACAATCCATGAGTCACACAAATATCAGGCATCTGAAGCAAATATCTAAATCCACACAACCCAACGTGATCTCTCTATGCATCTGATAAGTCTCACACTAATCTCATAGTAGGTGGTTATGTGCATCTAAATTGTATATCTGGCAACTGGACCTGCAAAATTAAAAAAAAAAATCACAGTACGTGATCTATTTTGAGCTAAGACTGTGTCAAAAGTGCCAAAGAATCCAAATTTACATTGAAAATCCAAAATTGTTGTTTGGACCTTGAAAAATATTCATTGTTTTTCATACGCATTAACATAGAAAAATAGAAACTCATACGAGTAAAGATTATGAGCCATACGAGTAAACTATCCAATACGAGCTACCATTCCATACCAGATGACAAGATGGTCTATGAAGAACACACTCATATGATTTAAGGATATATGCTATACGACAATATATAGATGGTGACACGAGAAAAGAAAATTAGCCAGTTACTTGTACGAGAAACCCTAGCTAACCATACGATAAAACAACAAGGGATGAACTAAAACATAACTAAGAACAAAAAATTCAACAAAAAATCACAAAATAATAAATGAAAGAGGCTAAAGATCGATCACTTATTGCCACTGGGTAGTTTCGAGGTTGAATATGTCGTCTCTGGTGCTCAAATCGGTGATCTTGAACTAGAATTGCCATTTTGCTCAAGAGAAGGTTTTTGAAGTTTTTAACTTTGAGAGGTAAATATGAATTGAAAATGACACTTTAAACCCCTTATATAGGCAAAACCCTAATTTTCAAACTTTCTCTGATTGACACAACATTTTTACTCTTAGCTAAATCAACTGTCTTGAGTCCATTTTCAGGATCCAAATCAAAATCTAACGTCAATTTTCTAGTCAAATTTTCACAATGTTTACCACTTGACACTTTCATCTTCATGTCAATCTTTACATCATTCTATTCTCAAATCTTTTTCGAATAAACTCTTATTTCAATTTAATTCTTTTTGTTAAGATTATCATCGCTAAATCATTTTATTAAATAAAATTGCCTAAAATCACTGCGATCTCACTATCTTTCAATTTCACTCCCTAGGGGGCATACTCATTACATCAACATTATTAGTGATTACATTATCAAAAGGTGTAGTCGAGAATTTTTTTTTCAAATCTTCATCAAAATTCGAGCAACAAATATTTTCAAATAAAAGCTTAATCAAACTTCAATCAATCTCTAGGGGCATATCAAGTTTGTCCTGATTTGAATCAATCTTCAAATAGGGTTAAGTTTCCTCACATCAAATCAAGCTAGACATTCTGTTTCACTAATCGATTCTTGTTCAATCAAGTTTGGAATTAGTTTTATCTCTTTGCTCAACCAATTCTAGTTCAATCAAGTTCTAGATTGGTACTTGTTTCTTGATCCATCAAGTTCAAGATCAGTATCTCGCTCTTCATCGGTCCTAGTTCAATCAAGTTCAAGATTGGTATTACTTTAATCAACTTGTTCAGTTTCATCACTTCAAATCAAGTTGAACATCTCGCTCTTCATTGGCTTGTGATCCATCAAGTTCAAAACCGATATCTCTTCGACATTAACTATTCTTTGAATCAATGTGTTTCTCGCACATCAATTCAAAGAGGGGCAAATGTAATACCCTAAAAATGGTCACCTAAACCATGGGCCCCTAAGCTCGGCTACATCACCAAGGTCCTAACCAAAGACAATTAAATCAATCTTGAACACCTAATTAATTAATTCCTCAATCATCAATGCTACATGGCAAATAAATCATTCTATATTAATTAAATATTATTTAATTAATTAATCATTCCAAGTAAATCATTTTGATCAATTATCCTATTTATTTAATTAAATATCCTAGCATATTTAATTAATAAATCAATTTGCCATCATATCATTAAAAAGGAATTAAATTGCAAAAAGAAATTGATTTGGAAAAAGGAATCAAATTGAGATATCTTAAAAATCTAATAAATTGAAAATCTTAGAAAAGCAATTAAATCATTTAAATCAATTAAATATCAAAATTGAATAAAAATAGGGAATAAATCAATTTTTTTGATTTTATCTTAATTTTAGCTCAATTTCCTTTAAAACTGAGAAAAGCAACCAATCACATCAATTCACCTAGATTGTGCTTCCCTTTGGAGAATCTCGACTGCTCATCATTAATTGATCTTGATGGTTGGTTTCTCTCTGGATTTTCTATAAATTGAGGCTCTCATCTCTCAATTAGATTACCCTGGAGATTTATTGTTATTATGTTGGTTTTTCTCTAGGTTCATTGAGAATATTACATCTTAGTTTATTGCATATTAATTTAATCATGTTAACTTAATAGCCATTCATCTAGCTTAATCTTGCATCCATTTAGTTCAAATTTGTGCTCATATAGATTAAATCCTTCGTCTTGGTGTAGTCTTAGACAAATATGAGAGCAAGTCTATACTTGCATCTTTTAGAAGACAATAGATTGATTTGTTATGATTTTTATATTCATTGATTATATCTATCTAACCATGTATGCAATGATTTATTGAAGTGTTTGTGCTTTACAACTTGCAGATTACCACTTTTCACACATAGTCACCATCATCAAAATTTACATAACAAAATTCAACATTTTTCAAATTGCCATCTGTATTACCCTAAAAATGGTCATCTAAACCATGGGCCCCTAATCTCGACAACATCACCAAGGTCCTAACCAAAGGCAACTAAAATTAATCTTGAGCACACAATTAATTTCTTAAATCGTCAATGTCACATGGCAAATTAATCACGCTGAATTAATTAAATAATTGATCATTTCAAGTAAATCATTTTTAAACAATTATCCCATTTATTTTATTAAATATCCTAATATATTTAATTAAATAAATCAAGTTTCCATTAAATCATCAAAATCAGAATTAATTAGAAAAAAAAAGAAATAAAAATTGAGAAAAGAAATCAAATGGAGATAATCTTGAAAATCAAATTAAAAATTGAAAAAATCTCAGAAAAGAAATTAAAACAATTAAATCTCAAAATTGAATGAAATAGACAATAAATCAGTTTTTATTTTATTTTATCTTAATTTAGTTCAATTTCGTTTAAAAATGAGAAAAGCAACCAATCACATCAATTCACTTGGATTGTGCTTCCTCTTGGAAAATCTTGACCATTCATCATCATTTGATCTCAACTATCGGTTTCTTTATGAATTTTCAATAAATTCAAGCTCTCATCTCCTAATCAAGGATCTTGGAGAATATATTGTTATCATGTTGTTTTTTCTCTAGGTTCACTAAGATTCCATATTGAGAATATTTGCATATTAGTTATTGCATATTTGTGAAATCATTTAGCTTAATCATGTTAGCCTAATATCTGTTAATCTTGCATATCTTGCATTTATCTAGCTTAATCTTGCATCCATTTAGCTAAATTTCGTACTCATATCGATTAAATCCTTCATTTAGGTGTTGTCTAGTCACTGGTATTGTATATAAAAATCTGAGAGTAAGACTAAACTCACATCTACTAGAAGGCAATAGGTCGCTTTGTGATGGTTTATTGTTCATTGTTGGTTGATTTACTAACCATGCATCTAATGACTTATTGAAGGGTTGTGTATTCTATATACAAATACGATCCACTTTTCACACACACATTTTTGGCACTCACTGTGGGGCCTGAAATTCAATACTTCAGCCTCAAAGTCATTTCTTTTTTTTAAGGTCTCGTCCGTATAGCCTTTGTGAAAGGTTGTACGAGTATTTATCCTTCATCTTACAAATTTCTTTCTTTTATCATTTGGTTCAGCGAGAATACTCGTACAAGTTTCTGCTGTGGATATTTGATTTTGTGTTCTATCATTCGGATATGTTGGAGTACTCGTACGGGAAGGTATATATTGTCATACGAATTTATGTTTTCTCATTTAAAAAATAGTATACTTTTCAGGTTTTTTCATGAATTAGATTTGGATTTTATTGATGCTAACACTAACCCCCGTCTGCCTTCTGTCTGCCTAAGATTTTCATAGCCTAACTGGTTTTCTACAGAATGCTTGTCAAAGAATTTATCAATCAAACATATGCTTGTCAAAGAATAAAAAGAAAAATGACTACTGATGCGTTGGTTTTGCAGGTTGCCTAAAGAGAATCAACCAAACATCGTGTATTCTTTAAATTCATTTTTTTAGGCACTTAAATTGCTATTTGGTTAATGAACAAATCTGTCTTTTGTGTTTTCAGAAAAAAACTAAGAGGTAGGAGAGTATGATCTTGTCTGCACAGACAATCATAAATCTAGACCCTCAAAGCTTTTTCTAAATTTGATATTTGTGTACCTTTAGCGGGCCTGTCATAGTGGGAAAAAGTAATTAACCTGTGAGAATGACCCAAGTGAGTACAACTAGACCTAAGCATTCCAACTCACTATAATAAATAGGCCTCTGGTGATTAAAGTCTCAGAGGACGGGGTTATTTGAGTTTTCTCTTTGAGATCTCTCATATCAGGCATTTTGTAGGGCCTCACGGTCTCAATCATGTTTACATGACTACAACTTGTTTTGATACCTTGTTGGGCTATAGGCCTCAATCATGCTTGCGTGACTTCAAGGGGTAATTTTGAACGGAATTCCTAACTAAGAACTATAAGATAGAGGCTACTTGATTCACCTCCAAAAGGGGGATAATCTTTGTGCAAGAGAGATAGTAACTCTCCCAAGACACTTTCCATATCATGCCCCCATTAACATTTAGAGTTGGCCAATATGGCATTGAGAATCCATTGCGTGAGACTCAGCGGCCGTATTCTGATTAGCTATTGGGTGTGTACCTAAGTTTGCAAGCAAATGTTTTCTTCTTTGAGCCAACTTTTGTAGGGTTAGCATGTTGTGCTTGAAATCATTATACATCTCATGTGTTTAGTATGTTTTTGTCCATGAAACTGAAATACTAAAATTGGAGAAAACAAATCAACAAATCAACAACTCAGTGATCAAAGCTATCCATGTCCAAAATTGGTCTCTGTCAGTCATCAAAAACTCAGTCCTTATCAAAAAATAGTCTTTGTCAGTCATCAAAACTCTGTCTGTGTCAAAATCTCTTCTTTATCCAGTCCTCTATTGTACGAGTCTGCTGAAGTGTCATTTGGCCACATACATAATGTCGTACGAGTCTTCATTGATCCTATCAGTTTGTTGTCTGGCTCTGTTAAAAATGTCATACTAGTTTGCAGAATTGTCATCTAGTCCTTATCAGAATATCATATGAATAACTATCATACTCAATAGATTGTCATCTAGATGCCACTAAATTATCGTGCGAGTTTATGCAGCAACTCATATGAGAAATTGTCTCTATCATCTGGGAGCTATTAAATTGTCGTCTGGGTCATAAAACTCTATTGCATGAATTTCTTATTTTGTCAGTCCAGAATAGTCACACTTGCCTAATCAGTCTACAACAAACCTAAAACTAGTCATCATAATTTTGAGCATAAACAATCTTGATAATGTACCCCGTCGTCATGTTGCACGATTTTTTTGATCATCTTTCAACTAGTTCAATAAACTACTTATCAAACTTAAGTCACTTAGACCACGTCTTATACAAGATAGATCATTCCTGAAACCAGACTGAGTCTTAGTCACTTCTTTCAAATCAAAATAAGTTGCTTAGATCATGTCTTATATAGGATAGATCTTTCCTGAAACCAAATTGAATCTTAGTTACTTCTCTTAATCACTACGTTAAATGAACAACTAGCTTCAATTTGATCTGCATCACATCTAGCTCTCAGTCATATCAGTTATAAATGCTTGTTCAAACTAGAAGTTCTCGCAAGAAAGTTGACAAAGGTAAATGACCATCCTTTTCATCAAAAGATAATCCATTTTTTGTAGAAGACCCCGTCTCTAATAAACCTTCATTGTCAAATTTACCAATTTTTTATCAGCCCTTATCTCCCACCATGTCCGAAGAAAGGAAAGAAAGACAAGCTAGTAAACATGATACTTATGACAACCTCAACACCCATGCTAATGATAGTGATTCCTCATCGAGTGATTCTGAAGCGTCTGAACCTATAGAAGTTGTTATAAATAGTTGTCTAAAGGATAAACATTTCTGAAAAAATGATGAATATCATCATGGCTAGAGAAAAGGAAGATTATTTTCTAGAGCTAGCAAAACAAGGCACTAAACTTCCTATTGATTATAACATTGAAACCCTTATCACTAAAGAGAAAGAGACACCTTTACCTCTGGTAAACAAACAATTACATGTGTTACAGACTAAAATCACAAAAATGAAAAATAAGGATAAATCATCAAAGCAATATTCTTTGGACACGATATGCCCGTTTCCATTTGACAAAAACCTATACATGCTTCCATTTCCTTCAAGAGTGGATATTCCTAAGTTTGACAAATATGACAGTAATGCAGATCATCAAGACCATGACAGAGAATTTTGTGCTTTATTTATGGAGTTCATGCACGAACAAACATATCTTATGTGCATTTTCTCAAGGAGTTTAGGAGGACAAGCTATGGAATGGTTTTCAAGCCTACCTATGAGAATTAAAATTTTTGAGGAATTAATCAATTTTTTTCTCCAACAATACTCCTATAACATTCGTCATCTAGTCACTATGATCAAGCTTTGCAATACCAAACAAAAAACAAGAGAGCCTTTTCTCACTTTTCTTCAACATTGGAGAAAGATGTTCTCTAGATATTCATGGCCTATTCCAGATTCTGAGAAGATGGATATATTTATCAATAACCTGATCCCTGAATTGAAATACAGTATCCAAATGAAAGTGTACCCTTCATTCAACAAAATGGTAGATAGTGCCCTGAGAATGGAAGATGTGCTTATAAAGAAAGGAGATATATCACTTTGGAAAGAAACACAACAAGGTTCTAGTTCCAAAGAAAAGAACAAATACTGGAAATACAAAAAAGATAACAATAGAAACATTGTTAATGATGGAGTGGTATACACCGTTAAAGCAAAATCAAAACCCATGATATTTAATTTGGCTAGCAGCACACAAGCACTCAAAGTAGCTGAAAATGCAACAAAAAATCCTTCAAAAAAATAAAAAGAGTGGTTTAAAGAGAAACCTTGGCTTTCAAATCCTAAACACGATTTCACTCCTCTGGAAGAATCATATGAATCAACTTTAAAACTTTATTGGAAAATGATTTGATGACATTTCTAGACAACTCTAGACCATATGATCTAGAAGTTAAGCCCAAATGGTGGAGGGAAAATGAATACTGTGAATATCATCGAAATAAGGGTCATACAAAAAACAACTTCATGAAGCTCAAACATGAGATTCAAGACCTCATAGATGTTGGCAAAATTGTTGTTGCAAATCACACAACTAATGTTGATCAAAAAGATTTTAAATATCCCTCACCTTCTTATGAACAAGGTGATTCCTCAAACTCCAAGGGAGGTGCCAAAATCAATTACACCTACACTAACAATGACAATGTGATCAACATGACTGAATCTTCCCAATCTAAGTATTGCGATATGATCATAATCAAAGATAAACAAAATAAAGAACAAACTACAAATGCTATGACCCACACTCAAAAGAAGGTTACAACAATGATGGCTAAATCTAAGCATTTGTCTTCATCATCCTCTCCTAGTTATAGCATTATTGAACAATTGAAAAGAGCTAATGCTCAAATCTCCATTTTTGAACTACTTAAGATCTCTTATGCTCATAGAGAGATCTTGGACAAAGCTTTGCTGACTACTAATGTCCCTAAAGATTTAGATGTAGATCAGTTTCAATCTATGGTGGGTCACCTCAGTTTGCCTCATTACCTCACCTTCTCCAAAGAAGATGACAACTTGTTGAATCACCCACATAACCAACCATTACACATTGAAGCTATGATCTATAAACACTAAGCCAAACATGTTTTGATAGATGGAGGTGTTGGGTTGAATATTTGTACCTACAATCTACTGACCCAACTGGACTTTTCTGAAAATGTCAGTGATCCAACAAAGAAAATAACAATCAAAGCTTATGATGAAGAAGAGAGAATATCCAAAGGTTTGGTGCTATTACCAATCAGGATAGGACTTGTGGAAAGAGATGTTATCTCTCAGGTGCTTGACCTTCCTCTTTCATACAACATCTTACTGGGTAGGCCATGGATTCACAAAAGGAAAGTAGTACCATCTACATATCATCAGTGCTTGAAATTTCCTTATAACAGAGTTGAAGTCAGTATTCCCGCTGATACAAGCTATACCTGTAATGCATTAATGTAGAGTACTAATACTTTTGTTCCTTATAACAAAGAAGCCTCTATAGCTAAACATTTAGCAACTTTGATGGAATATTTAGAAAAGAAATTGAAAATCACAGATACTGGCATGGATGGATACAAAATAGAACTTGTACTTTCACTAATGTCTCTTCCTCCATCACCTAGACAGTCAGGAAAACCATCGGAGGTTATGAAGCCACAAAATTCAACTCCAAATGTCATTTATGATGGTATCTTTGTACAGTCCTCTACTTCCCTTACAGATGAAATAGAAGAGGATGTTGTTCTCAAATGGCTTTTCAAAGAAGATAGTAAAAACAAAGAAATACGATATTGTGAAATTTCCCTGGCATAATATGGTCCAGGCTATAAGATGATTCAATGCATGGGATATTTAGGTACTAGTCCTCTAAGAAAGCATCAAGAAGGTATTGTTGAACCTATTCAACTACAAACTAAGTCTACAAATGATAAAGTTGGACTTGGATACAATCTAAGAAAGTCATCAGATCAGAAACATACTTCTCATCATCGGTCTAAGTGGAGGAAAAAGATACCACCTTCAACATCACAGGAAATCAATACTCAGCAAACTCAGGAAGAGTATAAAAATGAACAAGAAGAATTGGAAATCAAGAGAGAAGAAACAACTGATAATCAAGTTCCAATTGTATCAGTAATAACACTACAAGGAGTAGAAATCCCAGAAGACATGAGAGAAGAAATCAAAGGAATTAAAGAGTTGTTTGCACCACTAAACATTCCAGTCATGTACACAGGAAGAATGCAAATAGATAATTCATAAACTAACTTGAATAAGTATGAATGGGGTCCAGATCCTCTCTTAGATACAACTATTGAAGAAACTCCTAAAGAATCTAGTGATATCATAGATGAATCTCAAGAGATAATATGTTTGAAGTTGCAAAAGGAAATAGAAGAAATCAGACTAAAAAGACAAGAAGAATATGAACAACAGTTGAAAGAAGAAAGAACATAAGAAAACTCTTCACCTACTATATCTCGAGCTCATATGAGAGAACAAATCAGGTATGGAACTACAAAAGAAGAGTTAGAGTCTACAGAAGCAGGGCCAGTCATTAGTCTAGAGGAAGCTAAATGGAAAAGATGACATAGACTAATGGAGTCATCAAGGTTATGTCAATAGGTATGTCAAATACAAATGATCAATGAACCAAATCATGAAGGAACTTGTAGCATCAAAGATGTAGATATTGATACTATACATACTTTTACCAAATCACTTGAAGAAGAGTCAAAAACTTCATCTTATGACTCTAATTACTCTGACATAAGCTTTATTTATGACAATACCTATTTGACATCAAACTATGACTACTCTGTCATGAATGTTGAGATTCTACCTGCTGACTCTATTACTGTCGAACCACGATATGTAGTCCAATCTGAAGTAGAGGATGACGATAGTGGTAGGTCTGTTGGGTTAGGTCCCCTAAATATTAACGTGTACTTCGATAATTGTGTTGTAACTCTTCCTGGTCTCGAGACACTTACGCAAGGTAGTCTTCTGGAACTTGACTTATCGATCCGAAGTTATGGTAATAATACTATGAATCCCCTTGGACCTATTAAAACTTTATCCTTAGTACATCCTAAACTAATTGACTATACTCTTCAAAACCAACCTTTGAATATACCTACCTTCACCAATGACTATACATTAGCCTGCTATCTTAATGCAGTTAAACCAATGGACTCTTCCACCAGTGAACAAAGTGAAAACATGACAGCAACAAATGTCAATTATCTTAGTCGCAAAAATCAAAAAAAAGAAAAATAAGAGTTCTGATGGTGAAAACCACACTATGGTGGTGTCAGAATTAAAAATATTAAAAATAAATGATGTACCTAACGGTGAAAACCTCTTTGAGGTGCTTGAAGGTGAGATACTTTACATTTTTCCTGATCACTTTCAAGAGCGATAATCAGTGCTAATTAAACCTACACAACAAGTAAACATTGGAACAGAAGAAGCTCTGCACACCATACATGTAGCTCAATCCTTGTCAGCTGAAGAACTAAAATAATTTGTTGATTTCTTCACAGAAAAGAAGATTAATTTTGCATGGACATATGCTTATATGCAAGGTCTGGATATTGACCTCATCATGCATCATCTCTCTATCACTCCCGGAGTTAAACCTGTTAAGCAAAAACTCCAAAAAATGCATCCTCGCATTGCATTACTTGTTAAAGATGAGATATAAAAATTGCTAAAAGATGGATTTATCAGAGCAATTGATTATTCTGAATAGATATCTAATATTATACCTATTTCTAAACCTAACAAATCAATCTGTGTTTGCACTGATTTCAAAGATTTAAACAAAGCATGTACAAAGGATAATTTTCCACTACCCAACATACACATGATCATGGACATGACTGCTAGAAATGAAATGTACTCTTTAATGGATAGTTTTTCAGGATACAATCAAATCAAAATTGCACTTGAGGATCAAGAGAAGACAACATTCACCTATGCATGGGGAACCTTCTATTGGAATGTAATGCCCTTTGGTTTAAAGAACACAGGTGCCACTTACCAATGAGATGTAATGATAATTTTTCATGACATGATGCACAAAAACATGGAGGATTATGTCAATGACACTCTAGTTAATTCCATGAAAAGATCAACACATCTATCAGAACTAGGTCCAATATTAGACAAAATGGAAAAATTCAAACTCAGGTTAATTCCTAAGAAATCCGCATTTGGAGTTACATCTGGTAAGCTCCTAGGATATATTGTTTCAGCAAAAGGAATTGAAGTGGATCCAGAAAAAGTTAAGGCTATCATGGAAATGCCACCTCCAAATAATATCAGTCAAATGAGAAGTTTACAAGGATGCCTCCAATCAATAAGACACTTTATTTCTAAGTTAACAGATAAAGCTCAACCATTCACAAAGGCATTATTAAAAGGAGTCAAATACAACTGGGATGAAGATTGTGAACAACATCTAAAACAAATCAAGGACTATCTTTCAAACCCACCTATCTTGATGCCACCAATTCAAGGTACAACATTGATTCTCTACATATTAGCTACAGATACATCAGTAGGGGCACTTCTGGCACAACAAGATGAAAATAAAAAGGAACGAGCTATAAATTATATCAACAAGACCTTGGTGTCCTATGAGATGAACTATACTATCATAGAACAATCTTGTTTAGCATTAGTCTTTGCATCACAAAAATTAAGACACTACATGTTAGCACATTCTATTAAGCTAGTGGCTAAGATTGATTCGCTCAAATACCTTCTCAACAAAGCAACACTTAAATGAAGATTGGCTAAATGGGTCATGGTTCTTACAGAATTTGATATTGAATATATAGAACACAAAGCTATCAAAGGACATGTCATTGCAGATCAACTTGCTGATGCTCCACTTGAAGATAATCAACCTTTGCACATAGAATTTCTGGATGAATCCATCATGCACCTTACTCAACGATCATGGAAAATTTTCTTTGATGGGTCTTTCACTCAACATGATTTTGGTGCTGGAATAATTTTTATCACTCAAAAATATTCAATCCCAAAGGCTTACAAGATTCTCTTTCCTTGCACAAACAATATTGTAGAGTAAGAAGCTTTGGTAAATGAGATCAAGCTGGCTATCGATTGGAAGGTTGTTGAATTACACATCTATGGAGACTCTCAGCTAATCATCAACCAAATCAATGATATATATCAGACTCGAGACAAGAAACTGATGCCTTATAAGAGAATGGTTGATGACCTCAAGAAATACATTACCTTTGTATCAGTTTAGTAGATTCCCAGATCAACAAACAGAGCAATAGACACTATGGCTATCTTGGCGTCTATACCACAACTACAAGAATCTAACTTCTGCTTTGAATTCCTAGTGGAAGAGTTACATTCTGCCTATGATTCTCTTGAGTCCCAGATGGTCTGTTCTATTATTGGACATGAATCATCTCGCTATAGCCACATTTACTCTTACTTGCATGACCAAATTATCCCTGCTAATCTTACTTGTAATGAGAAAAAGAACCTAATCCGAAATGCTTCATGGTACGTCATCATCGCTAGTGATCTATTTAGGCGAGGTTTGGATAGTACTTTGCTTAGGTGTCTAGAAACTTGTAAAGCGGAAAATCGCGATCGAACCCTAGTTGTTCTCCCCTCTTCCAACTTCGAGGAGAGAGAAGGGAGGTTCGCTAGGATTCGATGGTTTTCACTTAGGGGAGAGACTTTACATTCAAAAGAGGGGTTGAAACCCATAAGATCCAATCCCACGCAATGCAAGATTGGATGCTAAATGAGTTTCAAGGGTTATGACAACAAGGCTACCCTCTTTTGTAAAGAATGTTGATAGAAGAATTAAGCTAAGCATGCATAGAAAGTGATAAAGATTTGCTTATAAACTGAGTTCGGATTATAGGATGAAGTTGCGGACCTGGAATTAGTAGTAAAATGTCGATACGGCGCTGTCCTGCAAATTTGAGCAAAAGTTGTCAAGACGATGGCGCCCGGCGCCATGGTCCTCCGAAAAATCCGTGAAACGAAGGGGGATCTGTTCGTCTCTGCACAAGGATTCCAGATCTTCAATTTCAGCCGCGTACCTGCAACCTACACACAGAAAAGCGAAGACGATTGGGGGGTTAGGGATTAGGGGTTTGCCTTTAGGTCAAACCCCAGTTTTGGAATTAACCAAGAAATGAGCAAGAGCTGTAAATGTAAATGACTGTAAAACAAGTACTAATACCTTGTTCTAAGGATGTTGGTATCCTTATGTGCGAAGGTTTAGATGTTGTATGTTGTATGTTGTAGCATGTAGTATGTGATCTCTTCTTCAATGGTTGAATCCTTGTCTTGAATGCAACACTTAGCCTTGAATGGAGACTTGAAATGATCAATTGCTTGAAGGAATGCTTGAATGCTTGAATGCTTGAGTATAGTTTCCATGCTTTGTACACATATCCTCTTCATGCCAAATGAGAGAGAAAAATGTAGTTTATATACTTGTCTTTTAGGGCTGATAGACTGATTTTCCCGACCTTAGGCCGACCAGGAAAGTTAATTTCCAAATTGCAAACAAAAAGACCCGAGACCCCTTAGGAGACCGGGCCCAAAATAGGACCCAGGGACCAGGGCGCTGGGCGCTCTGGTCCCACCTCCCGGGACAGCAGGGTGCAAGGAGGTTCAGGCCAGGGTACTTGAAAAATGCAGTTTTCAGTGTCGTGAGCAAGTTTCAGGGTCTCCATTCAAGTTGCGTGTTGCGTCGCCATCGTGAAGACCGAAATGTAGTCGAAATTGCAAGTGTCACAATTTTAGGACGCTACATTTAGCCCCCACTTTAGCGGGAGTGTGTATGCTCATACTTCCGGTAAAGTACAAGGAAACAATATTGAAAGACTTTCACCACGTCAAGGAGGCAAGATACACCAAGCCCCCAGTGGACTAAGGATCTTACGACTTCGATTGACAAAGTAAAAGGGAAGATCACGAGGGAGAACCATGACTATCAGTAGTAAGGTTCCCTCACTATGAGTCATGCAAGAAAGATATCAAAAATTTTCAAGGCAAAGCTAAATTTGCCAAGAAATTTCCAAGTATCTTGAAAAGATATGAACGGGATGTATGCCCCCCTACGTTAAAGCGATCACACACGCCTCACCGGGGGTGATTGTTTTAACGTAGTGATACACATAAGAAATGAGAAAGGAAAGGAGCACGTTATCGCAAGGATTTAGCCCCCAAGTGTGAGATAAACCCAAGGATAATAGACACAAAACACAAAGCACGAGATGACTTCGCTTTCCTCGGGGTCAGTATGCTGTATGATAAGTCATGTACATATATCATATGTATGTATGCATAATTGTTCTTCATTCCCCAATCAAGGAAGGTCACCTAGAAGAAGGGAACACATGTGTCTTTTGAGTCAACATGAGAGAGATCGAGAGATCTCAATGCTTTGCATCGTCCTCAAGTAGACAACACTAAGGACAACAAATAGAAGAATGAGAATAACATATAGAAGAAGTAACAAAAGAGAGGAGGAGAGAATCTGCTATGCTAATGAAACTAGTCTAGCACGTCATCTACCCCCCGATCTTGCTAATCCATGTTTCGGGAAGTTAGGGAACACCCTAGAGGAGGAACATCCAACACAGCAGATGGAGCTATCACAAGATCCAAACAAGGGCTATGTTCATGTTCCAAGCCACGTTGTTCTTGTCTAGGAGCTAGGATAAGTGCTTTAGAAAATTCATTAGATAAATGGTTATCAACATCAACAAGTTCATATTTACTATCAGAAGCAAGAGGAGTAACATTTTCATCATGAATAACATTTTCATCCATATCATCATCAAGATTTATAAAAATAGGATCTTTAACTCGCACCGGATCAAGACCATCATGCATCTTATGTTTAGGAGATTTAGGCTCAATGTCTGACTGAGGAGAAAATGGAATAATGCTTGTTGAAGGTGTTTTTGGAGATTGCAAAGTTTCAGCTCTAAGACGACGCTTTCGCCGGCGTTCACGTGCAGAACGATTTCGTCTAGTCTTAGTAGGAAGTGGAAAAGATTGAGGAGGAGGAATGTTCTCATCCTTAGCACTTGGGTGTTTAGGTTGTGGTCTCTTAGGCTGGATAATAGGAGAAGAAGAAGGTCTCTTCTCTCTATAAAAAGAAGGAGGAGGAACTGCTCCATATAAAGGAGGAATTTTTGGTTTAAGGAGAAGACCAAGTCCATCATGACGAGGAGGTATAGGTCCACTCTTAGGAAGTTTATTAGGCATAGACATAGTCACATCCATAGGGATGGGTTGGGAATCTTCTTGAGGAAAGACATTAGTTTTATCTTTCAAAGGAAGAACTTCCTTCTCAAGAATGATAGGAATGTCAAGTTTAGGTGTTCTAGGTTCACTTAGAGATAGGATCATATCTGTTTTCCACTTTTGATAAGATTTGAAGAGATGATCACTTCGCGGAGGAAGAGATTGGAATTGTTTAGGCCAAAAGTAATCAATAGGAACACTAGAAGTTCTTTCAGCTGGTTTAAAGAGACTATGATTGACAGTAACAACTTCACCATTATGGGGAAATTTCAAACACTTATGAATAGGAGAAGCAATAGCTTTCATGGAAGATAGCCAAGGATAACCAAGCTTCACACGAAATTGTTCAGCAGATGGAATAATAGCAAAGTTCACATCAAGAGATTTGTTATGGACCTCAATAGGCAATGTAATAGAACCAATTGCAGGAGAAGAAAATGCATCAAATAATTTCACAATCACATCTATTTTGTCATATATCACTTGATTCAATTGCAAAGTAAAAAGGAATTCTTCAGTAATAACATTAATCATGCACGAAGGATCAATAAGCACTCCACGGCAAGGTGTGTTCTTGACTTTTGCAACTATGTATAAAGGACCATCAGGTGCCCTAATGGTTTCACTGGAATCAAATGTGATGGAAGGTTCTTTAGGGATTTCTTGCTGCTCTACAAAGTTAATCACATTCGGAGTCATAGACACAAGACCATCAGATGAGAGAGAGGAATCATTAGCCTCAATTGCATTAGAGGTATGAGAAGGCAATGGATCAGTGAAAATCTGAAGATTTTGGTTAAGAGGAGCTACAGATGTGTTGCCTTTATCATTCACTCCAGAAACAGAGATAGTATTGTTATCAATCAAATCTTGAATTTTACCCTTTAAAGAAAAACATTTTTCAGTATCATGCCCAGGCTGACGGTGAAATTGACAAAAAGATTTGTTATCAAAATAAGGTGAAGTAATCTTTGCAGGATCAATTTGTCTTATAGGAGGAAGAGTAAGCACATTTTGTTCCAATAACTTATTCATAATACTATGCAATGATTCATTCAAAGGAGTATACTTTCTTTCTTTCTTGAAAAATTTAGAAATAGGAGGCACACCTGATGCTGCATTCTCATTGTTGTTAATGATGTTTTCATTGAATTTGATGGAATCTCTGTTCGGTTTAAACTTCCCAAATGGTTGTTGACTGCTATCACCCTTATCACTTGGAGCCATAGGATGTGATTGTTCCATTTGACTCACAGTCAGTTGATAATTGTGAAGAGTGGCACACAACTGTTGGAAAGAAGTAAACTCAGAAAACAGAAGTTTGTCTCGAATATCTTTTTGTAAATTAGAAATAAAGATTCTTTGAATATCATTGTTAGGCACTGGAAAAGAAATTTGAGCATACAAATGCTTATATCTACCAATGAAATCAGTCACTTTTTCTTTAACACCTTGTTTACAATGCATTAAATCAATCAAAGTAACCTTAGGACTTATATTGTTTTGAAATTGTTGAATGAAAGCATTTGCAAGTTGTTCGAAAGAAGTAATAGAATAGGAAGGCAACGAGCAATACCATTGTAGGGCTTTGTCTCTTAATGTTCTAGTAAACAGTTTTGCAAGCAACCTTTGGTCATAAGCAAAATTGGTACATATTGTTTGAAAAGTCTTAACATGTGTTAGAGGATCTCCTTTACCATTATAAAGTTCCAAATGCGGGATTTCAACATGTTTAGGAGGGATAGCTCGAACAATGTCAAGAGAAAGTGGGCTCGCAACATCAAATGTGGGCACACTAAACTTAGATTGATTCATAGAGGCAATTTGTTGCTGTAAAGAAGAGACAGTTTGTGCAAGATTGTTAATGGTCGCTTCAGTCGAAGAATTCATATTGGATGTGTTAGATTGAGATGGAGGTGTTATGTTATTGAAAGAAGGTAAAGAGTAAGGTGGTGGGACTCTATGATAATTAGTCATAGGAGATGATTGGACAGGAGGAACACTACAAGGAGGAATGGAATTGTTAAACAAATTGCCCCCTTGCGTCATGTTCATTTGTGGTGATATAATAGGCACACTCATTGAAGGAATGAATGAAGAAGTCGGATTGAATGAAGGAAGAGGGTTAATTGAAGAAGAAGGGTTGCCCCCATGACTGGTGATCATAGGAGGAATGTCTTGTGTAGAAGTAGCCATTATGTTTGATGTAAAGGTAGGTATGCTAGCAATAGAAGTTGTCAAAGGAATAGAATGATTGACTTGAGTAGGAGGTTGTGTATAACCTAAAGATTCGGCACAACTCTTCATAGGCATCACATTTGAATCCACAATGTGTGCAATACCACGCAAAATATCAATTCCATTCTTATCACTTTGAAGCATACGTTTTAGACCCTCAATTAAAGGAAGAGCTTGACTATCAGGGTATTCTTGAGACATCCATTGTCGAAAATCGTCAAATTGGTTATCCAATTTCGAAAGTTATTCTTTAGAAACCTCATGGAGAGCTTCTTCATCATTAGGAGGATTAGAGGAATTACCCATGTTGTATGTTGTATGTTGTAGCATGTAGTATGTGATCTCCTCTTTAATGGTTGAATCCTTGTCTTGAATGCAACACTTAGCCTTGAATGGAGACTTGAAATGATCAATTGCTTGAAGGAATGCTTGAATGCTTGAATGCTTGAGTATAGTTTCCACGCTTTGTACACATATCCTCTTCATGCCAAATGAGAGAGAAAAATGTAGTTTATATACTTGTCTTTTAGGGCTGATAGACTGATTTTCCCGACCTTAGGCCGACCAGGAAAGTTAATTTCCAAATTGCAAACAAAAAGACCCGAGACCCCTTAGGAGACCGGGCCCAAAATAGGACCCAGGGACCAGGGTGCTGGGCGCCCTAGTCCTGAGGGACCAGGGCGCTAGGCGCTCTGGTCCCACCTCCCAGGATAGCAGGGTGCAAGGAGGTTCAGGCCAGGGTACTTGAAAAATGCAGTTTTCAGTGTCGTGAGCAAGTTTCAGGGTCTCCATTCAGGTTGCGTGTTGCGTCGCCATCGTGAAGACCGAAATGCAGTCGAAATTGCAAGTGTCACAATTTTAGGATGCTACAAAACTAAAGAGTCCCAATGTGCATTATCTAAAGTCCATGAAGGTATTTGTGGATCTCATTCAAATGGTCTAACTTTATCTCTTAAACTACTAGGGGCTGGCTACTACTAGCCAGATATGGAGAAAGATGCTATAAAATTTGCTAAAACTTGTGAGAAGTGTCAACTACATGGGAACCTCATACATTCTCCAACATGGGATCTCATACCTTCATCACACATTGGCCTTTTCAACAATGGGCATTTGACCTCATTGGCCAAATTTATCCTACATCATCTAACAGACACAAATTTATTATAACTACCACTAAGTACTTCACTAAGTGGGTAGAAGTGGTTCTACTAATCAAAGCAATCAATAAACAAGTAGCTCTATTCATCCTTAACTATATCATCTACAGGTATGAGATACCTTCTTCCATTGTGACTGATAATGGAGGGTAGTTCAAAAAACAAAGATCTATATGACTTCTATGAAAAATTCAAAATCAAATAGCGTTGGTCATCCATATACTACTCTCAAGGTAATGGACAAGCTGAAGCATCTAACAAAAATCTGTTGACTATCTTACACAGAACAGTAAACAAATCTGGAAAGGATTGGCATCTGTAGCTCAATACTGCTTTATGGGCTTATAGAACAAGTATCAGAACACCTATAGGGGATACACCTTTTTCTTTGGTGTATGGGTCTAAAGTAGTCTTGCCCATTGAGGTGGAAATACCATCTTTGAGAGTTTCTTTTCAAGGTCTTGTTACTAGTAAAGACTACAGAATATCTAGATTGCAAGAACTCAAGTTGCTGGATGAACGTTGACAAGTGGTGTTTGATCATCTAAGAGCATACCAAAAAAGAATGTCTAGAGGTTATAACAAGAAAGTTCAACAAAGAGAATTTCAGGTTGGTGACCTTGTTCTGAGAGAAAATCCTAAAAATCAATAGTTTCGAGACAACAAAGGGAAGTTTGAACCCAAGTGGCTAGGTCCCTACATCATTACTGCAGTCTTTGGCTCTGGTACCTATCAACTCTCAACATCAAAAGGAGAAAAGCTCCATGAACTGATGAAACCATCCACTTGAAGAAATTCTTCACTTAGTATTCTCTGCTCCAACAATCTGTACAGCTAAAATGTCCTAAAAAAATCCTAAAATCCTAAAATGTCTTAAAAAAAAAAGAGAGAGAAAAGAAAGGATCTTTGCCAAGCAGGTGAAAGCCTGGTAAATAGGAACCTCTTGTACTCCAACACTCCATCTATCAATGCAAATTTGGTATTGCCCATTTTCATTCCCACTTTCCTACATCTTTGATTTAGCTTGTACATATCTTTTAGTCACTGTTGTGACATCCTTGTTTTTTTGGAACCCTCATGGTTTGAAACCGATCAATGCCCTAGTCTTAGGGAAATCGACTGATCAATTTACAAGTCCTAAGTAATTCAACCAAGTCATCTTTTTGTCGGTAGTACCAAGTCATCCACTCTGAGTCAGTCACATGTCTCCTAACTACTGAAGAGTTTTATCATTGAGTAAACAAGCAAAACAAGACTACTGAAAACAATCACTAAACCATTTGAGATGCGTGAAATTTTCTTTCTATGCTATCTTTTTAAATTGGTTTTCAATTATTATTCCCTCTAAGTAGCTCGAGGTAGTCTATCTTGACTAAGAGGAGCAAGGATTTGGGGCAAAGTACTTTTCTTTATTTTCTTCTTGTAGGAATGATTTCGATGATCTAGAAACATCTAATTAGCTGGGTGTCTATGATAAGTGCCTTCACATCAAGGTGAAACTACCACACATACCTCGACTCCACTTATTTGTATGCTAGAGGGAGGTTGGAGTCATTTCTTTGTCTGTTTGAAGGAATTTCTTTAATGTGCAATCTAGATGGATGCATAATTTGTCCAAGGATATGAACGAAAAAATGGTCATTACAGACAAGATAATTATATATTGCATATGAAAAGGAAGGAACTCTATTTTGCCTGTTGTGTTTGTAAAGTGCTCAGTGATGAAAATTAAGCATACCAAATCCAGTGACTAGGTTTAGGTTGCATTCATTCTAAATTTTATGCATTTAAAGTAATTTTGGCATGATAACAATGATCTCTTTATCTTTTGAATGAGAGTCTGAAGCAATCATCATTTCTCAGCTAAGTGGTCTCTTTTTCATCATCATTTCTATGATCGAGTACTTGTGTATTGAGATGTTAGCTACATACATGAGCATTTTATATAGATCCATACATTTCATAATATACTTATTTGCATTCATATTATTGCATGAAAAGTAAACATTTTCATTACTAGTTACTCATTTTCATCATTCATTTGCATATGAAAAAGGAACAAACAAATGAACATCCATACATCGATACTAAAAAGATATGCATACATATAGAATAAAGCATATAGAAGACATCTCATAATCAATCAACACAAGTACGATGAAATCAAATCATGAGCTCATATATATCATCATAATCTCAATGTCTCAGAGTACAAATGATATCCATTATCATATACAATGTCTCATCGGAGCAAGAATCGTATAGGCTACAAAAATGGGGTATGTAACAAAATCTAGGAGATATAATAAATCTAACTCTCTGCCTCTCCCTCATTGCTAGGTGGAGGAGGTGGTTCCTACTGACCAACGTCCTATCTGGGTGCCCTAGCTCCCTCAGATCGAGCCATATACTGAGAATATGAAACAACCTATTGTGCTACTAGGACTACTACACTATAAGCTGTGACATAATAGGCTGCTCAACTCGTCTAATGTAACACCTATTGTTGAAGAGAATCACACTCTGCTCTAACATCTGCGAGTTGTCGGTCTCACTCTGCAAGCCGTGTCTATGCCATTGTCAACTATGACTGCAAACCTATCAACCTTGATCTCAAAGACCATACCACGTCTGGTACTCCCTGCTCTCTCCCAACATCTCCCTCTCTGCCTCCCTGCTCATCCCTCCACTACCTAGCTTGCCTAGGATCTTCTCTCTCCTCTTCACCTCCACCCTCTACTACCCTAGTACTGCTAGCCTCAACCCCAACAACTCCTAAGGATCCACCCTCCCCTCTCTATCGTTGTCTAGCTCCAGCTGGTACCCTACTGCTACTAGCCCTGGGATCACCCCCTTCCCACCTAGGTACATCCACTATCCATCGCTGTACCTGCCCTCATCCCTATACCTAATTGGTACCTATGCTAGTGCCAGTGCCTCATCCCCAACCTCCTATATATAAGGTGTAGTTTCTCTGGGATTTGTAAACCAAGGAAAAGGATGTCTCTAAAACTAATCTCTGTATTGGGACAATACCCTCGCGTCCACTACATCCTCTAAGTAGTCCCACCTCTATCCCTGTAAACCCACTAACTCCCGCATGCTCAGTGCATATGATAGTCTCGGTGCCCATCCTCATCTCTCCTCCTCTCCATATTGGGCATAGGCTGTGAACTCCTAGGATATACCTTGCAGTCTCTAAAACTACCTCATCACCCTAGATACTACAAACTGCTCAATGATAGACATCAATCTGCTAATGAGAGGTTGAGTCATGAACATTTCCTTTCTCTGAGCTTTCCAATCGTCCCATAGCTCTAGACCCCTATACGGTCTCCATACTATGGCAATCAGATCATCCAACTACCTCCTCCAATAGTCAATCTTGCCTAGATGGGGCTGACTAACATACCCTGAATAACAATAAACAATAGGCTGGTGTGCCTCTCTAGAATCATCTACTATTGGTATGCATACTGGGACATGCCCCCATGCCCATATTTGTAGCACTAGAATACTTCCTGCCATGCTCTTACCCTCCTGATACACAATCTCGTGCATCTCATGATACATATGGGCAAGCAAACATGATCCCCACCCTAATCTATCAAGATGAGTCAACAACCTCTCAAGCATTCTGGCCCAACCACAAAGAAAACCTTGCTATCCTCTATCAGGCATAACAAAACAACCAATAATACCTACTAAAATGCACGCCAGAGCATACTACTCACCATATCTGCTCATCAAATCATCCCAAGTAGTGGTGCACTCAAGAATAGTCTCATCATGGAATATCCATCTCAATGCTAAAACACCCGATCGTTGAGTAGAATCATAATCAACCTTGTCTCCAGCAAACAGAATCCTCAGAATTCCATATACATCCTCTGGTGTAATCATCATCTCTCCAACTGGTAGATGGAAGCTATTATGCTCTGAATGAAAACACTCTACTAACATAGTCAACATCCCATGATTCACACAGATATCTGACATTCGTAAAAGGTATCCAAATCCACACAAATCAATATGTGCTCTCTCTGGATCTGATAACCCATAGACTAGCCTCATCGTCGGTGGATATACACACTGAAATAGGATATCCAACAACCAAATCTACAAAATCAAACATACAAATTGTCAGCATGTGATCCAAATTGCGCTAAAATTATATTAAAAAAATACCCAGGAAGCCAAATACATAAAATGAAAAATGAAAAATTGATGTTTAGACCCTAAAAAATTCATGCTATTTTTTATGCGAGTTTCCACAGACAAGCAAAAACTCATACTTGTAAAGATTACCCCTCGCACGAGTAAACATCCCCATATGAAAAAACATAACTTATCGCATGATACAATGGTCAACCAAGAACAATCTCGTATGAGTCATGGGACCAAACTAGATGACAAACCTTATATGACCATATGACAAAACATAAAGAAGATATTTTGTTGTATGAGTAAGAACTACGCCCCACACGACAAAACAAGGCAAAATGACTTCAAATGAAAAATTAAATTCAAAAAATTCAACAAAAATTCAAAATTTAAGAAATACAGAGTCTTAAGATTGATCACTTATTGCTAGGTCATAGTTCTGCGGTTGATTATGTCATCTTTGGCGCTCAAATCGATGCTCTTGGATTGGAATGGCCATTTTTCTTTGCAGAGGGTTTTTCAAATTTCAAACTTTGAGAGGTGAAATTGAATTGAAAATGACACATGAACCCCTTATATAGCCTAAACCCTAATTTTCAAACTTGCTCCGATGGATGTAAAACTTGTACTCTAAGCTAAATCGACTGTCCTAAGTCCATTTTTGGGATCAAAATTGAAATCTAATGTCATTTCTCTAATCAAAATTTCACAACACTAACCACTTAGCACTTTCATTCTCAAGTCAATTTTTGAATCATTTTGCATTCAATTCCAAATCTCAATTTAATTCTCAAATCAACTCTGATTTTAATCTTCAACATTAATCTTCATGCTCAAATAAAATTATCATCACTCAAAATTGCATATAAGTGTTGTACCCTCGCTATCGTTCGATTTTGCTCCCGAGGGGGCATACTCATTACACCTTTTTAGTAATCATCATCATCAAAATTCAAGAATTTTTTTCAAATCTTCATCTAAATTTGAGCAAAAATCTTTTCAAATCAATTAAACCTCGTTACTAGGGGCATCTTAACTAAATCACATTGTATCAAGTTGAGATTCTTCGATGACAAATAAAGCAATCTCCAAGGGCATATCAATCTTTGTCCTTATCTGAATCAATCTTCAAATTGATGTTCAATTTCAATCACATCAAATCAAGCTAGACATTCTCTCTTGCTAATCAGTTCTTGTTTAATCAAGTTTGAAATTGGTTTTATCACTTTGCTCAGTCGGTTCTTGTTCAATCAAGTTTGGAATCAGTTGCATCTCTCGCTCAATCTAGTTCAATCAAGTCGTAGATCGATGCTTGTTTCTTGATCCATCAAGTTCAGGAATGGTATCTCTCTCTTTATCAGTTCTTGTTCAATCAAGTTTATGATTGGTATCACTTTAATCAATTTGTTCAGTTGCATTGCTTCAAATCAAGCTGAACATCTCACTCTTCATAGATTTGTGATCCATCAAGTTCGGAACTGATATCTATTTGACATCAACTATTCTTTGAACCAACACGCTACTCGTACATTAATTCAAACAGGGGCAAATGTAATACCCTAAAAATGGTCATCTAAACCATGGGCCCCTAATCTCGACAACATCACCAAGGTCCTAACCAAAGTCAATTAAAAATTAATCTTGAGCACACAATTAATTTTCTAAATCGTCAATGTCACATGGGAAATTAATCACTCTCATTCAATTAAATAATTATTTAATTAATTAATCATTTCAAGTAAATCATTTTTAAACAATTATCCCATTTATTTTATTAAATATCTTAGTATATTCAATTAAATAAATCAATTTGCCATTAAATCATCAAAAAATGAAGTAATAGGAGAAAACGAATTAAAAATTGAGAAAATAAATCAAATGGAGATAATCTTGAAAATCAAATTAAAAATTGAAAAAATCTCAGAAAAGCAATTAAAACAATTAAATCTCAAAATTGATTGAAATAGAGAATAAATCAGTTTTTTTTTAATTTTATCTTAATTTTAGTTCAATTTACTTTAAAACTGAGAAAAGCAACCAATCACATCAATTCACTTGGATTGTGCTTCCTCTTGGAAAATCTTGACCACTCATCATCATTTCATCTCGACCGTCGGTTTCTTTCTGAATTTTCTATAAATTCAGGCTCTCATCTCCTAATCAAGGATTCTGGAGAATATATTGTTATCATGTTGTTTTTGCTCTAGGTTCACTAAGATTCCATATTGAGAATATTTGCATATTAGTTATTGCATATTTGTTAAATCATTTAGCTTAATATTCATCCATAGCTTAATAATGTTAGCCTAATATCCATTAATCTTGCATATCTTGCATCCATTTAGCTAAATTTCATACTCATATAGATTAAATCCTTCATTTAGGTGTTGTCTAGTCACTGGTATTGCATATAAAAATATGAGAGCAAGACTAAACTCGCATCTACTAGAAGGCAATAGGTTTCTTTGTGATGGTTTATTGTTCCTTGTCGATTGATTTACTAACCATGCATCTAATGACTTATCGAAGTGTTGTGTATTCTAGATACAGATACAATCCACTTTTCACACACACACCATCTACTATTATTTCATCTATTAACTGATCTTTTGTCAATGAAAGAACCGATTCGTATTTACCTTTTTGATCACCAGACTCTAATTGAGTCTTAACCTACCTCCCTCTTGTAGGCCTCATGGTAGGGTCTAATTTTTCCTTCTTCTCCTTTTCCCTTTTCTTCTCACCACTAGATAGGGATTTCCAGATAACTCTAGCAAATTCTCCTTTCTTAGGTGCCTTGGGAATGTCTGTATCTAATTTAGTCTTAGATTGCACTAGAGAAACTACCTCTTCCTTAGAACACCTTTCCCCTTAGATGCACCAGAGGGTTCTTCTTCATCAAGAGGTGTCTTCACCAGAGCAAGAGAAGGTCCTGTCACCTTCAACTTAATAGGAGCAAGGGCAATCTTTTTTTTCTTTTCTTTCTCAATTGCATCCCTCATAGATTTGACTTTCTCCTGGGGATGTCCTTCTTCAACAATAATTTCTTCTACAATCTTTGCAACTTTCCTCTTCCTTGTTGGTTCGGTGAACTTGGAGTGCAACTCCATTGATTTCTCCTTGAAGGTTCCAAACCTTTCCTCCTTGGTGTCTATGAGAGAATTTAGCAATTGTTTTGCATACACATCCAAAGTAGCTTCATCGAACTCATACCCCATAGGCATTATCCATACTATTCGGAGTTGAACTGCTTCCATAAGACATTCATCTTTTTTTCACCATAAAGTCGATTGTCCCCTCATATTTCTTTACAATTTCTTTGGCAATTGTTTCTATCTCAGTCAACTACTGGCTAGTCTAAAACAAAAGTGCACATGGAAAAATGTGCTCAATCGCACCAAAATAGATCAACACACCACTAATATATCAAAAATCAATTACCAAATTGATCTTATATATCCAGTCTTAAAACAAAAGCAATCTCCTTCAAGTCGGCTTCAAGAAGTGAAACATGTAGCTCTAAGTTGGCTTCAATCTCGAACAAAAAATAGCACCATAAAAAAAAGGTTATAATCACACACTTCCTAAGGGTCTTCCCAATCATTGAGATCACAAAAACAATCACCAAAAACACTGCAATCATTGAAAATTATTCGGGATCAAAAAATTATAGAAATACCCTATTATACCGATTAACTGCCTACTGATTACCTCCTTCTTTTGGATAAGATGAATCGCGTCTTCCAGATCAAATCATCAAGAAGAGTTTCCTTCAATGAAAACCTTAAACAAATAAGAAACTACCGGAAGTCACCTGAAATCACCGAATGAGTGTCAATCACCAATAATCTCCTCCTTCGACATTGATGGCAACACCTATAGAAAATAGCTAAGTGTTGAAACCTATGAAACCTATACATCAAATGAAAGAATAAAATAATTCTAAGGATCCCCCTTATATCAACAATCCAAAAATCTACATCATCGAACAGTACACTCTATACACAATTAGTCTATACATTTTTCACCTCATCTCTCCCCCTTTGACAACAATGCCAACGATGGGGTGCTACCCAAAATTGATATATATTTTACAATTACTTGAATATGTCAGCATAAGTAGTCTTCAAAAATCATAGGTGAGTATCCCATCCACTCTTCAGGTTATCCAAAACTATGATAAATGCATTAAATACAGTAGCATACATTTCTAATTCTCTCAAATCTAATGATACAGGCTGGGCCATTTCCTTAATACAGTCTGCCGTATTACTTAACATAGTATCTAACTAGATGGAAATCAGGTTCTGAAGTTCACCCACTTTCCTCAAAACTTTCTCCTTATCCACTTGAAGGCTTAGAATCTAATCATTTAAGGCTATAATTTGTCCTTCAATACTTCTAGTTAATGTTACATTGGGGTCAAAAGATTGAGAAATACTATCAATCTTGCCCTGGCTAACTCCTATCTATTTATCAATATCAATAGTGAACATAGGCAAAATAAGGCAAGATTTATACAATTTATCGGCTTTTGAAAATGTGTTAGAAATAGTCTGCAATCTCTTATTCAGTGTTGCCTTGTCATCTTCAATCATTTTCAAGAAAGTTTGTTTTCTAACTTCCTTAAACCTCTCCAAAACTTTCTGAGTAGTTGTCTTCTCCAAAGAATTAAAATTGGTATTTACACTATTAATCAACTGTAATAATTTACCAGAGGGGTTGTTATTCGAATCTAACTATACATTGGAAGCCACCTTTTGCAAAAGATTTATAACATCAAAATTGGATTTTTGTGTTCATTCTTTGATTTCACCAAATCTTGACTAGCTTGTGCCTGAAGAGCAACAACAACTATCATTCTTTCTGCTAGAGACATTCTATTGAAGGGTTTATGAAAACTAATATTGAACTGTATAAAACTCCCTTGTCTTTGAATTTTGGCTATGTCAATTGCCACAAGTATTAGAGTCTTTGTTTCCTTACCCTTTCCTCTATCCGGTTCTTCCTGTTTCTCCTCTTCCCTCTTCTTAATATCAACCGGTCTTGATTCGACTTCTTTAGGTGCCTCATATGCGCCGGTGTCACCACCTAGTGCACCATCCTCTACCTTTGCTAATTTATCATTTTCTTTAGCAGGCTCAACTTTGACAATATCCAAAACTTGTTTCTCTGCAACATCTTAAGTATCCTCCTCCTTATTTACATCATCTATCATAGGATTTTTTGGTTGAGATGGCTTAAGTGCATCTTTGTATAGAGGATCATTCAGAATAATTTTTTCTATATTTCTTCTGTCTCTTTCCTCACCTTCTCTACATTCCCAATCATTAATTTGTTGATCCAATTTTTGCTTCTAAATTCCTTTTTTGTTTTCTTCTTCAATTAACCTATCAACTTCACTATGAGTAATACAGGCACATACATTTGCAAGCTCTCTTTCCTTCATTTCTCTGTCAATTTTCCTTATATAGATTCTTCTAGCATATATTAAACTGTACAATTCCTTTGGAATGGACTTTTCTAATTCAATTAATGTTTTACTAAAATTGTGTAAGTAAATTACAACTGCTTCCTTTACTTTTCTCTTGTCACCATCATCAAAATTTACATAACAAACTTCAACATATTTCAAATCTCCATCTACTATTATTTCATCTATTAATTGAGACATTACATGCTGGCACATTCTATCAAACTGGTTGCTAAGATTAATCCTCTAAAATATCTTCTAAGCAAAGCAACACTCATAGGGAGATTGGCTAAATGGGTTATGATACTCACAAAATTTGACATTGAGTATGTAAAATGCAAAGCTATAAAAGAACAAGTCATTGCAGATCAACTTGATGGCATCCCGCTTGAAGATAATCAACCTCTGAACATAGAATTTCTAGATGAATCCATAATGCATCTTACTCAATGAGCCTGGAAAATGTTCTTTGATGAATCTTTTACTCAACAAGGTTTTGGTACTAAGATTATTTTTATCACTCCTTAGAGATACTCAATTCAAAAGGTGCACAAGATCATCTTTCCTTGTACCAACAATATTGCAGAATATGAAGCATTGGTGAATGGAATCAAACTGGCTATTGAATGGAAGGTTGTTGAGCTATGCATCTATGGTGACTCTCAGCTGATAGTCAACCAAATCAACAATGTGTATCAAACTCAAGATGAAAAACTAATGCCTTATAAAAGAATGGTTGATGACATTAAGAAATACTTTGTGTTTTTTTCATTTCAGTAGATTCCTATATCAACAAACAGAGCAACATATGCTATGACTACATTGGCATCTATACCACAACTACAAGAAACATAGTTCCACTATGAGTTATTGGTGGAAGAGCTTTGTTATCATGCTTATGATTCACCTGATTCCTAGATGGTTTATTCTATCATTGGACATGACTCATCTTGCTATAACCATATCTACTCCTACTTACATGACCAAATCATCCCTAATAACCTTACTCGCAATGAGAAAAGAAACCTGATCTGTAATGCTTCATGATATGTCATTATCGTTAACGATCTATATAGGCGAGGTTTAGATAGTACTTTGGTTAGGTGTATAGAACTTGAAAAGTCTCAATGTACATTATCTAAAGCCCATGAAGGTATTTGTGGATGTTAGGTCCCGGAGACAACTGAGAGGGGGTGGTGAATCAATTGTCTAATAAATTTAAACCAAAAACAACTTAACAAAACTTAATGCTTAATACCAGTAAACCCAAGTTAATTTCGGTAGACATTTTATCAGTTAATTATAGTACCGGTAAAGATTAATATGTGAAACAAAAAGACAATAACATCCACAACACATAACACCAATATTTGTATGTTGAAACCCTGTAAGGGGAAAAACCATGATGAGAAACCTTACCCACAATCAGATGATACTACTGCAGATAGTATGTGTATACAATAGGGGGTCTGCACATGTAGAAAGGCCAAGTGTGCCTAGAGATCACTACTCAAACACAAATAGTAGTCACACTGACTACAATTGGATGGTTAAATCCAATAATGATGTACTTCTCAAAATAACATCTTCATATGTTGGATTTAGTACTAGTGTAGTTCTGATATGTCTTCACAAAAACCTTCGTTCAACCTTCAAATGATGTCTGCGTGTATTTCTCTACTTATTCTCACATATACCTTATTACATTCACATTCCACACTTTTCAATCAAATAAGATCTTACATATATACCGAAGCTTAGGACCAAAATGTATAGGTCGGCTTTACAAAAGATATTACAATAAAAAAATTTACAAGCAAAACAATAACTGACGCAATATCTGATTCAACATGTTGACTTAATGCATTTACAACATTAATAAATCATCTCCATAGCGTGCCATGCTGATCAAGAATAGATAAGCCTGTCAGTGCTTATCCTGGACCTATTTGTTGGTAACAGCAAATATGCAAACATGAATATACCAATGAACAAATCTTCAAGACAAAGTGTCCAAACGATGTCTTTGACATAACCAAGTGTTTTCCATGTCATTCCAAGTGCCACTGAACAATATATCCTGCCGGTGAACAAGATACTGGTGACTGTGCATAAGTCACTAGCTTGCCAGTGAACATTGCCAATTCTCCAAGTTCCAGAGTTGATAAGTGTTGACATCAATGACAAAACCATATTAACATATCCAAAATACCAACAATCTCCCCCTTTGGCATTCATGGAAACAAAAGATGGAAAAACCCATCAAAGTGCCAAAATAGAAATGCCAGATACCAAAAACCAACAATCTCTCAAAAGAGATCATATCCACAATAACAATCTCTCCCCAAGGGATAAAGTCTCTCCCACTAGGAGTAACATGTGTTTTTCCATATCAATCTCTCCCCCTTTGATATCAAATACCAACGCAATACAAAAACTAGGTTCAAATACAAAATACCAACTTATTAAGTATACCAACTACTCCCCCTAAGAAGTAGCTCTCCTCATCAAAGCTGGAGTAAAAGATTTCTCTGTTATTTCTACTGGTTGATGACGAACATCAACTATCTAAGTTTCTACCAGTGGGGGTATTGTTGGCATTTTGATGATGTTGTGATTGTCATTGATGGATGTAATGTGTACACTTTCTTGATGTATGAGTTATGCTCAACCAGTATTTGTTCCAACTGCTATTATGTATTATAGTCTTTAGACTATTGGTGTTTTGCAGAAGATGTTTACTGGTCACAAATTGACTAAAGACCTCAAGTGGTTTGATGATCTCAAGCGGTATGAAGGAACAAAGCGGTAGTTAATATTTTTCCAGTCTTCATTTTTGACAACCGGTAATCGGTAAATTGTATGAACTAGTATTGCTCTGTGATGAGTTACCAAACAGTATTTCTATGATGAGTTATCATCCACTAACACTTTGGCGGTGATTTTGTGTCATGTTACCAAATGTGTCTAGATGCACTGAACCTAGGAGCTTGTAATTTAATCATATTAGACTGACATGAAATCAGACTCCTTTATAAGGACATCATGTCTAGGGTTTTAGATGATGATGAGGGTTTGTATGTGTGATCATAGAAGAGAAGATTAGGTCTCTGTGAAGAGTAAGAGTGTGGAGATATTGAAGACTGAAGTAATGCTGAAATGCATTAACAATGAGCTATCAAGGATCTAACCAAGCATACTGTGCTAGTATCTAGATCACTCACTTGTTCTCACATCTTCAACAAGTCTGAAACCCTTAACCGGGTAGGCCTAGAAAATCCTTTATAAATCCTCTAACAAGGTGGTTAACAACTGTGCATCTGAAATCCTCTCACAAGGTAGTCTTTAATAAGACTTATCTCCTAACAGAGATCTAGATTCCTAACAGGATCTGTTCTGGTGAAGAACATTGTATGACCTTAACCAGTCTGGTTTCTATTCTATAGATAGTTACTTGTGAGTTTCTGCTCACCGTGGTTTTTCCCATTTGGATTTCCACATCAAAACATCTTGTGTTATGGTGATTGTGCTCTTGTGGATGAATGCTTTGTTTTCTATTTGGTTTGCATTTATCTTAAGCAGTTTATTAGTGAATCTGTTGTATAGGTTATTTGCTAAACTGTTTAAGAGTTTGAGTATAGTATTTTTTGGTATACTAATTCACCCCTCCTCTTAGTATTCATCAATTGGTATCAGAGCCAACCTTTCTATAAGTCTAACCACTTGGAAGGAGATATGGGGGAATACACTATGAGGGAGCTTACTCATCATCTCACTTAGACTGAGAGAGCCTATGATGAACTCAAAGTCAAGTATAAAGCCTCTCTAGCCAAAAAAAGAGAGCATGCTGAGAAACTAATGGAGCTTACTAAAAATAGTTCTTCTGATGAAGCAGGCATGGATGCCTTAGTTGAAGAAGTTGAAAAACTGAATGAATCTAATGCCAACCTGAGAAGGGAACTAGAAGGACTAACTATCAGAATGTGTCAAGAGCTTGAGAACCGATGGAAAGATGAAGATCTAGTAAAAGACAAAGATCATGAGATCTCCAAGCTGAAGCAAGAAATCAGTGCCCTTGCTACTCATCTCCAAGAGAGTAAAGTGGAAAAAGAAGAAATGCAAGGTGAACTAAACATGGCTATTTCTGAGAATGCAACCTTGATGGAAACCAATGCTACTATTTCCAAATAACTCACTGAGTCAAAAGAGATACTTGCCAAATTCAATTAGAGTACTGCTAAGCTAGAGCAAAAGCTTGAATCAGCAAAACCGGTAAAGAATACCACTAGACTTGGTTTCTCTAGGTATGAGGAAGGTGAGACCTCTGGAACAAAAGATGTAGCATCAAATAAGAAACCAACATCTAAGGATAAAGGTAAGAAAAAGTTTAAACCTATTTGCTTCATTTGTCTCAAGGAAGGACATACTACTAATGTGTGTAGAAATAAGGCCTACAATAATTTTCCTTATTTTGTAAACAATAAGCCTAGATCCAATAGATTCAATGGAAACTGTTATGCATGCAACAAGTTTGGGAATAGAGCATTTGAATGTAGGTTTGTTTTGCACAACATTGGGAGATATCCTCCAAGAACTCAAGGAGTTGTTTCAGAACCCTCTGTGAACCAGAATCCCAACCAGTATAATGCCTATGACCATTGGTCAGGTGGCTATCAAGCGACAACTAGTTGGAGAGCAACTTGTTTGATTTGTCATGGTAGCGGTCACATTGCTGCAATATGCAGAAGGAAGAATGGTAGTATGAACAATGGACCATGGAGAACACCTGGAATGGTATGCTATCATTGCAACAAATTGGGACACATTGCCAGAACCTACAAATTGAGAAAGAACCTATCGGATGATATATCGATCACTCCAGAAGGGAAGATTGATGTTGAAACCGTTCAAATGGGAATGAATAAAACATGGAAAAAGAAATCTGAATAAGTGTCATAAGATGAATCAGTTTCTGCACCTATTGTGGAAGTCTCTAAACTAACAAACTGAGCTTCAAAAAAGCTTAGGGGGAGCATATCGGTGAAATATTTGAACCCCCGATTTATATCGGTAAAGACCTTAATGTTGGAATTATGTGAACCGATATGAGGACATAATGAGATTGTATGTTGTCATTGATGTCAATATGCTGAAGAGGTGAGAACCAACATATGAGAGAATTGGTAAAACACTGTGAACCGACATTTGTGCCAAAGTGAAGTGGTATGTTTATTCATGATGAACCGACATATAGTTATGGGAACCAGAACATGGAAGTGTTGTATGACTACCAGTTGGTAGTCTCAACTTCAGGGTTTCCAGTTTAAGTGCTTCAAGCCTATGTGGCTCAACTGGTGACTTTGTGTGATGAGTTAGCATGATAACGATGAATAGATCATGTTGCCATGTAAGCCTTGTGCATGTGAAGGATCTTGCATGAAGGAGATTGTTCCTATCTTCCTCAAGAATGTGCAAAGTCTATAAAATGGTGATAACGTGTGATGGGTTATCAGCCGCCATGAAATCAGTGAAAATGGATGATGGAGAATGTCTTGATATTGGATCAAGACTGTTGCATTTAATGCAGTATGCTCAATGGTCAGGATCAAACTATTTGAATTCCTTAACCTAACAGGTTTAGGGTTTAGGGTTTTTGCTACCGACCTATCTATTTTCCTATAATGTCGATGTTGTGTCTCTTTCTGAGGTTGTTGAAAAAAGTTGTGTGTGTGTATCCAAGAGAAGGGATACATGATTCTTGCTAGACCAAAAGGAGAGAAGTGATACCTGCAAAGTGTAAGTGCAGAAGCTGGAGAGGAGCTTAAGCGGATCTGGATTGGCATTGAGTGCTGTTACCAGATAATTGTAATACCTATTGATCTCTAACCACCTCAATAGTTGGAAAATCCCTTAACAGGGTAGCCTTAACTAGCTTGTTGTAAATCCTTTAAAAGGGTAATTCAAAGATATTGAGTTTGAAATCATTTAGCTATTGAGTTCTTGAAATCCTCTAACAAGGTAACCTTTAATAGGGTTTAACCCTTAACTGGGTATTCCAGCCATCCGTTAACCAGGTGACCCCTAACAAGATCAACTCCTAGCAGAACCTATTGTAATGTCTCTAATCGGACAAGGCTCCTAACAGAATGGACTTCTAAAGAGTTCAAAAATAGCTTGTGGGTATTCATCCCCACCATGGTTTTTCCCAGTTGGGTTTCCATGTGAAAAATATGTGTGTCATGTGTGATGCTTTGCTATTGTCTGTCAAGCATATGATGGTTCTGTGTTTTATGCCTATCAATAAAACATGTTGAACTAGTTGTTATTATGATCTGATGATAGATTAACTATTTATGCATAAGGGTGAAATGGTAGTGTAGTTTTGAGTTGAGTGAAAAGCTAAGTGAGTAACCAGTTACTGCTTGTCTCAGTCATTCTTAGCTTTACCAGTTGCACTCTGTTTCAAACCAGTGTCACTGTTTTCCAGTCATTTAAAGTGTCTACTGTCAAACTAGTTTAGGACTATATTTTTATCTGTACTGATTCACCCCCCCCCCTCTCAGTACCGGTTTGGTACTATCTATTCGTCATTTTGTTATCAATTGATATCAGAGTGCCCTCTAGGTCCTCTGAGCTATAAGCTTAACCACTTGAGGTAAAGATCCCAGTCTAATGATGAAGAGGGAAGGTCCAAAGTTTAACAAAGAAAATTTTAGTATATGGAAAGACAGAATGAAGATATACATCAAAAGCATGGGTGCTCAACACTAGAGCTATGTTGAGAATGCCTATGTTGCTCCTATCAGTACTCTCACTGATGACCAAAAGAGAGAGATGCAGGAGAATGGGAAAGTCATGGAAGCCCTAATTAGTAGTTTATCTGACATTGAGTTTATTGATGTTCAGGATAAGGTAAATCCCAAAGAGGTATGGGATACTTTTGAAAATATCTATGGCGAAGATGAGCATGTAAAATAGGCTAAGGAAGAAAGCCTTAGAGGGAAGTTTGAAGATATGCGGATGGTTGAAGGTGAAACCATTCAACAGTATGGAATAAGAATCAAAACTCTTGTTGGAGATATCAAGAGTGCAGGTGGTAAAATAGAAGATTCTACTATGGTAAGAAAAGTCCTGAGATCCCTATTGCTGGTCTATGCAATAAGGGTTGTTGCTATTCAGGAGCTAAGATCAATAGACAAGACTAAGGTATCCCTAGACTCCATCATTGCAAAGTTGACAGCCTATGAGCTAAATAGTTTTGATGGCAGTGTTCAAAAGACTAAATCAGCTTTTAAAGCTTCTGTAGTACCATCCAGAAAAGGAAAAGAAGCTAGCACTAGTGGTGAACCAAGAGAGAGTAGAGAAATGGATGAGGAGGAGATTCTGATGGCATTTGAAGCTCTCCCTTCTAGGAAACTTCATAAAGGAACTGAAAAATATAGAGGTAAGCTACCTTTGAAATTCTTTTCTTGTAACCAGATAGGACATATTGTTGTAAACTGTCCTAATGGTGACAACAAGGACAAACCAAAAAGGTTCAAGAAATTCAAAAGAGGAAACCAAAGAAACTATTTTGTGGCAGTTGATGAAGGTGTCACAGATGAAGAATCAGAGGATGAAGAAAATGAAGATATTGTGTTTGTTGCTGTCAAAGAAGATGTGTCAGACAAGAAGGCTCTTGTCTTCTGGTTTGATAACTCCAATGAGTGGATCATTGACAGTGGTTGTTCTCACCATATGACTGGTGACCGGAGAAAGTTTCTATCCTTGGAAGAATATGATGGTGGTGTGGTTTGCTTTGGCAATGATGCACCATGTATGGTCAAAGGCAGAGGGTCCATCTCTCCAAATGGAAAGAGTAGTGCTAACAATGTGTATTGGGTTGATGGTCTTAGACACAACCTTTTGAGTGTTGCCCAACTGAATGACAGTGGCCTCACTCTAGAATTCAAGAATGGAGTTTGGAGAGTCAAAGGAAAGAATAGTGAATTGGTGGCCAGCAGCATGCAGACCAAAGGTAACCTATTTCAACTAAATGCAAATATAAGTACATGTCTTATGGCTAAATTTGATGATAGCTGGATATGGCATAGAAGACTCTACCATGTAAACTTTGATAACATTGTGAAGGCTAGTAAGATCAAGGCAGTTAGAGGGTTGCTGGTGCTAAGCAAACTAGATAATACCTTGTGCAAAAAGTGTCAATTGGGGAAAATGTCATCCTCAACCTTTAAAGGTAAATCTTTCACTACTGACAACTTGCTTGATCTTGTGTATACTGATTTGTGTGGTCCTATGAAAACTAGAAGTGCGTAGGGTGATAGGTACTTCATGATTCTCACCGATGACTGCTCAAGAATGATGTGGGTCACATTCTTGAAAGACAACTATGAAGCCTTTGTAAAGTTCAAAGCTTTTAGAGCATTAGTGGAGAAGGAAAGCGGTAAAAGGATCAAGTGTTTGAGAATTGATCAAGGAGGGGAATTCACTTTCGGTGAATTCAACAAGTACTATGAAGAACATGGCATCAAGAGGCAATTGTCTGCTCCCTGGACTCCATAGAAGAATGGCCTAGCAAAGAGGAATAGCCAAACTATGGTTGAAGCAGCTAGAATCATGTTGATTCAAGGAAAGGTAGCTCACACCTTTTGGAGAGAAGCGGTAAGCACTGCAGTCTACACAATGAACCGAGTACTCATCAAGAAAGGTAAGGATAAAACTCCTTATGAGTATTGGACCACTAAGACACCTGTGCTTAGTTACTTTAGAGTGTTTGGTAGCATATGTTACATCAAGAGGAGTGAACACCAGAGCAAATTTAATGCGAAAAGTGATGAGGGAATATTCCTAGGATATTCCACCAAGAGCAAAGCTCTCAAGTGTTTCAACAATAGGACTCAGAGAACTATGGAAAGCATCAATGTAAGAGTTGATGAAAGCTCTGAGAAAACTAAGGAAACCGACAGTGAACAAGTGGTAAACAAACTGGTTGCAGTCTTCTGGGAACTGGTTGACAGCCAACCGAGTACCAATAATAGTGTTCCTACACTGGCCAATGTAGATGTTGATACTGATGGAGATGAGGATGAAGAAGAAAAGCAAGAGGAATATAGCAAGACCATTCCTCGGTATGTCAAGCTGAATCATGATCCTAAGCAGATCATAGGAGATAAGGATGCAAGAATCCTTACAAGAAGAAAGGTCAGAGAAAACTCATGTATGATCTCTGAATTTGAGCCTAAATCATTCAAAGAGGCACATAAGGATGAAGACTAGATCAAGGTAATGGAAGAGGAACTTGACCAGATAGATAAAAATGGTACATGGTCTTTGGTACCTAGACCGGAGCACAAAAAAGTCATTGGTACCAAATGGGTTTTTAGAAATAAGCTGAATGAGGATGGCATAGTCATTAGGAACAAAGCTAGATTGGTGTGCAAAGGATATGCTCAATAAGAAGGAGAAGACTATGGAGAAACCTTTGCTCCTATAGCCAGATTGGAAAGAGTCCGTATGTTTCTTGCATATGCAGCTTTTAAAGGTTTCAAAGTATATCAAATGGATGTAAAATCTACATTCCTAAATGGTTTACTTGAAGAGGAGGTGTATATTGAGCAACCAGATGGATTTGCCCTATCTGAAGATAGTGACATGGTATGTAGGCTACATAAAGCCTTATATGGTCTAAAGTAGGCACCTAGAGCATGGTATGAATGTCTGCGTTCCCATCTTGTGAAGATTGGATTTGAGAGAACAAGTGAAGATAGCAATATCTACTTGAAGTCTAAAGGAGATCAGATTCTTATCTGTGAGTTATTTGTTGATGACATTATCTTTGGTGGAGATGACAAGATGAGTCATGAGTTTACAGATGAGATGAAGAAAGAGTTTGAGATGTCACTCATAGGGGAGATTAAATTCTTCATTGGATTGCAAATCTAGTAGATGAAAGAAGGAATTTTTATCACTCAGTCCAAGTATGTCAAAGAGGTATTGAAGACCTTTGGTATGGAAGATATCAAACCAGTTGGTACTCTGATGGCGACCGGTTGTAAATTATCAAAAGAAGATGACTCAGCATTGGTTGATGAGAAGGAATACCGATCAATGATTGGTAAGTTGCATTATGTAGTGCATAGCAGACCAGATATTGCACATGCAGTTGGCATTACTGCAAGATTCTAGAAAAGACTAAGAGAATCTCACTTGGTTGCAGTCAAGAGGATTCTTAGGTATCTGAAGGGAACTGTTGACTATGGATTGTGGTATCCATATAGCAAGGATTTCAACTTGAAAGTATACATAGATGCTGATTGGGTAGGCAGTATAGATGACCGAAAAAGCACAAGCGATGGCCCATTCTTTCTCAATGGTAGAATAGTCTCATGGATGAGTAAGAAGAAGAGTTGTATCTCTCAGTCTACAATGGAAGCAGAGTATGTTGTAGCTTTCATGAACTGCACTCAAACAATTTGGATGAAGCATGTATTAAATTGATTCAAAGTTCCTGTATCTGAATCGGTAAGTATATTTTGTGACAATACTAGTGCAATTAATATATCTAAGAATCCGGTTTTACATTCTAGAACAAAGCACTTTGAGCTTAAGTATCATTTCTTGAGGTAAAAGGTTCAGAACAAAGAGATTGCACTGGAACATGTGTCTAGTCAGGAGCAATTAGCAGATATATTCACCAAGCCTCTCCCAAAGGCTACATTTATGTACTTAAGAGGTGAATTAGGGGTGTTGCCCCTTCATGAGGTAAACTAAAGATATATGCTCCACATCAGTCAGGCATTGCATATTCAAATTTTTCTTCAGGATTGATGTGTTGAAGGTTGCTACTCCTCAAGGGGAGCAGCATAATGGAACAAGGAAGATTGTGCCTCCAATTTGGCATTGTTGTCAAAGGGGGAGAAGATGTGAAGTAGAGAAGATATCTATAGAAAATGGGGAGAAGATGTGAAGTGGAGAAGATATCTTTGTTTATTGCCGTCAATGCCAAAGGGGGAGATTGTTGGCATTATGTGAGCCGGTATGAGGACATAATGACATTGTATGTTGTCATTGATGTCAGTATGCTGAAGAGGTGAGAACTAGCATATGAGAGAACCGATAGAACATTGTAAACCGACATTTGTGCCAAAGTGAAGTGGTGTGTTTGTTCATGATGAACCGGCATATAGTTATGGGAACCAACACATGGAAGTGTTGTATGACTACCAGTTGGTAGTCTCAACTTTAGGGTTTTCGGTTTAAGTGCTTCAAGCCTGTGTGGCTCAACTGGTGACTTTGTGTGATGAGTTAGCATGATAACGATAAATAGATCATGTTGCCGTGCAAGCCTTGTGCGTGTGAAGGATCTTTCATGAAGGAGATTGTTCCTATCTTCCTTGGGAATGTGTGAAGTCTGTAAAATGGTGATAACATGTGATGGGTTATCAGCTACCATGAAATTAGTGAAAATGGATGATGGAGAATATCTTGAGATTGGATCAAGACTATTGTATTTAATGCAGTATGCTCAAAGGTCAGGATTGAACCATTTGAATTCCTTAACCTAACAGGCTTAGGGTTTAGGGTTTTTTCTACCAACCTATCTGTTTTCCTATAAGGTCGATGTTGTGTCTCTTTCTGAGGTTGTTAGCAAAATTTGTGTGTGTGTATCCAAGAGAAGGGATATGTGATTCTTGCTAGACCAAAAAGAGAGAAGTGATACCTATAGAGTGTAAGTGCAGAAGGTGAGGAGGAGCTTAAGTGGATCTACATTGGCATTGAGTGTTGTTACTAGATCATTGTAATACCTGTTGATCTCTAACCACCTCAATAGTTGGAAAATACCTTAATAGGGTAGCCTTAACCAACTTGCTGTAAATCCTTTAACAGGGTAATTCAAAGCTATTGAGTTCGAAATCCTTTAACTATTGAGTTCTTGAAATCCTCTAACAAGGTAACCTTTAACATGGTTTAACCCTTAACTGGGTATTCTATCCATCCCTTAACCGAGTGATCCCTAATAGGATTGGCTCCTAGCAGAATCTATTGTAATGTCTCTAACCGAACAAGTGCTCCTAACAGAGTGGATTTCTAAAGAGTTCAAAAATAGCTTGTGGGTATTCATCCCCACCATGGTTTTTCCCAGTTGGGTTTCCACGTGAAAAATATGTGTGTCATGTGTGATGCTTTTATCTTGTGATGCTTTGCTATTGTTTGTCAAGCATATGATGGTTCTGTGTTTTATGCCTTTCAATAAAACATGTTGAACTAGTTGTTATTATGATTTGATGATAGATTACCTATTTATGCATAAGGGTGAAATGGTAGTGTAGTTTTTAGTTGAGTGAAAATCTAAGTGAGTAAACTGTTAATTCTTGTCTTAGTCATTCTTAGCTTTATTGGTTGCACTCTGTTTCAAACTGGTGTCACTATTTGCCAATCGTTTGAAGTGTCTGCTGTCAAATTGGTTTAGGACTGTATTTTTGTTTGTATTTATTCACCCCCCCTCTCAGTACCAGTTTGGTACTATCCATTCATCATTGAGTTATCACTTAACCAGTATACATTACCTGTCAATCGATAGAATATTTTGAACTTGTAAAAGGCAAAATTAGGGTTTGTACCCTAGCGATGGAGCATTTATTATGGTTGGTGAAAGATCATTTACAGGGATTTTTGACACCATTTTCACTTATCTATTTTCAAGCAAATAATTTTCAAGTGCAAAACGACAAGAGCCATTCGTCTAAGTGATTCAAAGTGAATTCAAAATCTTGCAGAAGAATCTAGAGATCATTTTCAATCAATCAAGTGAAGAACACCAAGCGGTAATCCAACAACCGAAGTGGTGTGTTGTGAGTGACATTGCAAAACCCTAAATTTTGAAGTGTGAAGGTATTTCTCAAAAAAATTTATCTATCATTTAATCATGGCTTTTACATCGCACTCTAGTTCTAGTGCACCTATAGACTCAGTAGATTTTATTCAAAAGAAGATGAAATACAATGCCCTATCCTAGATACCCGCTGGAGTTATAGTTGAGGAAGATATTTTAGGATATATTGATTGAAAATTGGAAGACCTAGGATCCCTAGTGATCCATTCTTAGCTAGGTCTATTCTGTGGCGATGACAAGAAAATCAAATCGGAATATCACATCCTAGAGAGGAAGAAACTACACAATGCAGTTATTTTCTTGAAGAGTTCACTGAAGATCACATCCGCATCATCTTGAGTAGAGTACATGGTGACAAAATGTATCTCGAGAGGTCACATGATATTACACTGGAATCAATTCATGTCGTCACTAGTTTGTGTAACATTGGAGAGGTGCTAGCTCTAAGGAAGGTCCTTAAAACTGAAATGATAAAACTCACTGGTTCTCTGAGAAACCAACAAGGAATGGCTGTCAACACCATCAAAGATGATTTGGTTAAGTATTCTTGCATGGTGATTGGCTACCAGGTGTTTTATGACAACAAAATAAACTCTGTCCTTGTTGCTGTAGTGAATGCCGCCTACAAAATGATTAAGGAAAATGCCTCTTTTGATTTATGTACCTATTTGTAGAAGCAACTGCTATTGAACCTGAAATCCATCAAACAGGATAATAATCTAAGGTTCAGGTTTGGACAACTTTTGATCGGCCTATTTTTCTACTTTCAAGAGTATTTTCCTGGAGTAGGTGATATTCAATGGTCTGCTGACCAACCGATCACTAAGAAAATCAGGGAAAGTCTCCAAGTGGTGGGATCCAGATATCCTAAGGTTTTGAATAAATATTTTGATGAATTCAAGCAGAAAATGAGCCAGAGGATGAGGATTTCTAGAGATATTGTAAAGAAATATGAAGATGGCATTTGCTTTATCATAAAGGTAGATGAATGAATAATGGAAGCAGTAGAGCCAAGAAAGGAAGTAGTAGAACCTATGGGGTATGAAATCAGATTGGTCACACCTGATTCTTTATACAATTCTTTGGACAATAAATGGTGCATTACCATTGAGAAAGAATAGGAAATAAGGAAAAAAATCTTTGCTCAATACTTTCCCGATGCCTCTATTTCTGAATTGTTTGAGATAATTGACAAGAATAAATGTCTCTTCTTCATGAGAAGAAGAAGACTTAGGCTACTAGAAGGCATAACTTCTGAAGTGGAGAAGGACACCCATCTACATGCAAAAGTTGTTGTTTGATTACATCACGTGTCTGAGGGCAATATGAAGGTTGAACAAGAACCTGACCTAACCTCAGCCAAACCGGATGAGGTATTTGATGGTGAAGGAGAAAGAGTTGCAAAATAGGTTGACACTATTGCTGTGTATGCATTGGATATTGAGGATGTCACTTTGGACACAGAGAGGAGAAACATGATAAGGAAAAAGCAGAGAAGGAGAAACAGGATAAGGAAAAGGCTGATAAAGAGAAAGCGGAGAAAGAGGGAGAGAAAAAGAAAGAGGAAGACAAGAGGAAATAAGAAGAAGAGAAGAGAAAAGAAGAGGAAGACAAGAGGAAACAAGAAGAGAAGAGAAAAGAAGAGGAGAAAAAGAAAGAAGAGGAGAAAAAGGAGGAAGAAAAGAAAAAGAAGGAAGAAGATAAGAAGAAGGAAGAACCGAAGAAGAAACAAGAAGAGGAACAAAAGAAGAAAGAAGAAGAAAATAAAAGAGAAGCAAAGGAGAAGGAAATAGAGAAAGCCAAACAAGCGGAGACTCCCAAGGCAACCGGTGGTCAAACCAAACCAGTTGACATTGCCAGTCCTATTGATCTCCAATTTGCAGATGAATTGGAGCTGCTTCAAAGCATAAAGCTTGCACAAGAAAGATTGGAAGCATTGAGGAGGAAGAAGGAATAGGATGTTGTTCAAACTACGATTGACACCCTTACTAGTTTGATTCCCGGTACTAACCTCCCCAGTATTGATTCCTCTTTGTCTAAACTTAAACTTCTGTGTACCATTGTAGAAGACCAGGTACAATGCGTAGAAGAGGTTATTGAAGTAAATGCCAAGAAGAAGCATGATAAGGCACTCAACACTTACTTAGTTAAGAAATTGAATGAGCTTCGGTCACAACTTCTGAAACTATAGAAGGATATAAGTGTTTTTATGGATGAGGGCAAACTACTGTTGAGAAAAATTAGCCAACCCCATCTATTTTGCGATGATGTGCTCACACAAAAAGATAAAATCCAATCAGATTTTCAGGCATACAAAAGAAACTTCAAGATGCCATATGATTCCTTCACTACATATGGGCAAACAGTTCATCATTATCAACTTCAGACTGTCAGGATAGAATTGGAGATCAGCAACCGATCAAGAGATTTGTAGGAGATTCAGCTGGTCTTATTACCTAGACTACAAATTCTTCAGAAATGTTTTCTCAATCTGGAAGCCATCACAGTCACTCAAGAGATGAGTACCATTGATGCTATGGAAGAACTAGTATTCTAGCTGCAGGCAGAAAGTGAGGTTGCTACCTCATTACTTGAGTCATGGTCATTAGCCATGAAGACTTTTATGTAGGATTTTAAATCTATTTTTGACAAGTTTCATTCCTTATTGTCATAAACATTTACTCAATTTTAATGATAATGAGAAATAGGGGTTATTTTGTAGTACTTTGTCATTGATGGCAAAGGGGGAGTAGTATTTAAAATTTTGGAGAATGTTGCCATTTCATGTATACTTTCATGTTACCTCTTTAAGGGAGTAGTATACATTGTAATTTCTACAAAAGGGATAGTGTATATGCTTAGGGGGAGTAATTTTGTTTTTGGCATATTTTTGTTGTAAAAACACTTAGATGTCAAAATTTTCCTAAGTGTTGCCATCAATGCCAAAGGGGGAGATTGTTGGCATTTTGATGATGTTGTGATTGTCATTGATGGACACACACTTGCTTTGTGTACACTTTCTTGATGTATGAGTTATGCTCAACCGGTATTTGTTCCAACCGATATTATGTATTATAGTCTTTAGACTATCGATGTTTTGCAGAAGATGTTTATCGGTCACAAATTGACTGAAGACCTCAAGCGGTATGAAGACCTCAAGTGATTCAAGGATCTCAAGTGGTATGAATGAACAAAGTGGTAGTTAACAATTGGTAATCGGTAAATTGTATGAACCGGTATTACTCTGTGATGAGTTACCAACTGGTATTTCTGTGATGAGGTATCATCCACCGACACTTTGGTGGTGATTTTTTGCCATGTTACCAAATGTGTCTAGATGCACTAAACCTAGGAACTTGTAATTTAATCCTATTGGACCGACATAAAATCAGACTACTTTACAAGGACATCATGTCTAGGGTTTTAGATGATGATGAGGGTTTGTATGTACGATCGTAGAAGAGAAGATTAGGTCTGTGTGAAGAGTAAGAGTGTGGAGATATTGAAGACTGAAGTAATACTAAAATGCATTAACAATGAGATATCAAGGATCTAACCAACCATACTGTGCTAGTATCTAGATCACTCACTTGTTGATTACTCTAATCTTCGACAAGTTTGAAACCCTTAACTGGGTAGGCCCAAAAGATCCTTTGTAAATCCTCTAACAAGGTGGTTCACAATTGTGGATCTGAAATCCTCTCACAAGGTAGTCTTTAATAGGACTTATCTCCTAACAGAGATCTAGATTCTTAACAGGATCTATTCGGGTGAAGAACATTGTATGACCTTAACCGGTCTGGTATCTATTATGTAGATAGTTACTTGTGAGTTTCTGCTCACTATGGTTTTTCTCATTTGGGTTTCCCAATCAAAACATCTTATGTTATGGTGATTGTGCTCTTGTGGGTGAATGCTTTGTTTTCTATTTGGTTTGCATTTATGTTAACTAGTTTATTAGTGAATCTATTGTACTGGTTGTCTACTAAATTGTTTAAGAGTTTGAGTACAGTATTTTTTGGTATACTAATTCACCCCCCCTCTTAGTATTCATCAGGTATGACCCCAAGATGATCTCTAAGATATTCAAAAGTCTCCTTAGGCAAAGGCTTAGTGAAAATATCTGCAATCTATTCTTTAGTATTCACATAAACCAGTTTTACTTCTTTTTCTTCAACATTCTCTTTTAGAAAATTTAGTTTGATAGAGACATGTTTAGTTTTATAATATAGTACTAGATTCTTAGATATATCAATTGTTGTTGTATTATCACAATAGATAGTTATAGGTTCTTTGCATTTTACCTTTATGTCCTTCAACATTTGCTTAAGCCATAATACCTGTGTACAGTTATTTGTTGCTGCAACATATTCTGATTTAGTTGTTGATAAAGATGTGCAACTTTATTTCTTACTCAACCAAGAAATTAATCTTCTTCCAAGAAAAAATGCTCCGCCGGTGGTGCTTTTTCTGTCATCTACATCTCCTGCCCAATTTCCATCTGTTTATACACATAATTCAAAGTTTTCATCTCTAGGATACCATAGGCCAAGATTTGTAGTGTCTTGTAAGTACCGGAAAATCACTTTTACTGCTGATTCATGATTTTCTTTAGGATTACTCTAAAATCTTGAAATAATACATACTGCATTCATAATATCAGGTCTTGTTTCTGTCAAATACAATAGACCTCCAATCATGGATTTGTACCTAGTCGGATTAACAGGTGTAGATTTATCCCTTAGTAATAATTTGTCATTTGTAGTCATAGGTGTGCTTATCGGTTTAGAGTTTTCCATCCCAAATTTCTTTAATAACTCCTTCAGGTACTTAGATTGACTCAAGAATATACTTTTATCAGTCTGTGAAATCTTCAATCCTAAAAAGAATTTTATCTCTCCAATCATAGACATTTCAAATTCTTGCTGCATTTCAATAGAAAAGTCTTTACATAATCCATCTTCTCCTCCAAAGATTATATCATCAACAAAAACTTCTATAACCAAGATGTCAGCATTAGTCACTTTATAATATAAATTTCTATCAGCATTACCTTTAGAAAAACCAATCTTCAAAAGGTATTTATCCAATCTAGCATACCAAGCTCTTGGAGGTTGCTTCAACCCATACAAAGCTTTCCTTAACCTGCAAATCATATCTTTGTTATTTGTCAAAGAAAATCCATCAGGTTTCTCAATGTAAACTTCTTCTTCAGGATCTCCATTCACAAATGCACATTTAATATCCATTTGATATACTTTATAATTCTTATGTGCTACCAAAGCCAAGACTAATCTAACTGCCTCAATTCTAGCTACCGGTGCAAAGGTTTCATTATAATCAATTCCTTCTCTCTATGAATATCCCTTACACACTAGTCTTGCTTTATTTCTGATTATGTTACCATCTTCATTGAGTTTATTTCTGAATACCCATTTTGTTCCAATTACATTTTTGTCTTTAGGCCGGGGAACTAATGCCCATGTGTTATTCTTCTCAATTTGTTCTAGTTCTTCTTCCATAGCTTTAATCCAGTGTATATCTTCACATACCTCATTAATTGATGCTGGTTCACTTTCAGAAATAGGACATACCTCTTCATTTGTCAGTCTTCCTCTTGTCATAACTCCTTGATATTTGTTCCCAATTATTTGATCTTCAGAGTGGTTCAATCTTACATATTGGGGTGTCTTTGTTTGCTACTGTTCTTTAGTTACAGTGAAATTTTTTAGATGATACCAGTGTACCTAGATCTTCATTCTGTACTGGTGTGTTCAATGTAGGTTCATTTGTCAATATCTCTATTGCCGGTTTAGAGTCTATATACCTTGAAGTTCCTCTAAACTGTTCATCAATTTTCACATTTGTACTCTCAACAATTTTTAGCAATCTCTTGTTAAAACATCTATATGTTTTTCTCTTAGATGAATAACCAAGAAATATTCCTTCATCACTTCTAGGATCAAATTTGCCAATATACTCATCTCTTCTAATATAGCATTTGCTTCCAAATATTATGAAATATTTAAGAGTAGGAGTAATACCAAACCATAGTTCATGAGGGGTCTTACCAGTTTCACCTTTGATGTGAACTTTGTTGAATGTGTAGACTATTGTGCTTACTGCCTCTCTCCAATATACATGTGGTAGATTTTCTTCTGATAATATACTTCTAGCTGCATCCAAGATAGTTCTATTTTTCCTTTCTACAACTCCATTCTATTGTGGTGTGCGGGGTGCTGATAACTGTCTTTTGATTCCGTTTACTTCACAAAATATATTAAATTCCTTAGATGTGAGTTCACCTCCTTGATTTGATCTTAGACATTTGTTTTTCTTACTAGTTTCATTCTCTACCATTGCCTTGAATAGCTTGAATTTCCCAAGTGCTTCTGATTTTTCTCTGAGAAAAGTAACCCAACACATTCTAGAATAGTCATCAATGATTAGCATGAAATATCTATCACCTTGTAAGCTTTTAGTTCTAGCTGGACCACATAAATCAATATGAATTAAGTCAAGAGCATGATTGGATTTTTCTGGAATACTTTTAAATGATGCTCTAACTTGTTTTCCGAATTGACATTCCTTACATACTAGATTGTTAGGCTTAACAATCTTAGGTAAATCTCTAACTGCTTTAGTTGTACTGATTTTCACAATGTAATCAAAATTTACATGACAGAGTCTCTTATGCCACAGCCAACTTTCAACAATATGTGAAATCAAGCATGTCTTTTCATTGTTATTCAAATGAAAGATATTACCTCTAGTTTGATTACCGGTTGCAATCTCCAAACCAATTTTGTTCATAATAGTGTATTTCCCATTCTTGAATTGTAACTAAAATCCTTTTTCAACTAATTGACCAACACTCAAAAGATTATGCTTTAAACCTTCAACATAGTAAACGTTGTCAGTATTATTCTTATCATCAAGAGATATAGTACCCTTTCCTTTAATCAAACAAGCTTTATCATCTCCAAATCTTACTAGACCTCCATTATATTCCTGAAAAGTCAAGAATTTAATTTTATCACCAGTCATATGATGTGTGTTAGGTCTCGGAGACAACTGAGAGGGGGGGTGAATCAGTTGTCTAATAAATTTAAACCAAAAACTATTTAACCAAATTAATGCTTAATACCGGTAAACCAGTCAAGTATGCCGATAGATAGTGTTAATAGTAAATTGCTATACCGATAAGGATTAATGCATGAAACATAAACATAAAGTCATCCACAACACATAACACCAATATTTGTAGGTGGAAACCCTGTAAGGGGAAAAACCATGGTGGGAAACCTTACCCACAATCAGATGATACTACTACAAATAGTAAGTGTACATAAATGGGGTTTGCACATGCAAAAAGGCCAACAGCCTAGAGCTCACTGCTCAATGACAAAATGGGAGTCACATTGACTACAATTGGATGGTTAAATCTAATTAGAATGTACTACACAAAATAGTATTGGTGTAATGTTGATATGCTTCTACAAAAACCTACCTTCACCTTCAAATGATGTCTTCGTGTATACCTCTGCTTAATCTCGCATATACCTTCACACAATTCTTTTTCGCATTCCACATTCGATCTTACAAATAAGATCTTACATTTATACCATACCCTAAGACCAATTTTAGTAGGTCAACTCTACAAGATATTACAATAAAACATTTTACAAACAATATAATATCTGATGCAATAACCGATTGAACATGTCAGCTTAATGCATTTACAACAATAATAAATCATCTCCATAGTGTGCCATGCTAAACTGGAAAAGATAAACCTGCTGGTGTAACCCTAGATAACCCTAGACCTATTAGTTGGTAAAAGAAAATATGCAAATATGAATATACCAATGATTAATTATGCAAAACAAAGTGTCCATATGATGTCTTCGACATTACCAAGTGTCTTCCATATCTTTCCAAGTATCAGTGATCATTATATCCTACCAGTGAATGTTGTTGGATCTCCAAAGTGCTAGTGTTTCAATAGCTGTTGACATCAATGACAAAACCATACCAAAATACCAACAATCTCCCCCTTTGGCATTGATGGCAACACAAGATGGAAAAACCATCAAAGTGCCAAAACAGAAATGCCAAATACTAACAACCAATCAATCTCCTTTAAACAACAATCTCTCCCCCTAGGAGCAACATGTGTTTATCCAAAGATTTGTTTTCAATAGCAATCTCTCCTCAAAAGATAATGTGTTTTTCCATAGATATCTCTTCCCCTTTGACATAAAATTCCAAAGTTACAAAAGTCAAGTTCATATACAAAATACAAATCAATTCAATATACCAACTACTCCCCCTGAGAAGTAGCTTCCTCATCAAAGACCAGAGTTAAAAGATTTGTCTTTCAATTCTACCGGTTGATGACAATCATCAACTGTCTAAGTCTCTACCGGTGGTGGTATGACTCCAAGCTAATCTCTGAGATATTCAAAAGTCTCCTTAGGAAAAGCTTTTGTGAAAATATTTGCAAGCTATTCTTTAGTATTCACATAAAACAGTTTTATCTCTTTTTCTTCAACTTTTTCCCTTAGAAAATTTAGTTTGATAGAAACATGTTTTGTTTTAGAATGTAATACCAGATTATTAGATATATCAATTGCTATAGTGTTATCACAATATATAGTAATAGGTTCCTTGCATTTTACCTTTATGTCTTTCAACATTTGCTTAAGCCATAGTACCTGTGTACAGTTAGTTGTTGTTGCAACATATTCTGATTCTGCTGTTGATAAAGATGTACAACTTTGTTTCTTACTTAACCAAGAAACTAATCTCTTTCCAAGAAAGAATGCTCCTCTAGTGGTGCTTTTTCTATCATCCACATCTCCTGCCCAATTTGCATCTGTGTATGCACATAGGTCAAAGTTTTCATCTCTAGGATACCATAATCCAAGATTTGCTATGCCTTGTAAGTACCAGAAAATCCTTTTTACTGCTGATTCATGATTTTCCCTAGGATTACTTTGAAATATGGAAACAATACATACAACATTCATAATATCAGGCCTGGTTTGTGTCAAATACAGTAAACCTCCTATCATAGATTTGTATCTAGTTGAATTAACAGGTGTAGATTCATCCCTTTGAGATAATTTGTCATTTGTAGTCATAGGTGTGCTTATGGGTTTAGAGTTCTCCATCCCAAATTTCTTTAGTAATTCTTTCAAGTACTTGGATTGACTCAAAAATATACCTTTATCAGTCTGTGAAAACTACAATCCTAAAAAGAATATTATTTCTCCAATCATAGACATTTCAAATTCTTGCTACATTTTAATAGAAAATTCCTTACATAATCCATCTTCTCCTCCAAAGATTATATCATCAACAAATAGTTCAACAATCAAGATGTCATCATTAGTTATTTTTTAATATAAATTGCTATCTGTATTTCCTTTAGTAAAACCAATCTTTAAAAGATACTTATCCAACCTTGCATACCAAGCTCTTGGGGCTTGTTTTAATCCATACAGAGCTTTTCTTAACCTGCAAACCATATAATTGTCATCTGTCAAAGAAAATCCATCAGGTTGTTCAATATATACTTCCTCTTCAAGATCTCCATTCAAAAATGCACATTTAATATCCATTTGATAAACTTTGTAGTCCTTGTGAGCTGCAAAAGCTAAGAATAATCTGACTGCCTCAATTCTGGCTATCGGTGCAAAGGTTTCATTGTAATCAACTCCTTCTTTCTAAGAATATCCCTTACACACTACTCTTGCTTTATTTCTGACAACCTTACCATCTTCATTAAGTTTGTTTCTAAATACCCATTTGGTTCCAATTACATTTTTATTTTTAGGCCGGGGAACTAATGTCCAAGTATTATTTTTCTCAATTTGTCCTAATTCTTCTTCCATAGCTTTAATCCAAAATTTATCTTCACATGCCTCATTGATAGATGATGGTTCAATTTGAGAAATAAGATATACCTCTTCATTTGCCAATCTTCCTCTTGTCATAACTTCTTTAAATTTGTTTCCAATTATCTGATCTTCAGAATGATTCAATCTTAAATACCGGGGTGTCTTAGTTTTCTATTGTTCTTCAATTACTGTGGAATCCTCTGATGATACCAGGGTAACTGGATCTTCATTTTGTACCGGTGGATTTAATGTAGGTTCATTTGTCACAATTTTTGTTGCCGATTCAGAGTCTATATACCTTGAATTTCCTCTGAATTGTTCATCAATATTTACATTTGTACTCTCAACAATTTTTTGCAATCTCTTATCAAAACATCTATATTCCTTGCTCTTAGATGAATAACCAAGAAATATTCCTTCATCACTTCTAGGATCAAATTTTCCAATATACTCATCTCTTCTAATATAACATTTACTTCCAAAATTTTTGAAATACTTAAGAGTAGGAGTATTACCAAACCATAGTTCATGAGGGGTCTTACTGGTTTCACCTTTGATGTGAACTTTGTTGAATGTATAGACAGTAGTGCTAACTGCCTCTCTCCAATACACATGAGGTAGATTTGCTTCTAATAACATACTTCTTGCTGCATCCAAGATAGTTTTGTTTTTCCTTTCAACAACTCCATTCTACTGTGGTGTCCGAGGTGCTGATAACTGTCTTCTGATTCCATTCACTTCACAGAATGTATTAAAGTCCTTAGATGTGAATTCTCCTCCTTGATCTAATCTTAAACGTTTGATTTTCTTACCAGTTTCATTCTCAACCATTGCTTTGAACAGTTTGAACTTTCCAAGTGCTTCTAATTTTTCTTTGAGAAAAGTAACCCAACACATTCTAGAATAATCATCAATAATTAGCATGAAATATCTATCACCTTGTAAGCTTTTAGTTCTAGCTAGACCACATAAATCAGTGTGAATCAAATCAAGAGCATTATTGGATTTTTCTAGAATACTTTTGAAACTAGCTCTAACGTGCTTTCCAAATTGACATTCCTTACAAAGTGTATTCCGAGGTTTCACAATTTTAGGTAGATCTCTAACTGCCTTGGAAGTACTGATCTTTACCATGCAATCAAAGTTTACATGACATAGTCTCTTACGCCATAACCAACTTTCATCTATATGTGCAATCAAGCATGCCTTTTCACTGTTATTCAAATGAAGGATATTACCTCTAGTCTGATTATCGGTTGCAATTTCCAAACCAGTTCTATTCATGATTTTGCATTTTCCATTTTTAAATTGTAACTGAAATCCCTTCTCAACTAATTGACCAACACTTAAAAGATTATGCTTTAATCCTTCAACATAGTAGACATTATCAGTGTTATGCTTACCATCAAGAGATATTGAACCCTTACCTTTGATTGAACAGGATTTGTCATCTCCAAATCTTACTAAACCTCCATTGTATTCTTGAAAGTTCAAGAATTTACCTTTGTCTCCTATCATATGATGTAAGCATCCTGAGTCAATGATCCATTCATCCTTTACTTCAACTTTAGCTACTAGGGCTTGCTTTACAAGTTGAGTAGTAGGTGTCGGTTGATCGTTTGTTATAGAAACAAAAACCCATCCATTGTCTACTGGATCCTCATCAGAATCATCAATCACACCTTCATCAGCAATGTAACAAGATTTGTCTTTGTTCTTCTTAAATCTGTATCTCTGATATTCAGGATTAGGCTTGTATGTTCTTCTAGCTTCTTCTCTTAGTCTAGCATGTCTATCAGGGCATCTTGAAGCCAAATGACCAATCTTATTGTAGTTGAAACATTTAAAGGGTGCTTTACCTTCATACTTACTTCCAACTGGACCTTTTGGCATTTTTCTTGCAAATAGTGCTTCAAGTTCTTCAAGCTCTTCATTCTCCTTCCTAGTTTCTTCAAGTTCTCTTGCATAAAAGGCTTTTCCAGTTTGATTTGTCAAATAATAGAGCAGATGATGTTGATGCTTTAAAAGCCAAATCAGTCTTTATAGTAGCAACAGGACCAAATTCCTTAATTTCAAAGGCTGAAAGTTTTCCAATCAATGTATCCCTAGTTATTGATGTATTAGGCATTGTTCTCAACTCATTTATAGCAATAAATTTCATTTTATATGCCAGTGGCAATCCTCTTAAGATTTTTGAAACAATTTCATCCTCACTCAGAGTTCCTCCACAACATTTAATACCCAAAACAATTTCATTTACTCTTTCCATAAAAGAAGAAATCCTTTCATCTTCTTCCATTTTCAGATGTTCATACCTGACTCGGAAGCTTTCAAGTTTTGCAATCTTGACAGTGGAATCTCCTTCATTCAGTGTTTCCAAATGATCCCAAATAGCTTTAGCAGTAGACCTATCTAATAATCCCATGATTTGTTGATCTGATAATACGCTCAAAAGTGCTTCTCTTTCTTTGCAATCATTCTCTTCATCTTTAGCTAAGGTAGTTGGAGCAGTCTGACCAGCTACAGCAGCAGTATAACCATTCTTTGTAACTTCCCAGATGTCTTTACCAATGTAATTCAGATGTGTCTCCATCGTGATCTTCCATATTTCATAGTTGGTTCCATCAAGTTTAGGACTGTCCTTCCTGAAATAATTAGTAGACATTAGATCTCCTCAAGTTGTTAAACTTCTGCAAAAGAGGACTAAGCTCTGATACCAATTTTTAGGTCCCAGGGACAACTGAGAGGGGGGGTGAATCAGTTGTCTAATAAATTTAAACCAAAAACTATTTAACCAACTTAATTCTTAATACTGGTAAACCAGTCAAGTATGCTGGTAGACAGTGTTAACAATAAATTGCTATACCAGTAAGGATTAATGCATGAAACATAAACATAAAGTCATCCACAACACATAACACTAATATTTGTATGTGGAAACCTTGTAAGGGGAAAAACCATGATGGGAAACCTTACCCACAATTAGATGATACTACTGCAGATAGTAAGTGTACATAAATAGGATGCACACATGTAGAAAGGCCAATAGCCTAGAGCTCACTGCTCAATCACAAAATGGAAGTCACACTAACTACAGTTGGATGGTTAGATCCAATAAGAATGTACTGCACAAAATAGCATCTTCATATGTTGGATTCAGTATCAGTGTAATGTTGATATGCTTCTACAAAAACCTAGCTTCACCTTTAAATGATGTCTTCATGTATACCTCTGCTTAATCTCGCATATACCTTCACACAATTCTTTTTTGCATTCCACATTCAATCTTACAAATAAGATCTTACTTTTATACCATACCCTAAGACCAATTTTAGTAGGTCGGCTCTACAAGATATTACAATAAAACATTTTACAAACAATATAATATCCGATGTAATAACCGATTGAACATGTCGGCTTAATGCATTTACAACAATAATAAATCATCTCCATAGCGTGCCATGCTGATCTGGAAAAGATAAACCTGTCGTTGTAACTCTAGATAACCCTGGACCTATTTGCCGGTAAAAGCAAATATACAAATATGAATATACCAATGATTAATTCTTCAAAATAAAGTGTCCATACGATGTCTTCGACATTACCAAGTGTCTTCCATATCTTTCCAAGTGCCGGTGATCATTATATCCTGCCGGTGAATGTTGTTGGATCTCCAAAGTGCTAGTGTTTCAGTAGGTGTTGACATCAATGACAAAACCATACCAAAATACCAACAATGTGAACATCCTAAATCAATGATCCATTCCTCCTTAACTTCAATTTTAGCTACCAGGGCCTGCTCTACCGGCTGAACAGTAGGTGCTGATTGATCTTCTTTTATAGCAACAAAGACCCATCCATTGTCTGTCGGATCCTCATCAGAATCATTAGTGACTCCTTCATCAGCAAGATAACAAGACTTCTCTTTATTCTTCTTAAATCTATATCTCTGATATTCAAGGTTAGGCTTGTATGTTCTTCTAGATTCTTCTTTCAATCTTGCATGTCTATCAGGGCATCTTGAAGCCATATGACCAATCTTATTACAGTTAAAATATTTAAAGGGTGCTTTACCTTCATACTTACTTCCAATTGGACCTTTAGGCATTTTCCTTGCAAATAGTTCTTCAAGCTCTTCAAGTTCTTCATTTTCTCTCCTACTTTCTTCAATTTCTCTTGCATAAAAGGCTTTCCAATCAGACTTGTCAAATGATGATGCAGATGATGTTGATGCCTTAAAAGCTAAATCTGTCTTTATAGTAGCAACAAGACCAAATTCCTCAATTTCAAAAGCTGAAAGTTTTCCAATCAATGTATCTCTAGTTATTGATGTATTAGGCATTGCACTTAACTCATTTATAGCAGTAACTTTCATTTTGTATGCCAGTGGAAATCCTCTTAAAACTTTTGAAATAATTTCATCTTTACTTAAGGTTCCTCCACAACATTTAATACCCAAAACAATTTCATTTACTCTTTCCATAAAAGCAGAAATCCTTTCATCTTCTTCCATTTTCATACATGACCCGAAAGCTTTCAAGTTTTGCAATTTTGACTATGGAATATCCTTCATTCAATGTTTCCAAATGGTCCCAAATAGCTTTATTAGTAGATCTATCTAATAATCTCATGATTTGCTGATCTGATAATGCGCTCAAAAGTGCTTCTCTTGCTTTGCAATCAGTTTCTTCATCTTTTCCTAAAGTTGGTGGATTAGGCTAACCAAGAGTAGGAGTAGTATAGCCATTCTTTGTAACTTCCCAGATATCCTTTCCAATGCAATTTAGATGTGTCTCCATCCTGATCTTCCATATGCCATAGTTGGTTCCATCAAGTTTAGGATTGTCCTTCCTGAAATAGTTAGAAGACATTGGATCTCCTCAAGTTGTTAAACTTCTGCAAAAAGAGGACTAAGCTCTAATACCAATTGTTAGGTCCCGGAGACACTAAGAGAGGGGGGGGGTGAATTAGTTGTCTAATAAATTTAAACCAAAAACAACTTAACCAAACTTAGTGCTTAATACTGGTAGACAGTTTATCAGTTAATTACAGTACTGATAAAGATTAATGCATGAAACAAAAAGACAATAACATCCACAACACATAACACCAATATTTGTACGTGGAAACCCTATAAGGGGAAAAAACATGGTGGGAAACCTTACCTACAATTAGATGATACTACTGCAGATAGTATGTGTATACAATAGGGGGTCTGCACATGCAGAAAGGCCAAGCGCCTAGAGCTCACTGCTCAAACACAAATAGGAGTCACATTGACTACAATTGGATGGTTAAATCCAATAATGATGTACTGCTCAAAATAACATCTTCATATGCTGGATTCAGTATCGGTGTAGTTCTGATATGTCTTCACAAAAATCTTCATTCAACCTTCAAATTATATCTATGTGTATTGCTCTATTTATTCTCGCATATACATTATTACATTCACATTCCACACTTTTTGATCAAATAAGATCTTACATATATACTGAAGCCTAGGACCAAAATGTATAGGTCGAATTTACAAAAGATATTACAATAAAAACAATTTACAAGTAAAACAATAACCGATGCAATATCCGATTCAACATGTCAGCTTAATGCATTTACAACATTAATAAATCATCTCCATAGCATGTCGTGCTAGTCAAGAATAGATAAGCATGTCAGTGCTTATCCTGGACCGATTTGTCGATAACAACAAATATGCAAACACGAATATACCAATGAATAAATCTTTAAGACAAAGTGTCCAAACGATGTCTTTGACATAGCCAAGTGTTTTCCATCTCATTCCAAGTGTTGTTGAACAATATATCCTACCACTGAACAAGATACCGGTGACTGTGCATAAGTCACTAGCTTGCTGATGAACATTACCAATTCTCCAAGTTCCAGAGTTGATAAGTGTTGACATCAATGACAAAATCATATCAACATATCGAAAATACCAACAGTGTATATCACTCAAACGGTCTAACTATAGCTTAAAAATTGCTAAGGGTTGGCTACTATTGGCCAGATATGGAAAAAGATGCTGTAAAATTTGTTAAAACTTATCAAGAATGCCAACTGCATAGCAATCTCATACATGCTCCAGCAAGGGAGCTCATACCTTTTATCACATAATGGCCTTTTCAACAATGGGTTTTTGCCCTCATTGGCCAAATCTATCCTTCATCATCTAATGGACATAAGTTTATAATAACTGCCACCAAATACTTCACCTAGTGGGTTGAAGTAGTTCTGATAATCAAAGCAACTGGCAAACAAGTGGCTATGTTCATTCTTAACTATATTATCTGCAGGTATGGAATCACCTCATCAATTATAGCTAACAATAGGGGGCAGTTCAAGAACAAGGATATAGATGAGCTATGTAACAAGTTCAAAATGAAACAACATTGGTCTTCCATATACTACCCTCAAGGTAATGGATAGGTTGAAGCATCTAACAAAACCTTGCCAACCATCCTGCATAGAACAATCATCAAATCAGGAAAGGATTGGCATCTACAGCTCAATCTGATGCTATGGGCTTAAAGAACAAGCATGAGAACACCTAGTGGGGATACACCTTTTGCTTGGGTGTATGGGGCCGAAGCAGTCTTGCCTATTGAGGTTGAAATTTATTCTTTGAGAAATTATTTGCAAGGTCTTAAGACTGATGATGATCACAAAATATCTAGATTGCAAGAACTCGAGTTGCTGGATGAATGTCAGCAAGTGGCGTTCGATCATCTCAGAGCTTACCAGAAGATAATGTCTAGAGGCTATAACAAGAAAGTTTGACACAGATAATTTCAGGTTGGTGACCTTGTTTTGAGAGAGAATCCTAAAAATCAACAACATCAGGAACAAAAAGGGAAATTTGAACCCAACTAGCTAGGTCCCTACATTGTTACCGTAGTCTTTGGCTCTGATGTTTACCAACTCTCAACACCAGAAGGAGAACAACTCCATGAATAGATCAACACCATACACTTGAAGAGATTCTACACTTAGTATTCTCTACTCCAACAATCTATACAACTAAAATGTCCTAAAAAAAAAATCATAAAAAAGTCTTCAAAGAAAAAAATAAAAAAATCAAATGCCTTAGTGAAAACCTAGTAAACAAGCATTTTGGTAGTTAAAAAAAGAAAGAAAAATCTTGCCAAGAAGGTGAAAACTTGGTAAAAAGGCGCCTCTTGTACTAAAGTGCTCCATCTATCAACACAAATCTAATGTTTCCTACTTTATTTCCCGCTTTTCTACATCTTTGCTTTAGCTTGTACATATCCTTCAATCACTTTTTTTGTGACACCTTGGTTCTTCTTGGAACCCTCATGGCTTGAAACTGATCACCGTCGTAGTCTTAGGGCAATCAACTGATCAATCTAAATTTCCTAAGCAGTTTAATCAAGTCATCTTTATGTTGGTAGTACTAGGTTATCCAATCCAAGTCAATTACCTATCTCCTAACCACTGTAGGGTTTCGCCACTGACATCTTATCAAACACACAAAGCAAGAACAACAAAAATAATCACTAAAACAGTTTCAGCTATGACTAAATTTTTCTTTCTATGATATCTTTTAAATTGGTTTTCTCTTATTATTCCCTCTGAGTAACTCAAGGAAGTCTATCGCGACTAAGAGGAGCAAGGACTGGGGGCATAATACTTTTCTTTGTTTTCTGCTTGTAGAAATGATTCCGATGATCTAGAAACATCTCATAAATTGGGTGTTTGTGATAAGTGCCTTCACATCAAGGTGAAATTGCCACACATACCTCGACTCCATTTATTTTTATGCTACAAGGAGGTTGAAACAATATCCTTATCTGTTTTAGGTAACTTTCTTTATTATGCAATCTAAATTCATGCTTCATTTGTCTTAGGATATGAATGATAAAAGGGTCATTGCGGACAAGATAATCACTATTGCATAGTAAAAAAAGGGAATTATGCTTTGTCTAGTGTGTTTGCACATGAGCAACATTCAAGTAATCCTGTCTCTTTATGCCTTGGTGCTTATGTTCACTTGCTAAATCAAAAGGACATGACATTCAAGTCATCCTGGCTCTTTGTTCCTTGGTGCTTATGTCTATCTCTGACATTTAAAAATGCTCAGTGATGATAAATAGTGTGATGCTAAAAATGTGGTAAATAGAAGCAAGCATACACATATAATGAGACAACATAAATGGAATTACGAAGCAAATTGAAAGATAAAAAAAAGCAAACCATAAGCTCCTTTGAGATGTCCCATTTTCCTCTATTCTTGAGGACCTTGAGGGTGTTAGATTGTTTGGCTCTCAGCAAAGCAATAACCTCCAAAATGACAACTCAAGAGTTGAGTAGCTAATTCATGATTGATTGTGCAAATGATATGAAATGCACGATCTAAGAAAGTAGATTAACATGCTATTCTTAATACAAAATTCTAATAACTAGATGATTGAAATGAAAATGTCTATAGTGATGATGCTAAAACTATGAATGCAAGGGATCCTTATTGCTCCAAAATGAGGGGTATTTATAGGAATTCCAAAGCCAAAGCTGAGATGGCAGGAATCGACGATCCAAATTTGATCTGAAGATATCAAGGGCCAAGATTGAGGAAGTTGGAGAAGAGGTTGGAGGAAGGGACACTTGTCATCTTTGTGATGGCAAGTGTCAAGGAGCCTTACTCATGAGAGGGCAAGTGTCCAAGGTAGGAGCCATGTGGCAAAAGTTCCACATGTCTCAAGGGGAGAATATCCAACCCATAAGAGGTTAAGATAAAAAAAGGTTAGGATGTGCAAGAGGATAGGGTTAGTTAGACCCTGGGATTAGATAGAATGGGTTAGGTTAGGTGGTTAAAAGTTAGGAGCCATGTGCTCATTTGAATTTAGAAATTCAAATAATTGGAATATGGTAATTAATCTCAACAAACTTGAGTTTGTTAATCTTAATTAGGAATTAGAAGAATTGACTAAAATGAGGGGAATTAATTAATCAAAGGGGGATATGAAATGAATTATATAAATAAATCATGTAGATTTATTTACTAGTAGATGAATAGAGAAATTAATCAAATTGCTTGTGAATTCAATTAATTGGGAAGGGGGATTAATTAAATAACTGCATATGTAACTAACTATCTTTAGACCATTTTTTAGGTGTATACATTTTCCCCCTCTTTGAAGCGACATGTGACGACGCGTTGGTTCAAAGGACGTTTGATTGATGATGATGCTGATATTGATTTTGATAGGACGTAGATTTGATCTTGATTTCAATGCAGATTCGGTTTCGATATGATACTGATTTGATTTGAGATGATAAATCTCGATATGATGCGGATTTGATGTGGTTTTGATGCAATTTCGATTTTGAGATGATAAATCTTGATATAATGCCTCAGATGTTGACTGATAGATTCCGATGTGAGGATTCCCCCTTGGGATATGAATTGGATAATTGTTCAATGTTTTAGAATTTTTCGCAATTTTTAATTTTTTTCATATTTTTGAAATTTTTATGATTAGTAAATTTTTAATGATTTTTTGATTTTTAGATATTTTCAAAGTTGATCCGATTCATTTCTCGATAAAAAATTTGAAAATGTTGTCCTACCAGGTTGATTTGTTGATTGAAAATGAGGAATAAAAATCCCACCAAAATGCCCCACTTGAGTTTAAAAAGGTGAATTACTTTGACCACTCTTCATTTGTGCACTTGAGTTGGTTGAAATTTTTTCTTTGGAGGAAGGAATGGTGATCCCGTACCACCAACATAGGTTCAAGTGAGTTTGGCGACACGAGCGTCCTCTGGCCTATGGTCCAACGATACGTACTTCGAGAAAAAACTAGCTTTGTCAATTTTTAGTTGTGTTTTTTAAAAAAATTAGCTAGTTTTATAAAAAAATATTTTTCTCAATTTTCGTCATGTGGGTTTTAAATTTTTTTACATTTTTAAGATGGATTTTGGCTGCTTTAAAATGGGTTTTTTTTTTGGGTTTTGAGGTTTTTGGCTTTCCAATTTTTTTTTATATTTGTCCCCAAAAAAAAATTATTTAAATTTGCATGTTGAGGGTTGGGGGGGGGGGGAGGTGGTGCCCCGACAGCACCACCACGAGCACTGCAGCAGACGTCATTGGTACCACCATGGGCACCCTTGGCATCGTGATCGACCCCGTGGGCACCGCGGGCATTGCGGTCGATGCCATTAGAGCCACTGCTAGTGTCGTGGTCGACGTCGCTAGCACCACTAGCACGACAACCGACACCGCGGGTGCCACTAGCATTGCGGTTGTTGCTGCATGAGGTTTCCATTCTTTAATGATTCTTAATTTTTTTTTTGAAATGATTTTTTGATTTTTTTTTTTCAATTTTTGCAAATGATTTTTGACATGATTTTTGCGATTTTTGACCATTTTTGCTTGATTTTTTGATTTCGGATTATTGAGTTGATTTTTCGATTTTGGTTAATTGAGATGATTTTTTGATTCTGGATTATTGAGTTTATTTTTTTATTTTTGATGAATTGATTTGATTTTTGATACCGACTTTTGATGACTTGATCATTTGAGTTTTTGATTGCGATTGAATTTTTGATGAATTTGGATGATCTGATGTAATTTTGGATGATTGATTTTGATGATTTTGATGATTTTGATAAGAATTTTGCTGCTCCTCTGACCCCCAAATGCCACAATTTTTGATAAAGATGTTGGAATGTTGTCAATTTGATTTGATTTTTTTTTATTTTGATAGGGTAAGATAGATTTGATTAGCTATCTAATTGATAAAATTAGATACTCCCGACTGATGAAATTTGATGATCAGTTTGATTATCTCAATTTACGCGTGAGATGAGATAGGATTGATAATGAATTCATGATAGATGAGTGTCATTGATAGGGGCTCAACGAGATTTGATAGAAATCTCAAGTGAGAAAGAGAGACTGATAGATAGATTGATTTGATAGATAGATAAATCAAAACACTGATATGATGAGCTGATTGGATTCTCTAGGAGTACTTTAGTGTCCTCCAGTCTCGGGAGCATTTCCTGAAGATATGGATGTTGATACCTCACCTTAGCTAGGCAAAGCGAGACCACATTGATAGGTGTGGTTTATCTTCCCTTCTTGACATACCCTGACTATTGATTAACCGAGGATTATTGACAACCTTAGAAGAGCATTGGCATAGTGAGCACAATACTTTTCACTCACCGACCGACGAGATGACAGTGACACTTGAGGATGTATAATGGATACTGTGCATCCCTGTGATGGGCGAGCTAGTGTATTATGATCTTAGTGAGCAGGGTGGCACATATGCACTTTGCCGAGTGTTTGATGATGATGAGATTGGTGGATATAACATTGCATGGCAGGAGATTTTAGAGCTAGGTTATTCCACATTACCCACTGTTCTTGTCGGATTCATTGGGGGTTTCCTTTGTCTTGATCATAGGTCAAAGGGATTATCTCTTGGATGGGGTCACCTTCTTGAGCATTTGGTGACACAGGGGACCCAATTTGCATGGGGGTCATGCATGTTGGCTCATTTGTATTATGACTTGCACTAAGTAGTGTACCGTGGATCAGTTGGATTATCGACAGGGGTGACAGTTCTCCAGATATGGGTCTAGGAACACCTACCTATGACACAACCATTGGTTGATAGAGATAGACCTGTAGGAAGGCCCTATGCTAACAGGTATCCAGGCACCATTGTCTAGGGAAAGCCAGGAAAATTGGAGTATTGGCAACAGACACTAGATGATCTGGATATTATGATATGGAGACTGTACAAAGATTACAAGATCTGGCCCGATGATTCAATGGAGATGTCGTATGTATTCTTGATGTGATACCTGATTGGATCGACACCCTATGTTATTGAGAGATTCCTTTTCATGAGGGTGCTAAGATAGTATGGTAGGATACAAGGGATACCATAGGGTACAAATCATTATGCTCGCAAGAGATTGGATGTGGCTGCTTGGGGGCCCTCTATTTCATATGAGCAGGCATGCACAGAGTATCAATCATTGGGGCCACTGGATTGGGATTATCTATTAGGTATGATAGATAGCGGGATGATAGATGAGTACATTGTATATTTTACTACACATAGGTTTCCTAGGTTGACATGTCGGGATGAGCCAGAGCTAGTTCTAGATGAGGACGATGAGAGGCTATGACACAGAGCTCCTAGACAACTGAGGGTTGGTGGGGGGAGAGAAGGTGGGGGAGGAGATGATGGCAGAGACAGAGGGGATGATAGAGATTTTTACAAAGGAGATGCAAGAGATCATGGTGTTGGAGATGATGATGGGGGAGATGGCCGAGTAGTGGCAGTGGTAGGTGCACCAGGAGCCAACAGTTCTAGATCTTCTAGAGATGTATATATGGATTAGATGACCCAGGTGGTCAGGCAAAGGAGATCAGGTCTAGTGGATCAAGGGCATCAAGTCCCAAAGTAGGAGGTTCCCTAGGTTGAGTAGGTACCTATAGGATTATCACAAGTTGAGCAGCCACAAGCAGAGGCACCTCAACGGATCCTCATTAGGATGTCGTCTCATCAGTAACAAGCTCAATTTACTGACTTGCAGGGTCAGGTTCAACATCTAGAGAGTCGACTAACAGAGAGGGACTCTCAGATAGCCTAGCTAGAGGTCTAGCTGATATAGTTACAGGTACAGGCACATGCATAGATCTCCTAGGTAGAGGCTCAAATGGCCTCCCTCATGGCCGAGAGAGATGCAACTAGGGATAGGTGTTAGCAAGCCAAGGCACAAGTTCAGATGTCAAGAGAGTCTAGTTCGGGGAAGGCTTCCCTAAAGATGATGCACTAGGAAGTCTGGGAAGCTGAGTATTATAGGACCTTATACTATACTATTGTTCTTGGTGATCAGAGGGCTCCATAATTTTCATAGCTGAGTAGGAGATCGGGACAGAGTCAGTTGGAGAGTCGAGGAGTGACAAGGCCACTTTAGAGAGATCCCCTAGGTGGGGACCCATGTACAAGGGTATCAATTAGTGTTACCAAACCTATCACATCAGGGCAGTGTTCCGCTCCACATCCTAGTGGTCACATTGATATGGGACATTGATCTATTCTTATACACACCTTTTGTGATGAGATATTGATGATTCCCGCGATGTATATTTGTGATATATCTCATATATGTTTGTGATATCATTGTACCTTGGACATTGATATTTTTGATGATATGATATGCAGTCGATCCTATTCACTCTAGATGACCTATGAGATTATGGATGCATTCTATGTGCTAGATGATTATGTTGTGCAATTAATTTCATGTTTTATTCTTTATTTTCAATTTTCTTACGGATTCTAGATGATGGAGGTATGCTTCTTACATGATGATGTAGTATTTACATGATGTTATGCAAATGTGAATATATATGGTGATGCATGTTAATATGAGATGGATGCAATGCAATGTAGTGATGCTACTTTATATGATTGATATGAGATGGATGCAATGCAATGATCTAACTAAATGAATGAATGATTGGATGTTTTATATGAATGATGTATTAGTATGCAATGGTTACATGAGATGAACTAACTCATCATGCAGGATGAATGAATTGATTATTTTTGGTAATGTTTAATGTACTCAATCATGTAATTAGAGAAATAACACCATGTTAAAGCCTTTGGCCTTGGAAAATGTGAGCTTTTGTGATCCCATGCAAAATCAAATGCAAATATACTTTAAAGATGCAAATGCAAAATGAAATGTAATGCAACGATTGGACCGATCATGTGGTCATTGCTTTGTTTCATCATTGAGCCTTTAAAATGTGGGAAGTGAGTGCAAACATCGATGGTATAATTGAACCATGATGACTTGAGCACTACTTTACTGGGTTTTGATATTGCAAGTTAGCACAAGCATCAAGGTATAATTGAACCAAGATGACCTGAGTGTTTCTTGTGTAAAACAGGCAAGCTTAACCATTTCTATATGCAAATCTGAAATGATGTCGATGATACTCTGATGACCATGTCCTGAGACCACTTTGCACATATTAATGATTAATTTACACACAATAGACAAGAAAATATCATGTTCCTTCCTTATTTCTCTAGTCAAAGATATCCTAGAGTCACTCAGAAATAGTGATAGAGAAATCAAGATAAAATAGTTGAACCATTATTGTCAAAGTGTTAAAATCATTAGTCAAAAGATATCATCCATTGATATGTGTTTGTCATGTTTAGACTGATAGTTGATAGTTGATGGTTGATAATGTGATCTTGTTTTCAACGTTGGATGTGTCTCATCTTTTGCTTAACAAGTGTTGCCTAACTATTGTTCTACCTATTGGATTAAGCTCAAAACTATGAAAAATATTGCCCCCAGTCTAGAAACAAACTTTATTATGATATACATGATGATCCAAACCATGGCGAGAAATCACCTATGAAGCCTGCGTATGTACAAAGGCTTTATTATGGATATGAACAACACTAATGGAAATGAATGCAATTGGAAGGATGCATGAACCAATAGATGGAAGAGCTAGCTGACAGATAGCACCTGTTTGCCAGGTTTTCACCATCTGTTTTTATTGTAATTTTTCTCATATTTGATTTTTTTTCATTTTTCACTATTTTCATTGTTTTTGTATTTTCTGCTTTTTCACTTTTTTAAATATTTTGTTTCTACACTTTTTTTGGATTTTTCTGCTTTTCCACTATTTTTGGATTTTTTGCTTTTTCACTGTTTTTGGATTTTTCTACTTTTTTCATTGTTTTTTGGATTTTTCTGCTTTTTCAGACATAAAACTTCTTCAAATGCATGCTATTCATGGGTTCCTAGATCTGATCCCCATCCTATGTTGATAGTTGATTTGTTCTTGACACAAATATTCTTGTTACCACAAACAAACCTAACCATTTTGGTCCAAACTTCTATTTCTTTTCTCGATCTCACTGGTTTCATGGATTTTCCTTTAGTACTAGTTCTCCAACTTGAAAGGCTCATGGTTTGACCTTTTTATTATAACTTTGACACATTCTTTTCTGATATACCTTTAAATGGTCAAAGGCATTTTGTCTTCATTCATGGATCAATTCTAACTCTTGCAATCTAGATACTCATTGTTCTTCATCTAGGATAAGGCCTTTTGATGATAATCGTAGAAAAGGTATCTCTACTTCGATTGGCAGTATGCTTCTGATCCATAGATAAGAGAGAAAGGTGTGGCACCTGTTGGTGTGCAAAAACTAGTATGGTAGGCCCATAGAGCAGGGTTCAATTGAATATGCCAATCTTTGCCAGCATCATTCACTATCTTTTTGAGGAATTTCAAAATAGTTTTGTTTGATGCTTGTGCTTGCCCATTCCCTTGTGGATAGTAGGGTGTGGAAAATATGTGTTGGATCTTGAATTTCTCACATATGTCTTGTACATCCTGGTTCTTGAACGTTCGCCCATTATCAGTGATAATGGTCATGGGTATTCCATAGCGATAGATGATGTAGTTCAAGATAAATGCAACAATTTATTTTCCTATGATATTGATGAGAGGTACTACCTCAATCCATTTTGTGAAATATTTTGTAGCTACAAGGATGAGTTTGTGACCATTGGATGAAGAAGGATTTATCTTTTCTACTAGATCAAGACCCCATTGGCAGAAAGGCCAAGATGTTTCCAAAGCATGAAGTTCTTGTGCTGGTGCATGAATTAAATTTCCATGGATCTAACATTGTTTGCATGTTTTAGCCATCTAAAAAGAATCTCATTTCATAGTTGGCCAATAATAGCCCAAGCGTATGAGTTTTTAAGAAAGGGAAAGACCAATTGAATGAGTGCCACAAATTTCATTATGGACTTCATTTAAGGCATTCTTAGATTCTTCTTGCTCGAGACATCTAAAAGAGTACCATCCAGACCTTGTTTAAAAGGGTATCCATGACAAGAGTATAATGGGAGAATTGTTGAATAAAGTTTCTCTTTTGGTTTTTTGACAAGTCGGGAGGGAGGGTGTTATCTATTAGGACTTAGAGGCAACTGAGAGGGGGGCTGAATCAGTTGTCTATTAATTTCAACCCAAAAATAACTTAACCAAACTTAGTACATAATATCAGTAAACCAAAATTAATGTCGGTAGACAGTTTAACAGTTAATAACAGTATTGATAAAGTTTAATGCATGAAACAAAAAGACAAATAACATCCACAATACATAACACAGATATTTGTACGTGGAAACCCTATAAGGGGAAAAACCATGGTGGGAAATCTTACCCATAATCAGATGATACTACTGCAGATAGTATGTGTGTACAAATAGGGTTTGCACATGTTGAAAGGCCAACTGCCCAGAGCTCACTACTCAATCACAAAATGGGAGCCACACTGACTACAATTGGATGGTTAAATCCAATGATAATGTACTGCTCAAAGTAGCATCTTCATATGCTGGATTCAGTACCGATTAAGCTCTGATTATCTTCTTCATACCTTCCTTGAATCTTCAAATGATGTCTATGTGTATAGCTCTACTTATATTCACATATACCTTATTGCAATCCTCTACCACACCTTCTTAATCTCACAAATGAGATCTTACATATATACCAAAACCTAAGACCAATTGTGTAGGTTGGCTCACTAAGAATATTACAATTAAATAAAATACAAATGAATCAATATGTGATGCATCATGTCGGCTCAATGCATTTACAATAATAACCAATCAATAAAACATCTCCATAACATGTCGTGCTGATCTGAAATAGATAATGCTTGCTGGTCCATAACCTAGACCTATTTGCCAGTAACAACAAATATGCAAAATCGATTAGATCAATAACCAAATCACCAATACCAAGTGTCCAAACGATGTCTTTGACATAACCAAGTAATCTCCAGATGATAACAAATCATCCTTAATGTCGATGAACAATATAACCTGTCGGTGAACAAGATGCCAGTGATTGTGCATAGGTCACTAAACATGCTGGTGAACATAACCAAAGATCTCTAGAAGGATAAGTGTTGACATCAATGACAAAACCAATGCAACACATTCATAATACCAACTATCTCCTCCTTTGGCATTGATGGCAACACAAGATGGAAAAACCATCTAAGTGCCAAAGCAGAAATGCCAAAAACCAAAAACCAACAATCTCCCAAAGAGATCATTAACCAGAAATCAAAATATAGATAAAGAGAGTAACAATCTCTCCCCCAATGAATAATCTCTCCCCAAAAGATAATGTGTTTTTCCATAGATATCTCTCCCCCTTTGACATCAAATGCCAAAGAAATATACAACCAAATACAATCAGTTCATAGAACTTATTACAAATACCAATTGTTATAACCAAATTTATCCAATCTGCTCCCCCTGAGAAGTAACTCTGCTTCATCAAAGCTGGAAAAAGATTTCTCTATTATTTCTACCAGTCTGATGCCATGCTCCAACTATCTAAGTTTCTATCGGTGAGGGTATAACTCCAAGATGCTCTCTTAGATATTCAAAAGTTTCCTTAGACAAAGGCTTAGTAAAGATATCTGCAATTCGCTCTTTAGTATTCACATAAACCAATTTCACTTCTTTTGCTTCAACATTCTCTTTTAGAAAATTGAATTTGATAGAAACATGTTTAGTTTTAGAGTGAAATACTAGATTCTTTGATGTATCAATTGTTGTCATATTATCACAGTAGATGATTATAGGTTCTTAGCATTTTACCTTTATAGCCTTCAACATTTGCTTAATCCATAATACCTCTGTACAATTAGTTGCTGCTGCAACATATTTTGATTCTGCTGTTGATAATGTATACAACTCTATTTCTTGCTCAACCATGAAATTAGTGTGCTACCAAGAAAAAATGCTCTGTTGGTGGTGCTTTTTCTATCATCTACATCTCCTGCCCAATTTGCATCTATGTATGCACATAAATCAAAATTTTCACCTTTAGGATACCATAAACCAAGATTTGTTGTGCCTTGAAGGTACCAGAAAATCCTTTTCACTGCTAATTCATGATTTTCCTTAGGATAACTCTGAAATCTTGAAACAATACATACTGTATTGATAATATCAGGTCTTGTTTGTGTTAAATACAGTAAACATCCAATCATAGATTTATATATTGTCGGATTAACAGGTGTTGATTCATCCTTCAATGATAGTTTATCAGTTGTAGTCATAGGAGTACTTACCGGTTTAGAGTTTTCCATGCCAAATTTCTTTATCAGTTCTTTCAAGTACTTTGATTGATTTATGAATATACCTTTATCAGTCTGTGAGATGTGCAATCCTAAAAAGAATTTTATCTCCCCAATCATAGACATTTCAAATTCTTCCTGCATCTTATTAGAAAAGTCTTTACACAATCCTTCTTCTCCTCCAAAAATGATATCATCAACAAAAACTTCAATAACCAAGATGTCATCATTAGTCATTTTTTAATATCAGTTGTTGTTAGCATTACCTTTAGTGTAACCAAGCTTCAAAAGATATTTGTCTAATCTATCATACCAAGCTCTAGGAGCTTGCTTCAATCCATATAAATCTTTCCTTAACCTGCAAACCATATCTTTGTCATCTGTCAAAGAAAATCCATCAGGTTGTTCACTGTAAACTTCCTCTTCAAGATCACCATTTAGAAATGCACATTTAACATTCATTTGATATACTTTATAGTTCTTGTATGCTGCAAAAGCTAAGAATAATCTGACTATCTCAATTCTAGCTACTGGTGCAAAGGTTTCATTGTAATCAATTCCTTGTTTCTGTGAATATCCCTTACACACTAATCTTTCTTTGTTTTTGATTACCTTACCATCTTTATTAAGTTAATTTCTGAATAGCCATTTAGTTCCAATTACATTTTTATTTTTAGGTTGGGGAACCAATGTCCATGTGTTATTATTTTCAATTTGTTCTAATTCATCTTCCATAGCCTTAATCCAATGTTTATCTTCACATGTCTCATTAATAGTTGTTGGTTCAATTTGAGAAATTAGAAATACCTCTTCATTTTCTAGTCTTCCTCTAGTCATAACACCTTGATACTTATTCCCAATTATCTGACTTTCAGAGTGATTCAATCTTGCATACCTCGATGTATTCACTTGCTGTTGTTCTTCAGTCACTATGGCATTCTCAGATGATGCCGGTGTGACTAGATCAAAATTTTGTACCAGTGTATTAGGTGTAGGTTTATTTGTGATTATCTCAACTACCGATTTAGAGTCCATAGACCTTGAATTACCTCTAAACTGTTCATAAATCTTCACATTTGCACTCTCAATGATTTTCTGCAATCTCTTATTAAAGCATCTATATGCCTTTCTCTTAGATGAATATCCAAGAAATATTCCTTCATCACTTCTAGGATTAAATTTGCCAATATAATCATCTCTCCTAATATAACATTTTCTTCCAAATATTCTAAAATATTTAAGAGTAGGAGCATTACCAAACCATAGTTCATGAGGGGTCTTACTAGTTTCACCTTTGATGTGAACTCTATTGAATGTATAAACAGCAATATTGACTGTTTCTCTCCAATACACATGAGGTAGGTTTGCTTATGATATCATGCTTCTAGCTACATCCAAAATAGTTTTGTTCTTCCTTTCCACAACTCCATTTTGTTGGGGTGTCTGAGGTGCTGATAATTGTCATCTGATTCCATTCACTTCATAGAATGTATTAAATTCCTTAGATGTGAATTCACCTCCTTGATTTGATCTCAAACATTTGATTTTCTTACCGGTTTCATTCTCTACCATTAGCTTGACTAGTTTGACTTTCCCAAAAGCTTCCGATTTCTCCCTGAGAAAAGTAACCCAACACATTCTAGAATAATCATCAATGATTAGCATAAAATATCTATCTCCTTGTAAGCTTCTAGTTCTTGCTAGACCACATAAATCAATATGAATTAAGTCAAGAACATTATTGGATTTTTCTAGAATACTCTTAAAAGTTTCTCTAACTTGCTTTTCAAATTGACATTCCTTACATACCAGATTGTGAGGTTTAACAATCTTAGGTAAATCCCTTACTACCTTAGTTGTACTGATTTTCACAATGCAATCAAAATTTACATGACAAAGTCTTTTATGACATAACCAACTTTCATCAATATGTGCAATCAAGCATGTTTTCTCATTTTTATTCAAATGAAAGATATTACCTCTAGTCTGATTACCAGTTGCAATTTCCAAATCAGTTCTATTCATGATTTTATAGTTACAATTCAAGTCATGATTTTGCATTTACCATTCTTGCATTGTAACTGAAATCCCTTTTCAACTAATTGACTAACACTCAAAATATTATGCTTCAAACCTTCAACATAATAAACGTTGTCAGTATTGTGCTTACCATCAAAAGATACAGTGCCTTTTCCTCTGATCAAACAAGCTTTATCATCCCCAAATCTTACTAGACCTCCATTGTATTCCTGAAAAATTAAGAATTTACTTTTATCACCAGTCATATGATGTGAACATCCCGAATCAATGATCCATTCATCCTTTTCTTCAGTTTTAGCTGCCAAGGCCTGCTCTACCAGTTGAATAGTAGGTGTCGATTGATCTTCTATTATTGCAAAAAAATCCCATCCATTGTCTGACAGTTACTCATCGAAATCATGAGTAACTCCTTCATCAACATAGTAACATGATTTGTCTCTATTCTTCTTAAATCTGTATCTCTAATATTCAAGGTTAGGCTTATATGTTCTTTTAGCTTCTTTCAATCTTGCATGTCTATCAGGACACCTAGATGCCAAATGACTAATTTTATTGCATTTAAAACATTTTAATGGTGCTTTACCTTCATACTTACTTCCAACTAGACCTTTAGGCATTTTCCTTGCAAATAGTGCTTCAAGCTCTTCAAGTTCTTCATTCTCTCTTCTGATTTCTTCAAGTTCTCTACCATAGAGTGCTTTCCAATTAGATTTTTTAGATAATGATGATGATGTTGTAGACGACAAATATTTTAAAGCCAAATCTATCTTAATTGTAGAAACATGACCAAATTCCTCAAGTTCAAAAGCTGAAAGTTTTCCAACCAAAGTATCTCTAGATACTGATGTATTAGGCATTGTTCTCAATTCATTAATAGCAGTTAATTTCATTTTGTATGTCGGTGGCAATGCTATTAAAACTTTAGAAATAATTTCATCTTCACTTAAGGATCCTCCACAACATTGTATACCCAAAACAATTTCATTAACTCTTTCCATAAAAGCAGAAATCATTTCATCTTCTTCCATTTTCAGATTTTCATACCTAGCCCGGAAGCATTCCATTTTTGCAATTTTGGCAGTGGTATCACCTTCATTTATTGTCTACAATTTATCCCAAATAACTTTAGCAGTAGATTGGTTTCATAATCCCATGATTTGTTGATCTGATAATGTGCTCAAAAGTGCTTCTCTTACTTTGCAATCATTGTCCTGATCTTTAGCCAAGGTTGGTGGATTAGGTTGACTCTTTCTAGGACCAACATAGTCATTCTTTGTAACATCCCATATGTCTTTTCCAATGCAATTCAGATGTGTCTCCATTCTGATCTTCCATATAACATACTTAGTTCCATCAGGCTTCAGACTGTCTTTCCTGAAATAGTTAGTTTCCATAGAATCTCCTCAAGCTGTTAAACTTCTACAAAAAGAGGACTTAGCTTTGATACCAATTGTGAGGACCCAGAGGCAACTAAGAGGGGGGGAGGTGAATCAGTTATCTATTAATTTCAACCCAAAAATAACTTAACCAAACTTAGTGCATAATACCAGTAAACCAAACTTAATGCCGATAGACAGTTTAATAGTTAATAACAATACCGGTAAAGTTTAATGCATGAAATAGAAAGACAAATAACATTCACAACACATAACACAAATATTTGTACATGGAAACCCTGTAAGGGGAAAACCATGGTGGGAAACCTTACCCACAATTAGATGATACTATTGTAGATAGTATGTGTGTACAAATGGGGTCTGCACATGTAGAAAGGCCAATTGCCTAGAGCTCACTGCTTAATTACAAAATGGGAGTCACACTGACTACAATTGGATGGTTAAATCCAATGATAATGTACTGCTCAAAGTAGCATCTTCATATGTTGGATTCAGTACCAGTTAAGCTCTGATTGTCTTCTTCATACCTTCCTTGAATCTTTAAATGTTGTCAATGTGTATAGCTCTACTTATATTCACATATACCTTATTACAATCCTCTACCACACCTTCTTCTTAATCTCACAAATGAGATCTTACATATATACCAAAACCTAAGACCAAATGTGTAGGTCGGCTCACTAAGAATATTACAATTAAATCAATTACAAATGAATCAATATGTGATGCATCATGTCGGCTCAATGCATTTACAATAATAAACAATCAATAAAACATCTACATAACGTGTCATGCTGATCTGGAATAGATAATTCTTGCTGGTCCATAACCTAGACCTATTTGCCGGTAACAACAAGTATGTAAACTTGATTAGATCAATAACCAAATCACCAAAACCAAGTATCCAAATGATGTCTTCGACATAACCAAGTAATCTCCAGATGATAACAAATCATCCTTAGTGCCGGTGAACAATATAACCTGCCAGTGAACAAGATACCGGTGACTGTGCATAAGTCATTGAACATGCCGGTGAACATAACCAAAGATCTCTAGAAGGATAAGTGTTGACATCAATAACAAAACCAATGCAACACATCCATAATACCAACATTATCTTTTAGGTATGTATAAGTTTGGCCATAGCAGGAGGAATCATGCCCAACAAGGTGACAAATAGTTTGGGAATCTAGACAGTTATGGGCAGGGTAAAAAAACTCTTCCACTAGGAATTCATAACACTCTTTATTTTCCTGTGTCTGAAGTAGAGAAGAAAGTGTTGCCATGGCATCTATTTCTTTGTTTTCATTCCTCAAAATCTTCTCAAAAGTGATTTCTACAAAATTCTTCTTGAAATCATTTACCATCTTTTTATAAGTCATTAATTTGTCATCCTTTGTTTGGTGATCATCATTAATTTGATTGATGACAATCTGAGAGTCTCCAGAGACTTGAAGTTGTGTAATGTTCCATTCTATGGCCATCTTTATACCTATGACCAAAGCTTCATATTCTGTTGTATTGTTGGTGCATGGAAAGCTTAATTTGTACACTTTTGGAATTGTATGACCTTGAGGCGTGATTAAAGGAATGCCTTCTCCTGATCCATGTTGTGTATATGAACCATCAAAGTACAATCACCATGTGTTTGTGGTGACCATTAGGATATTAGCATCTAGAAATTCAATGTGTAAAGGATGATCATCTTGAAGCTGTGCCTCTACTAGTTGGTTTGCAATGACTTCCCCCTTGATGGCTTTTCTATCCACATACTCAATATCAAACTCACTTAGGATCATGATCCATTTTGATAATCTTTCTATTAATGTTGCCTTACTGAGTAAAACTTATGGATCGATTTTAGCAATCAACTTGATGGAGTGAGATACTAGATAGTGTCTCATTTTTTGAGAAGCAAACACTACTGCCAAGAATGCTTTTTCTGTTGGTGAATAGTTGAGATCATATTCCACTAGTGTTCTTCTAATGTAGTAGATGGCTCATTCTTTTACTTCATTATCCTATTGTGTGAGCAAAACTACTAATGATACTTCTATGATTGATACATATAGTAACAATGACTTTCCTAGAATCGGTGACATTAGGAAGAGTGGTTGCATGAGATAGGCCTTGATCTTGTTGAATGCTTCTTCACATTGATGGTCCCACTTGAAATTAATATTTTTGTGCAAGAGATGAGTAAATGGTTGACATTTATCTGCTAGTTGAGCAATAAATCTTTTGATTAACTGTAGTCTTCCTTGGAGTGATCTGAGTTGACTGATATTCCTGGGAGATGCCATTTCCATGATTGCTTTGACCTTAGTTGGATCTACTTTGATACCTCTAGCTAAAACAATGTATCCCAATAGCTTGCCTAAAGTAAACACTAAAGACACATTTCTTGGGATTTCACCGTAGCTTTTACTATTCTAACCAGTCAAAGATCTTTTCCAGTATCCCTATATGTTCTTCTCTATTGTATGATTTGGCCAATATGTCATCCACATAGTCTTCCATGAATGTATGCATCAAGTCATAGAATATCATTGTCATAGCTCTCTGATATGTAGCACCTATGTTTTTTAGTCCAAAAGGCATGACGTTCCAGCAGAAAGTACCCCATAGACATGCGAAAGCTGTCTTTTCTTGATCTTCAGGTGCTATTTTAATTTAATTGTATCCAGAGAAACCATCCATTAGAGGAAACATGGAGTGTCCAGTAGTTAAATCCATAATGATGTCAGTGTTAGGTAAAGAAAAGTCATCCTTTGGACATGCAATATTAATATCTTTGAAGTCTATGCATACTCTGATACTTTTATCTGGTTTGGAAATAGGAACGATGTTTGATACCCATTGAGGATATGCTATAGGTTTGATGAATCCTACATCCAATAATTTCTTTAGTTCTTCTTTGACCAAAAGAGCGATATGAGGATGTATCTTCCTTCATTTTTGTTTAGCTGGTTTGGCTCTTGGACTGACATTTAAGTGATGCACAATAAGCTCTAGATCCAACCCTGGCATGTCTGCATATGACTAGGTGAAATTGATTTGCCGTCATTTGAAGAATTCCATATATTGCTGAATTTTTTGTTCTCATAGAGAAGTTGCTGGATGTAGAATCTTTGGTTGCTTTGTTGTCCCAATGTTAACTATCTATGTTAGTTCGATCAATATGGATGACCTTTCTTGATATTATTCAGGTAAGGTGTCAAATCTCCCATCTTTTGGCACCTCAAGGAGGTTTTCATTGTTAGATGCATCCTTTCTTTTTACTTTTTCCTGGTCTAATATTGCTAGTAAATGGTTTTCAGCATTAGACCTAATATTGTTTTCTTTATTTTCCTTTTTTCATCTAGGAGATTTGGCACCCACTTGACTGGAAGATGCGTTGTTGAAATTCCTAGTGAAAGTTGTTGTGGGTTCGATTGCATTAAGATACAAGGATATGCCATGGTCATTAGGAAAGGTATTAATGGCACTATGTCTTTCATTTTCCTAATCAATAAGTTCAGGGTGAATTAGAGGTAAGGGGTCCTTAGGTTGAGATGTTTCAAGGGTATCAAAGGTCATGATAGATATGTCAAATTTTTTGATATGTACTTCAATGTCTAGAATGGTACTATCGTTAGAATGACCTCTTGCAAGTATCTCTTGATTGTCCTTGATTAAACCCAAGTCAACCGAATGTGATTCTAATTCAAGTGGGCTAGTTCCTAATGTTTACTATGCATACGTGTGAACTACATAGAATCCTACGTCTTCTTAAAAGAAAGTTTTCTTCAGCTGATTCTTTAGAATGATAGGAATCCCATTCCCATTCATTAGAATCTGTCTCACTTGCATCTTGCAATCTACAGATTTGTTCATATAGTGTTTGATTTTTTTCTTCTATTTTTCTTGCTATATCTTTTATTCTCTCATATTTAGCTTCTTTTGGACTGAGATTGAGTTATGTCAACCTTGTTATCAACTCTCCTTGATTTGTACTAGCTTCTTGCTTTATTGATTGAGAGTTAATTTTGTTTGGGAGGTACCTTTAGTTTTTTTTCTTGTTGATTAGAAGCTTGCTTATTTTTCCATTTCATGTTTGTTTGTTCTCATTGCTTGGTAGCTGTTTCTTCCCTTTCAATTGCAAGTTGCTCTTGTGTGTTTTCATATTCATCTTGTTGTTGGCTAGAAGATGTGTTCTCTGGTAGAGTAACTTGTCCATACCCTGAGCCTGATTTGTCTATAGCTTGCTAAGTATGAGGTTGGATAGGTTCTCAAATACCTTCTTTTCTTTTTTCTATAGGACCTATTCTGGTGTATCCCATTTTTTGAAGGATGTTAAATCTTTTTCCATACTTTTCTATAGGTATTCTAACATTGTTGATCTTTTGTTGGACTTCTTTATCCCTGTATAGCCACTGTAGAAAATCTTTGTCTTTTTTTTCCTTTGATAAGGTCCTAGCACTAACAAATGTTCCATCAAATATTGGAAGATGTTTGACAATTGGTTGTTGTTTAGAGTTTGATGGTTTTCCATAGTACTTAGGAGAAAGTGGTAATTGTAATAGTGAATATTCTTCGTTCCCTTGATCTCTTAGTTGCATTTGTTTCTCCATACTTGACAAAATTGAGGCAAATGATTTTTATTTGGATTGTGTGTTCTAAGATGATGCCTCCCTATTATGAGGAACAATGACCTCTTGAGCTAGTTTTAGATTACTGTAGTATTGAAATAAATTTGAATCTACTGAGATCATGATTTCCTACCCATTGTAGGGAAATTTTAGGCACTGATGATATATTGATGGAACAACTTGTATGTCATGTATCTAGGGTCTTCCCAAGAGTATGTTGTATGATAAGTCCAATTCTAGAACTTGGCATGTTGTGTCTTTCTGCAAAGGTCCCACTCTGAATGGGTAATATCACAATTACTTTAGAATAATGCTCTTCTTCATCATATGCTTTGATGGTGATCTTTTTCTGGAGATCAACTGCATCTTCTGAATAACTTAGAGCATGAACAAGACTCAATGAGAAAATGTTTAAGCCAACTTCACCATCTATTAGGACACGTTTAACGCGTGTTTTGTGAATGAGGACTTCAATATGCAAGGGAGCATTATGGGGATGTTGCAAGGACATGTCATCTTCTTTGGTAAATGATAAGTAGTGAGGGGTTGTGAGGTATACCACCATGGTTTGGAATTGATCTATAAGAAGATCTTTGGACACTGTTATATCTACTAATGCTCTTTCTAGAATTTCTTTGTGTGTAGGTGAAAGCTTTATAAGTTCCAAGATGGATATTTGCGTGGGATTTTTCTATAGTTGATCCACTAGATTGTATTGTTTTGTAGTGGATGACATTTTAGTTGTAGGATCTGATAAAATAACTTTGGCTTTGCTTCTTGTGATAACATGAGCGGGTTCTTGATATTGTTTCTCTTTAACCATGATCACATTTACCATATTGTCATATGTATAAGCATAGTGCACCTTTTCTTTACCTTTACCGTTATGCATTGTTGATGATTCACCCTTCTCATAGTTAGGAAGAAGTGTTTTGAAAGTTGTGTGAGATTCATTTGTCATATATCCATCCATAGTTATCACTCCATTATCAATCAAATCTTGGATGACATATTTTAACCATTGACAAGCATATGTTTGGTGTCCTTTGTTTTGATGGAAATCACAATATTGGTTGTCATTCCACCAAGCAAGTTTTACCTTGGGTTCAAAGTTTCTTGCTTTTGGCAAGGTAATCAACTTGTTTGTGAGAAGCGTCTTTAATGTCGACCCAAGTGGTTCACCAATGTTTGTAAATTTCCTTCGAAAGAAATTGTTGAAAGTTGATTTTTAATGATTGTTGTTTTGTTGAGTCGCTGCTAAGTGATTGGATAAATTAAAAACTAATTGCTTTGGTTTTACATTGTTGTTATTCACTATCCTATCATTGACAACATTTTGATTTCTATTCCAAAATTTTGGCTTATCATTGTTGTTGCTATTATTGTTATTAGGAGGATGAACTCCTTCTTTGTATAGCTTCAACTCACCCTTCGTTACCATAGATTCTTCCATTTTGATTCCATTATCAATCATTTTTTCAAAATTTGGATGACATTGCATTTTCAGATTATAACTCATTTGATCATTTAGGTTGTCAATGAATATATCCATTTTCTTGTATTTTGGCACTATACGAGGATATCATGAAACTAACCATCTCCATCTCTGTAGAAACATCATGAAAGGTTCTCTACTCTTTTGTTTAGTATTACATAGGTCTAGCATTGTGACCTCACGTTGTATGTTGTAAGAGTATTGTGAAACAAATCTATCCACCAATTCTGTGAATGATCTAATTCCAGGTGGAATTTTGGAGAACCATTCCATAGTTAGTCCACTTAAGCTCTTTGGAAATAATCTCATCAGGTATGTATCCTCATCTAAAAACTCCATACTCATCGTGCAAAATTCTTGTATATGATCTTAGGGATCAGTGCTTCCATTATATTTATCATATCTCAGAGTGTCACAACCTGTAGGAAATTGTATCATGTTTAGATTTCTGTCGAATGGGTAATGACAGATTTCTAGAAGTGAATATCCTTGAATAGTTCCTCTCTGCATATCTTGAATCTGTGTTTGCAACGTTTGTATTTTTTGTGTAAGAGTTGTGAGAGCATTATCCACATGATTTATTCTTGCATAACCATGAGTTTGCGCTCTAGTATGATCTTGGTCTCTTCTCATATCATCCCGACTCTTTCTTGTGTCCTCATTAGATTTGGTATTATTGAGAATTTCTATGTTATCCATTTTTGGGAATGGAAGTTTTCTCATTAGTTCTTATGTTATCAGGAATTGATGTGTCATCCTTTTTGTGACCAGAAATCTCCTCATTTCATTTGTTATCATGAAAAAGGTTACTTCTCCTTTATCCTAAATTGCTCACATCAAAATCTTGGGGGAGTGTAGCACTAGTTTTTGCTAACATTAGGAAGTATTTTTCTTTCTCTCCCTCTAGTATTTTATCCATAAATTTATCGAATTTAGGATCTTTCTTGATTTATCTGATGTGTTGATCAGTTATCTCTTCTTCTTCTTCTTCTTGTATTTTGTTTTAGTATGCCATGTCCCTATAATCTTCAGTCATTTAAAATGTTTGTATTTCTATTTTTTTGATCTTTTATCTTTGAGCCCTAGTTAAAATGGGCATACACATGTTCTAAATGCTTTGCGAGATTTAAATTTTCTATAATGTGTCGTAATAAGTGATCAATTATTGAGGTAAATATTATAGATGGATAAGACACGAAATGATCTTTTCAAGTATTTGCTTGTTTGCAAGTTTTTTGATCTTAGTTTTGGAGTGCAATTTTTTTTAATGTTTGATATGACTAGGTTCAATAGGAATGATATATCTTATGATAGAGAACAAGGTTAATCTGATCAAGTTTTGTAGTTTCGTGAAAAAGGATGATAGATCCTGATGAGAAACTATGTTTGAATGATCAGTTTATCAAATAAAATGTGATGTTGCACTTTAAGAAGTTAGATCTTGAACTTGTTGGGAATGAATACTTGAGAAATTTTAGCGTGTCTAGTCTTGAATCTATTTTGACAGAAGGTAACCTAACTGAGTGACCCAAGAAGATGACCTAGTCTCTATGTTTGACTGTCTGAGAAATGGGTTGTTTTTGTTTTTTGATTTTAGTGCAGTTTACCAAAAATGCTAACAAAATGACCAAAAACGCTGCTATACTGACCAAAATTGCTGACAAACTGACTAGAAACATTGAGGAACAGACCAAAAATGCTACTATACTTACCAAAAATTCTATGATGAAATGCAGTGACTCTAAATTTCAAAATAGTGATGTTTAGACTTAGCAAATTAGGTGTTTGAAATTAGGAGATTGTTATTTTGACCCAACTTTTTGTTTTTCAGACTTAGATAATTGATATTTAGACCTAGCAAGTGCAAACTAGGACATCTAGTGTTGAAACATGAGCAATTTGACATTCAACCCAAAAGAGTTGTTGATTATACCAAGATAGATAACATTTAGACCAAGAGAGCTATTGTTTAGACTAAGGACTTTGTTGTTTATACTAGGAACTCTACTATTTAGACCAGGAACACTACTGTTGAGACCAAGAGAGTTGTTGTTTGGACTAAAAAATATGTTGTTTAGACCATAAAATCTATTGTTGAGACTAAGAGAGCTATTGCTTGGACTAGAAACTTTGTTGTTTAGACTAGAAACTCTACTGTTGAGACCAAGAGAGTTGTTGTTTAGACTAGAAACTCTGTTGCTTAGATGAAAAACTTTGTTGTTTAAAATTAAGATGTTGGAACTTAGACAATGGTTGTTTTGACTCGAAGAGTTGATGTGTAGATTGAGAAAATTGATGCTTATACCTAGCAAGCTCAATTGTGGAGAGTTAATGTTGAAATATGAGAAAGCTAACATTCATACCAAGAGAGTTGACATTTGGACTGTGAGAGATACTATTTCAACCAAAAACGTGATTGTTTGGAGCATGAGAGCTACTATTTGGACTAAAAGAGCGATTGTTTGGACCGAAAGAGCTACTGTTTGGACTGTGAGAGTGACTGTTTGGACCAAAAGTGATAATGTTTGGACTATGAGAGCAATTGTTTGGACCGAAAGAGGGATTGTTTAGACCGTGAGAGCTACTGTTTGGATCGAAAGAGCTATTGTTTGGACTATGAGAGCTACTATTTGGACTGAAAGAGCTACTGTTTGGACTGAAAGAGTGACTGTTTGGATTGTGAGAGCTAGTGTTTGGACCGAATGAGCGACTGTTTGGACTGTGAGAGCTACTATTTGAATCGAAAGAGCGACTGTTTGGACTAAAAGAGCGGTTGTTTGGACCATGAGAGCTACTGTTTGGACTGAAAGAGAAAATATTTGGATCATGAGAGCTACTATTTGGACTGAAAGAGCTATTGTTTGAACCATGAGAACTACTATTTGGACTGAAAGAGCGACTATTTGGATCGTGAGAGCTACTGTTTGGATCGAAAGAGCTAATCTATTGTGAAACTTGTAAATTTGACAATTTGAAATTTGAGTTTGCATTTTTTGTTGTATTTCAATGGATGATATCTTGACTTGACTTACAAACACAAAATTCAGATTGTATTTTTGTCCCAAAGGACACATAAAGTGTATGTTCATGAAGCTTTAAATAAAGCCCAAATTTTCATGGGTTTTGAACAATTGAAAACACATCATTCACACTCTTGGTACCCTATCAGCTCACACTTGGTACCCTATCAACTCACACAACCTTGTCACCCCCTAAATGGCACCCATGTTTTTGCCTTTGTGAGAGCTAGTGGAGTCCCATTATGTACCTAACAATAAGGTCTCAAAAGGGGAGTTCACACATATGCTCAAGAGGGACATATGGTGAGTGTCTTAAGGAGAGATTATTCTCCTTCCATGCACTAAGAATTTAATAATGTTCGGAGGTAAACCAGGTAGCTTCTAATTTTATTAGAACTAGTAAGGGATCTATTCGACATGTTGGGCTATAAACTCAATTAAGAGGTCTCCTAGCCTTGAAAACAAAGGTTTGATATACCCAAAGGTATGGAGGAGAGCTATTCCCAAGCACCGCCATTGACTTTCCAAGAAATTCCGTTGACTTGATTTTCATCAAATCACATTTATTTTATAGTGGGTTGGAATACTTGGCATTAGCCATTCTCACTTGGGTGGTTACCCTCTCACCGGGCTTAATGGATTTGACCTTATAGGCTTTGATGAGTTGAGACATTGTCATATTTCTATCCTCACAACTCTTGAGTTTTTGTCATCTTTTGGTTTGCATAGTAGTAGTGATGTATTGAAAGTTTAATTTATGTATTCCATATGTTAAGCTTGAACCTATTAAATCATGGTTTATCTTTGCCAATTTATTCCTGTAGCCATGCAATTTATTCCTGCAGCCATGTGATTTATTCCTATTGCCATGCAGATTATTTAGCGAAATATCATATGTGAAATTAATAGATGTCTTGATTAAATAAAATGCGTATGTATGTTCTTGTATGTTATTTCTTTTGTAGTGCAGGGAAGAAATGATTTTGTGGTGAATGTTCGCCTATCACGCCTATTGAAGGGAAGGATACTCAAGAGATGACTAAAGATCAAATTGTAGAAAAGTTGAGCAAGCGTAAGGGATGACATAAGAGGAGCAATCAAGCGATACTACCAATGTCTAACTTAAGTGGACATTGAAGTTGTAAATACCACTACAATATGTTATGACTGTGGTTCAGTTTGGATCCACGTTTCCTGCTGCATAACTCTAGCTATCTCCTTTCTCGGTCAATCATCTGCCTCCTCTTTTCAGCGTGATTTGTGTTGTCTATTGTAGATGATATCTTTTTAATAATAAGCTCTTCTTCTTCTCGGAGGTTAGATAGAAGGAGAGAAGAATAGAGTAGAGGATTTTTCATAAGCATTTTTGAGTTTCTTTTCATATTGAATCATGTAATGACTTTCAAAGAATGATGAATAAAATTATGTTATTTTGATCTTTTAGAGTTGTTTTTGGGAAGCCTGGTATCACTCATCCAAGGGGGCCCACTTGGTGAGTGTTCATGCACATTTGTTAAGATTAGTTTTCTTTCCTTAGCTACAGTAGACATTCTTGCATTGACTATTCCTATAGCCACTGGAAACAGATCCACTGATTGTTCCTATAGCCAAGCCAGAACAGAGTAATTTCTATTTATTAGCATTGAATTTATCCCGTATTAGTTTTTTGAGTTTATGCAGAAGGTTTCCTGTAGCCTTTCTATAGTTTCAATTCTTTATTATCTTTTTCGCATAATGTTAGTTGCTGCAGTAATGCAAAATAGCTGTCATATGAATTTAGTGTTGGCATATTTCTAGAGTTTGATGAAATGATGGGATTGTATGTTGTCATTGATGTCAATATACTGAAGTATGAACCGATATATTGATGTACGCAAACTGGCAAGTGAACTGGTATGATGGTATAAACCGGTATATGCAAATTGGCAAGTGAACCGGTATGATGGTATGAACTGGTATATGCAACACGTGAACCGATATGTTGGAGTGTGAACTGGTATATGCAAAGTTTGTATCGGGGTTTCATTTGATATGACTACCAGTTGGTAGTCTCAGCTTCAAGTTTTGTGGTTGATGCATTCCAAGTCTGTGTGATTCGACCGACGACATCCTGTGATGAGTTAGCATTGAAATGAAGATTAGATCGCATTACCATGTTAGCCTTGTGCATGTGAAGGATCTCCTTGAGGATCTTGCATGAAGAAGATTGATTCTATCTACCTCAAGAATGAGCAAAATCTTAGTAAACGGTGGAGAGTGCGTGATGGGTTATTAGCTTCCAGAAGTGGTGAAGAACGGATGACAGAGAACGTCTTGAGATTTGTTCAAAATTATTTTACCCTATGTAATGTGTTTAAACGACCAGGATTGGACTGACTGTATTGTTAACCTAGATGCTAAGGGTTTTAGGTTTTGCCCACCGACCTAATTTTTGTCTATAAGGTCGATGATGATTTTTATTTGAAGTTGTTGGAAAATGAATGTATATGAAGTGATTCTTGCCAGACTGGAGAAGTGAGTAGCAATCTGTAGAGTGTGATTGCAGATGTAAAGGAACTGAAGTGGATTTGCCTTGGCATTAAGTGTTGTTATCAGATCAGTGTATTACCTATTGACTTCTAACCATTTCAGCAGATGGAAAATCCCTTTACCGGGTAGTTTTAATAGGATTTTTATAAATCCTTTAATAGGGTGACTCAAAATCATTGAGTTCTTCAAATCCTCTTACAAGGTAACCTTTAACAAGGTTTTAACCTCTAACCGAGTATTTAGCCATCCCTTAACCGGGTGATCCCTAGTAGGATCGATTCCTAGCAGAACCTGTTGTAAAGTCTTTAACTAGACTAGGCTCCTAATAGAGCGGACTTTAGAAGAGTTCAAGAACAACTTGTGGGTTTTCATCCCCACCATGGTTTTTCCTAGTTAGGTTTCCACATGAAAAATAGTGTGTTATGTGTGATGCTTTTTCATGTGATGTTTTAGTGTTTTCTGTTAAGCGGTAATGCAAGTTGATCCAATGGTCATTGTATTTTTGATGTATTACTTGCTTAAGCATATGGGTGAAGTTGAGATGAGATAATAGGTTTTGAGAAGATCTAGATGTTACCGGTTTATGTCTTTTACAATCATACTGTGTTTTACTAGTAGTGCCTTGATTTAGACTGGTGATATTGTTTACCAGTTAGTGCAGTCTTTGCAGTTTAAGTTGTGTTATCACTATTTTAAAAATGGATGTTCTCAGTCCATAATTGGCTAGGTTTTTGAAATTTTTGAGTCTGGTATGCCCTAGTTGCTTCGAAATTGTTTTAAGTCCTAAGGAATTCAAGGTTTTAGGTTTTAAGTCACTTCAATATTTGAGAAAAAACCTTTGGTTTCTAATCCTACGTTACTTTATTCACTTAAGTGATGGGTCCTTTTGTCATGCAAAGTGTTCCCCCCATTGCTATTTACCTAGGAAGTCCCTTTAAATGTTTTAAATTTTATTCGCCTTTAAATCTGCCTTTTCTAATGTTTGTCGAGCCTTGTAAAAGTCGATCAACTCTCAGTCCATCGGACAACCCATGTGGATTCGTGAACTCAACATGCCCTAAAGTTACCTATCATGAAATAGTGGAAAGGTTTGGCGGGACCCAACAATGAGGGATTCTCCCTTGGCTAAAGGGCAATTGATTTGCAAAGAGATCAATGACTTGCATTGATTCGCAGCCGGGAGGTGCCCGTGGTTTACAAGTTGCAAAATGGCAAAAATATGGTGGGCTTGGGTGAAATGGTTCGTAGAAAGAGTAACAGCATTGCAAGTCCCTAAGATCTAACAACCCACGTTATTTTGTGAGATAAAGATGATCAAAGATTACCTATCGCGAAGTAGCAAAAGGGTTTGGTGGGCCCAACATCCAAGCTTCATCTGAAGATTAAAGACTGATCATGTTCTATCTGATCGGATGGCCCTCATTATTTCATGAGACCAAAGTGCACGTGTTTTAACTATTGTGAAATAGCGAAAGGTTGCGGTGGGTCCCAGAAGCTGGCGGGTTTTCTGAAGAGTAAAGAGTGAGTAGTTCAGAGAATAATCAATGGCCTACATTGATTCACAACCCAAAGCTGCTCGAGAGTTAGTTTTCGCAAAATAGTGAAATGACATGGCATTCCAAGTGAGCAGTCCAAGAGATAAGGATCATGAATCAAAAGGTTACACATGTCCTCCAGATCATGTAAATCAAAGAACAAACTTGGCGACCAAGTGGTAGGCCCAACAAATAGAATGATGTAAACTGAAGACAAAGAGGATATATGTCAAGCACAGGTGGCATTTCTAAAGTAGATCCCGCTGAAGTCTTTCAGCGAGTAGGAAGTTGACACGTCAGTTTCAAGAGGGATCGAATGCCAAAGTGAATAGCACTGATTCAGAGGGCCCACATCTGTAGGTTCTAATAGTTTGACAAGGGATGAGCATCTCAAGAAAGATCTGATGGTGGGCGTTATTTCGTAACCCAAAGATGTGAGCTTGTTACCATTTGTGAAATGGCGAAAATGGTTAGCGGTAACCGATTTGAGCATGGTTAGTAATATAAACCGCCAGGTTAAGACGGAGTAAAGACTGATCAAGTTTCAGTTGATCAGATGGCTAGCGTAGTTTCATGAGGACAAGATGCAAGATGGTTACCTATCATGAAGTAGCGAAAAGGTTTTTTAGTCCGTTGCCAAATGAGGAAAAGTCAAAAGATAAAAGTCGATCAAGTTTCAGTTGATCAGACAGTTGGCGTGATTTCGTTAGATGAACCTGCAAGCGCTTTATGCTCTGCAAAATAGTGAAAGAAGAAAAGGAAAAAATACTGAAAGCTATTCTGACTCATTGGAGCCAAATTTTTGAATTCTTGCATGAATTCAATTCTGAAGGGATTGCCAAAGCATGTGGTGTTAATGATGCAGTTAAGGAGCCAAATTGCCGTATATGTTCCCGCATCAATTGAATGAGGGTATCATTCCACAGAAGTAGTTGCAGAGAGTGTTGGTGCAGAGCAGAGTTGCTTCGAGCTAAAATCAGGTTCCTTTGTTCTTTGTTTACCCTTTGCTTAAAGATTGTTGAATTGTGGTCTTGTGCTATTAGAACATCATTTTGATTGATAATTGGCTCAATCGCATACTTTTAAAATGGGACCCAGAAGAGAATTAACAAGGAAGGTAAATTACTAGGACCGAAATATTTGTGATGATTTTCTTGAGCAGTTAACCATGTCGACCAATGTTGGGGCTAGAGCTAAGGAGTTAGTACCAAAGAACCCCTGTCTAAAAATTGGGGATGGTTTATATGATAAAGGAAATTGGCTGAGGGACCCTGAAATAGGGATATCCGGTCTCAGTTTGTTTAAAGTGGGTTTTGGTCAAAGACATGCTCCTTCCCCTATGAATAGTATCTAGGATTTAGATGTAGGGAAACTTGTGGTCTTTGGTGTATTCATGGATGTTGATTTGTTGACCCTAATTGCACAAAGCTATGACCCTACTGCTAGATGCATTAGAAACATAAAGGGATCAACCCTTGTCGAAATCAAAGATGATGAATTTAGGAATGTCTTCAAGCTTAGTGAAGCTTCCAGCTATCTTGAGCCTATTGATTTTGAGGCATTAACCCAAGTTTACAATACCCAAAGATATCATCTTAGGAGTGGCCCATTGAGAGAATTTTTTGTCAAAATAGGGGGATTAATAGTTGTAGGCCCTAGCACAATGGAGCCATTTTCCTTGAATCTGTTTACCTTGAGAGCTAAGGGTATGTACTGGACACTGTGTCAAATTTTTGGGGAAGATGTTGAGAAAAAAAAGCCAGTCCATTATATGTTAATGATTGCCCAAATTTTGAACCCTTCCTTGGCCATAACATTTGACTTTTCTCCTTTCCTTACTGATGCTATCCATGCAGGCCTAGTAGGAATTAAAAATGGTAAGGTAGACAAGCCATTTGGATGGTATTCCTTGTTGATGCATATGTTTCTTTTCAAAGGGGCAGATTATTTTGCAAAAGAGATGGACCTAGTTAAGGTCATGGATAAAGAGGAGATGCCACTGCAATTGTGGAGTACTGTTCTATCTTGGGATAGAGAGGATGTGAGTTATCTAAAGTTTGATAGATGCTTTGCATCTAAGTTTAGAGTGTTGTTATGTGCAGAAAACCCTAGGATTCAGAAGGCTCTCTTGGAATTCCTTAGGCCGTAAGAGTTTACAGAGGACATCAAGATTGTTCATAACTGGGGAGATATGTATTTGTATCTAGTCTCTACTATTTTGAGAGTATATGGTTTTAGAGGAACCCCTTATCTACTACCCTATTAGGTTCCATTAAAGATAGGGATTGCAGAAGTATTAAGACAGATTGGAGGAGTGTAGGAGGCCGAGTTAACTAATAGGGGTAAAGGGACAATTTTCCCAGCCATCACAATGGCTCATCACTTTGTAATAACCAAAGGTGGATGGAAGTGCTTTGAATAATTCTTCAAGCCATACATGTTATCAACTGCAGTATCCAGGTGTGCAGACCTTGAAGATTTTTTCAACGACATGTTCAGGAAGAGGGCAGTTTGTAAGATCAGGCCTCACCAATTCCAGTTCCCCAAAGATCTAATCAGGAATGAATTCAGTCTAGATGAGTAGGAGCTAAGGAAGGAGAAGTGGATTGCCTACAAGAGAGCCCTTGACTTCATCCACCAATTTGATTCTAGCTATGATCCTCTTTCTAGTTTTACCCCATTTGAGGAAAAGATTAAATTCTTGATTCTTTATTTTGAGGATTTAATGCAAACCCTGAAGGAGAAGAGAGAGGCCATAATGCAGAATGATCCTGATAGGGCTAAATTGGTCCTATCCAAGCCTACCTTTGCCAAGGCTGTTCCACTAGGTAACTATATAATGCAGAAAAAATCTAAATACACTGTGATGATGCCAGTGTCAAGTGAACCTTCTACTTCCAAAGGCAAGAGGGCCATTGAAGATATTATATAGATTCAGGATTCACCAAAAAGGCAAAGGGTAGGAAAAGAAATTGAAACCAATGACCCTCAGCACTCTCCCTCTCAATCCCTAATTCATATAGGAGATGAGCAAGCTGTGGCGGAGCAATTATTACAATTAGGGAGTCTAGGTGAAATTGCATACACCTACAATGAGACTCAAGAAGGAATGCCAAAGGAGCCACCCAGTGCTGAAATGGACATAACTGATGGTGAGCTACAAGGAAAAGAGTTGGACATCACTGTCAAGCAAGCTAGTGAAGAATTCCTAGCTGACAACAATTTTGTTGCGTCAGGTGCTTTCATGCAGTTTCTATGGAAACGGAATATTGATCAGTTCAAGATCAGATGTGCAAAAAGAATAAGTGAACAACCTCATAAAGATACAAATTCAATAGAAGAAGAGGTCTGACAAGAAATGATGGCTGAATTCAAAGCCATCACTCCTGAGGATGGAAGGGAAATGGTTTCAAAAGCCGGTGTGCTAATTCTTCCTGAATGGGATATAGTTGATGCCTTGGTCTTGGAAGTGGTCAGAAAGAAAACCAAGCCAATGAAAGGAATGGTATTTAGAAAAGATGATGCCTCTTTGGTAATGTGGTCCCTTAAAAGAGAAGGAGGTAGTCAACAAGGACACTATCATTGCCAAACTTCAAAGTCAGCTGATGGGAGAATACCAAGGAGGTGAGTCCTCTACCTTAGCAATTTCTTCTTCTCCAACAAGGCCCCCACCTACTAGTCCCATCATAGAATTCCCTCCTTCTCCTATGCCTTCTGGTTTTCAACCAGCTGAGACTTATCAACATGAATTGGAAAAGTTGAAACACGCTCAGACCTTATTTGCAAATAAGTATGATGAGAAGATAAAGGCTACAATTTTGAGTCTTGCTGATACCATTGATGCTCCCATGGTACATATCAATATGAAGAGAATTTTTGACACTCTTTGTGATTTAAATGAGGATAAGGCCATTCTAGAGCCTATTCTAAATAAGTGGATCCCAAGGGAAGTAGATTTCAAATTCATGTGTGTATCTTATGATGAAGCCGAATCCGATGCCACTATCAAATCCACATGTGAATTAACCAAAGGTTTGACAAAGCTGGCAAAAGGGAAAGCCAATGTGGAAAGGAAGGCTAATTTATATATAAAAGAGTATACTGAGCACAAATTTGAATTGTCTCCTGGAGGTTTTGTCAACCAAAATTAGTTAAAAGACAAGCAGGTATGGCTGGATGAGTTAGGAGCTAATCTATCTCTAAGGGTAAATGAAATAATCAATAAAGATAACACCTCACTATTTGTTAAAACAATTGAGGAAATACAAAAGATCAAATCACATTATGGTTTCTTGGAGTTAGAAGTAAGGAAAATAAGGAACTCTTGGACAAAGCTATTAAAGTTGAAGAAAAAGATTATTGGCTACTCATGGCCTACCGATGATGTTTTTCAAGAGTGGTTCAAAAAATGCTCTAGAAATGTTGGAAGATGCTTCAAGACAGTTAGAAGATATTGCAGAAGATTTACCAACTGAAAAGGTTGCTGAGATAGAAAGAGACTCGTAACTGCTTTTTGAAACAAAGTATAGTTGTAACAAATTTTCCTAGGGAAGTCCGAAGCTTTGTATGCATCCATGTTACTATAAATGGATACTAGGACTATAGGAAAAGGGAATCGCAAGAAATTGTAAGGAAATGCTGCAGAAATTTATCTTAGCTTTTTCTAAGTCTTATGGAGAGCATTCAAGTGTTTTTGTAATATTTTCTGAATTAATATCAATACACAGACCATCAACTTTGAGCCTAGAATTTGTGTTGTCTTCAAGTGTGCTCGAAAATATTTACTGTTTTCAATTTGAGTAATCTAGGGTTATTCCTTTGAGTATGGGTTGTAAGGCAATCTTAAATAGATGCGTTTCTTAGCTTTTCTCTTTAGGAGGGGAATTAAATATGCAGGAATCATTTCTATCAGTAAATTCCTTGTGGGAGACTTTGAATTTGATGAATGCTATCTAGTTTGATGAGGGTAAATTCTTATGTATGTTAGGCATATGTGGGGTTTATAAAAGTTGAGGTGATGGGATGTATGGAGATGTTTAATTGTGAGATTATTGTTTAAACTTAGATGACTCTATGGCCTGGATAAGGAACTAGTATCTATTGTGGTTATCTTTTACATATCTTGTAGGTCGATACTGAACATGAACATAAGCTTTTCTTTCTTTGTTTTAGTTAGTTTTGAGGTGATAAGATTCATTGGTTTCTGGACTGGTTTACTGTGGATCTATTTTTAAAAGGTGTGAAGTCAATTCACATAAGGTATACCTGCCTAAACTTTGGATAAGTTTGAAGTGTAGAAGGTTCATCAGACCTTGTCATATGTTGCTTTGAAGTTTCCTTCTCCTTGATTTCTCTTTTGCAAACAAAGTTTATTATTTTATTATAAGGGATTTTAGGTGGAATCAGAATTTGGGAACAACAAGTTGTTTAAGAAGTTTTTGTCCATACTGATTCACTCCCCCCTCTCAGTATCCGCTGGGTATTTATTGTTTATCATTATCATCAATTGTTATTAGAGCATCCTCTAGGTCCTCTATGTTATAAGCTTAACCGCTTGAGGAAAAGATTCTATTCTAATGATGAAGAGGGAAGGTCCTAAGTTCAACAGAGATAATTTTAAGATATGAAAGGACATAATGAAGATCTACATTAAAAGCATGGGTTCTCAACACTAGAACTATGTTGAGATTACTTATGTTGTCCCTACCAGTACTCTCCCCGATGATCAAAGAAGAGAAATTCAGGAAAATGGGCAAGTCATGGAATCTCTTATTAGCAGTCTATTTGATATTGAGTTAATAGTTGTTGAAGACAAACACAATCCCAAAGATGTATGGGATACTCTAGAGTCTATCTATGGTGGTGATGCACATTTGAAGCAAGCTAATGAAGAGAGACTTAGGGGAAAATTTGAAGACAAGCGGATGGTTGATGGAGAGATCATTCAACAATATGGCATAAGAATTAAAACTATTGTTGGAGACATCAAGAGTGCTAGAGGTACAATGGATGATCCCACCATTGTTAGCAAAGTTTTGAGATCCTTATTACCGGTCTATGCAATAAGGGTTGCCGCTATTCAGGAGTTGAGATCTATTCACAGGACAAAGGTATCCCTTGACTCCATCATTGCTAAGTTTACCACATTTGAGCTAAATAGTTATGATGGTAGTGTTCAAAAGATTGAATCAACCTTTAGAGTTGTTATTCATAAAAAATGATTTACCCAAGTTCACATGCAATCCTTCTATGAAATGGCCAATTTCACTCCGTAGCCGGGCCTTCTGAGGAATAAACAATTAATAGATGGGGGTGGGGAACAGTGCCCTGGCAGCAAAACTTACCCAGCAACATCTTGATAAAACTTCCTACAATATTTAGAGTCTATAGAACACATCAGGACTTGGACAACATAACATAAGACCCTAATTAATCCTCCTACACTTCAGGTTCCGCTAGACCTAGGGGGGACACCCTTTTGATGCATTAAATACAATAGTTATAGACATATGATAGTGTCAAACAATAAGCAGATAGATCATTCCACAAACCCAGCCAATTAGAAACACACTACAGATTGGCTAAATTTGTATAAACCATAGATGAAAATAGAGCTTGGAATGAAAAGAACACAAACCCCTAAACATAAAGGGAAATAGATTTTTCTTTAAATTTATAAATCTAAAACTATCCCCAAACCTTTCAAAGACCAGTGCCTTGTTCATTGGGCAACAGAGTCACACATAGAACTGTAAATGGGTATCCTAGCTACAAATTTGTTTTCCTTAAACAATATTCCTGCATCAATACCTTATACCAATGCACTACTTGATTCATTCACAAAATTATCAGATCTGAGACACATATTTCATTATTTATGACTGATTATAGAATTTAAAACCTTCATTGAAGGATACCTACAACAATCACACAATCTCCTTGAAATTGACAAATTCCATCCTCCTTGAGGATTCAATTTATAACAATGAAATAGATGCCTAGAGACAATATTGTGTGGAATCCACTCATGCTTGACACAAGTAAGACCTACAACTAGAAAAAAAATCTCCAAGATTGCAATGTAATCTCTATACCCTGAAACAAACCAAAGAGCTTTTACAAATTTGGGTCAAGAAATTTAGAACTGGAAGCCATGAAATCTAGAGCACTTCCTCCAAAATTCTGGAACCCTTATAATTGAGAAGAAATGGGAATAAGAAGAAGAGGGAAAAAGAACAGAATCCATCAGAACATGCCAAGTGTCTTTTTTCCATAACTACAAAAATATATCATTTTTTTCCATAGAAACTGCTCTCGCAATATCAAAGATCTATTGAAATTGATTGTAGAATTAAATTCCCCATTGCGAGAGCTTTCCAACGACATATAATACTTTCCTATTTGACCAAACATTAGCTTATGGGCAAATTAATTCTAAATATATGCACCATCATTTAAATTTTTGGATTTTCTTATATAGTTGAAACTATATAATTAACTTTGATTTTTCACCGTTTTAACTCCTAACGCCCTGCCACGTGGCAGCTTGCGATTCACTGATGGGGTCCATTGGGTGCCACTTGGGATGACACCTCATCAATCCACCACTTGTCTGCCACCTGGATCACCACTGGACTGCTTGCTTATCGTCACCTCAGCTGCCACATCATCACCACGTCAGCGGGACCTGCAAGCTCACCTGCCACTTGGACCTGCCATGTCACCTTTTGCCATTTTGTGAAGGGTAACATGCGTGCATCTTCATCTCATGAAATCATGCACACCATCGGATCTTGGTGAACCTGCATGCTCTTTAACTCTTTGTTGTTTTGTGATGCTTAACTGGCGAGCATCTCCGCTTTGCGAAACAATATGCTTCGTTGATCTTCATGAAACTTTCTCACTCATTAATCTTTTCGCCACTTCGTGATACTTAACTAGCATGTATCTTCACTCTGTGAAATAGCACTAGTCATCGATCATCTCTGAACTTGCATGATCTTTAACCCGTCCGTTCTTTGCAAAATTTTATAACAGGCACCTTGTGTCAAAATCCCTCAAGGCTTTGACACTATACTAGTGTGGAGCTTTTCTTTTAAATGTCACATATTTTGCTCTCACCATCAATGTGGGATAATACATTTTAGCCTAGAACTGCATGTTGAAGGCTTTCTTAGGCTTTAATCTATCACATTCCTCTGCAAGGAGGCCATACCACGTAGGGGATTTCACATTAAACACCTGCCACATTGCATTTTCTTGAAAACTTCTACAAATTTCCTTTCCTTTCCTCGGACGTGAAGGGAGGCTTTCCTCACGGGTGAAGGGAGGATGTTGTTGTTTTCATTTTTCTTAAGGGTTCCTTTGGCCTTTTCAATAGCTACGACAAAGAGGGAGGAGATGGATACTACTAGTTTTACACCTGTGAGATGCATTTGATTTCAACCCTCCCCATTCTCCACACAGAGGCTTTATTGGCCTACAACTCACGAATTGCATTATGCTTGAGAGTTAAAATGGCATATAGCCATGCCACGCTACCTTCAATAGTTTCCACATGGGGAAAGGATGCTGGTACAGTCGTGGAGAACACCTACCAAAAGATTTTCTTGAAGTCTCTATGGCCTCTTCAAACACCACTCCAAGTAGGTAGTTTTTCTTTATGCTTCCCTTGACTTGGTGTTTGTACAAGCTTCTGTCAAGATTTTACAGTCTTGGTGACATTTTCTTTAAGCTTCCTTTGCCTTTGTGATTTCTTAGGTTCCTCACCGCCACCAGACATATTACACTAAGATGAAGATGCAAAATTTTTATGCATCCCATCTAGTTGAACAGAGGATTTGTTAACATCGATGTGAAGCAAAATATTCCCCAAGGACTTTTGAAATGCCTTTACATGATCAGAACCATTTTCTATTAAGCTTTCATGGAATTTACATAGATCTGCAAATAGATCTACCCATGAACTGCAACAAGATTATAAACATTTTCCTCAACCACTTCCACACCATATGCAAGGGAGGATTTGGTGGTGGCTGCTAATTTGCATTTGGTTAAAAATAGAATTCCTCCTTTACTTTTCACATGCCACCATATTTGTTTGAAGTTTGAATGCCTTCTCAGCATAGCTGGCACCTGCGAATTGCATTGCTTAAGAAGCTCAAACTTCCCACTCCATTCTCAGAGCTGAGAGGACTGATAAAGGTTGTAGAATTTGGGCTTTACACCATGGCAAATGGAATTTTTCTTTAAAAAAAACTAATGCCTCATTTGAGATCCACACAAGAAGGATGTTTTAATTTGGCATTTCACATGCCACATGCATTTGCTGAAGCTTAATTGGGCCCTAAACTGCCATGCCATCTGCCAGGAGGATTGAGCACTATGCATGCCAGTAGCATTTTCCTAGAGTTCTATTAGCACCTTGAACTCTCATACCATGTCTCATGATCAAAATCCATATTTATAAAATTCTGAAATTCTCCCAGTGAACCAAATCGCCAATAAAATCAATGCACGAGCATGAGCTAGGTCGGGCGCCAAAGTGGGTCCGGCTAAATTTTTTTTTGTTTTCATGCAACTGACCTTTGAAATGCCTCACGAACCTTAAACATACCTCTAGAATTGATCGACACCATTTTCGGATCACCAAACTGAGTTTTGCGACTTTCAGGTGCCTGTGCCACATTTTCGCATTTAATCACAAAGACGTAATTTTCAAACAAGTCAAAACACCTTTCTAGACCTCACCATTTGACAGGCGTGTACTCTGATATACAAACATGAACTCTACCAAGCAATTTTCCAAGAAAAATCTTGAGTGAAGAGATATTAATGGTCAAAGATGACCAACTAGTCTTGTCGACACTAGGGACCTGATGAAGTCAATGTGCAGGCAACTCATGATGCCTTTCTTAAAAATATCAAACGATCTCTGTAGACCCTCAAATCTGAGGCATATGTACCTTGAAGTACATATTGAATCTTAGAATACTCAGTTCGACCAAAAGGATGACTAGGTGCAAATGGTGCACTCATGAAAATAGCTACTTTATTTGATGCGGCAATGGAAGTACGGAACATTGAAAAAGATGGCTCAAGAAACCCTTTTGAAAACCATTCAAACGAATTGGTAGGAGTTTGAAATTTGAAACATAGCTTCACATATATACCAAAAATAGCCCAGAACAAACATTTTGACATGACATTCACTAGGGCATCTTTTACAAATGTGCAAAGTGAAGCTTTGACTAGCTGTCGAAACAGGGACTTGTCAAACAACACAAACTGCAAATGGATTGAGCTTGCTAAAATGAGAAAATGGATTCATGAATCCTTGAAATTTTGCACGGAGACACACTTTTATGCATAGAATTCAATCCAATTTGAATATCATCATGATGATCAATAGGGCAAAAGATATAGGAGCTCAAAGTAGGCTACTTGGTAAAATATGCATTTGTAGCTAAAATGCACTTTCAGCTCACCCCTTAAAATGTGTACTTGATAAATTGATCCAAACTAAATTCTAAAAGTTGCAACAACTGCATTAGCCAAATGAAAGGTGTACAACAAGTTTCTAAAGCCTTACCCTTCAAAAATCAACTGGTTCCATTTTACCCTCTCTCTAACTAGGCCACATGACTGAGATTAGGTGCCAATCTGAAAATGAAATACCAAAATTTTGAAATAGGTCTCTCAAATTCACTCAAATTTAATGAGTCCCAACAGTGGCTCGGACTGGGGATGGTTGATTGCAAGATCAACACAAGAATTCGGAATCTATGGTTAAGCAGACCACCCAAAAACAGAATACATCTCTTGTCTTCTAAAAAACAGGGCTCCTTATTCTACCCAAATAGCAGGGCACTTTATTGAAAACCACACAACTGAAGCAAAGCAACTGTTTAAAATATACAAACATACTTATAACTATTTATAAACTGCTCTAAACAATTTTAGCATTTACCTCTGTCAAAAATCTGATTCTCATCACCTGATGTCATGATCCAAACAAAGGCACCTTTTAACAACATCTCAGCATAATTCTTAGTGTCAACCTCTTTCATCTCATTACTACAACAACTGGTGTGCATACCTTTGGCTTGATTTTGAACTTTGTAATCGCACACTATTTCAACAAAGGTAAAATCATGAGACAAAACACTATAGAGGCCTTCCCACAAACTGCAATACATTTCACTATCCCAATCAACTCTATCATTTGTAAGGGAATCATCTAGCTGAATTTTAAAAATAAAACATTCATTCTCACTGCTATAGCTCTCATCAGCACTCACCTTATTATCATTTACATTCATAGAATGAGGGACATTAATAACCAATTGATGCAAACAAGGGACATAAAAATTTTGATCCATATGTGGTACTTCACTATGCTGATCACACTCTATACTATCCATGTTTATCAAAATCAATACATCCACATTCTCAATATCCCATTCATGGAAAAGAATGCATACCTCTCGCTGAAGCAAATCCTCAGCTAAGTCTTTCTCATTCAAACTTGTATCCACCCAAAAAACTTCCATTTGTGGTCTGAAGTAATCATCACACAACCCATGCTTCTTACCTTCATCATGAAGTAAAATTTTACAACACATGCTACTTCTGTTTGAAACTACATTAGCATAACAAACTTGTTCAACACAAGGGGAAACTTCAGCACTTTCATCAATGAGATCAACACCATGAACATTCATATCAAAGACAAAGAACTCCATATCCGAGTTGAGCATACTATCAACATTCACATCCTCTTCATGGTATTTCAAACTTTGGAAACATTCAAATATAGGTTCACTTAAATATGAAAATAAAACATTATCCGCACTTTTACATATGTTTTTATCTTGAAAAATACTTTCATTTTCAGATTCATGACCAAGATATATAGCTTGGTCTCCTCTTATATCATCTTCACAAGATGAATAATAAGAACTCTCATAGGTATTCTCAGCTGCATGACTGGCATTCATTTGCTGATCATAAGAAGATGAAAAACTTGTGCCAAGATAATTCTCATTCTGAAATTGATCTTCATTGGTCATTTGTATACCTTCAAGGTGCTGAAAATCGAACTCAGTGTCCTCATAATTAGCAGCACCACTCCATTCTAAAACACATTCATCACTGGGTATACTTGCATTGAAAACACTATCAACATCATCTACAATTTCATTTTCAGTTTTATTAGACATAATCAAATCGTGATTTACATCATATTGCACATTTTCACTTGCATAATCAGCAACATTTGGTGATCCCTCAGTATTTCGTATTGCAACATCAAATACATCAGTAGCATGTAAATATTGATGGTCATCATCCTCATTAATTTCATTATTATTAACCTTGGGAGATGCATGATTTACTTGATAATTTGCAGCTACATAATCAGCATAACCAGCATACAAATCGAATGGTACATATCCTTTATATATATATATCTATCTCTGTATCAACATTATCACAACATTTCCCACTGATCATTCCATCATTACTGTGAGAGACAACTGACATTGACAACACAGATTCTTGACTCTCATTTAAATTTGAATCACATGCATTAGCAAAACCATTTGGAACAGCAAAGCTTGACGCATTTTGACAAGGAATGTTTTTCTTGGCTTCACATTTACTTTCACCATTGAAGGTGTTTTGACAAGAAATAGTAGCAGATATAAATCTCTTTGAGATCCCAAATTTCAAATTATTTTCAATGTCCCTAGTTGTGTTAAAAGCTTCATACAAAGTTTTGGGTTCTTTGTTTCTCAATAAGAGACCCATCTTCTTATCAAAGGCACTCATATAAATCTTCAATTATACTTTATCATCAAACTTATACTTGCTGGAAATTTTACACAATGCTTGTGAAAACCTAATATTAAATGTTGGTACCAATAAATCTTCCCTTATTTGTATGTACATGAATTCTCTTAGCATATCATAATCACTCACCTTTTCAGCAAATTGGTCTATGAAGTCTGAAATTAATTCTTCCCATGAGGAAATACAATCTACTGGTAAAAAGAAGAACCAATCCCTTGCATCCTCTTTCAATGACTGGACAAATAACTTCATGCACACATCTTCTTGACAAACTTCAAACTCTCCCATCAAATCTGAAAATCTTTCCAAATGTAAATGTGCTGATTCTGATTTCTTCCCACTAAATATTGGCAAATACTTTCTAATTTCAGTGGGTATTGGATTTGGGTTACTCGGAATATCTTTGAAATTTAGAGCAGCATAGTACTTCATACTGAAACTTTTTCTATTATATGGTTGTTCTAGTTTACTGGACATGGTCATATGTGAATAAGATTGGGGCTGAAATAATTGACTGCACATTGTGACTTCTCAAACTTCATACACAACCCCACCAAAAATTCAACAACTTACAAATATGTCAAGCTATAGATCTATCTTCTTCACTTTTTGACATAAAACTCATGGATACTTGCATATCATAGGAAAACATATTATATTTTGAAACTTAACAACACTTTGAATATGCAAATATTTTTTATCTTCTTCCCTTTCAACAAAGTGGAAAACACTAGATAGGGAAACTATTTTTCTCTTTCCAGATACCCCAAAATATATTTAATGTATTGAAATATCTGACTGTACCTGGATAATTTGCAGCCATAAACTCTTGTAGATCTAAAGATTAACTTCCACTTTCAGCACGGTCTTTTCCTTAGAGTTGCCACCTCTTGCATAGAGGACATTTTTGAACAGCAGAATGCCATTCAACACAAATTTAATTTTCTATTTTCTCCTTCAATCTCGCTGCAACAAATTCACTCCAGGCCACAAACATATAGATCTTGGAAAAACAACACCAAATCTATGTGTATCTTTATACTGCACCCTTTTCTAAAACTTTTATGATGAAGAATTTATGTGTAAATCTGCATTAGCAGTGATAACCCATATCTCTGCACTATATATAAAACCATAAAACCTAGTGCAATACTAGTTGCATAGACATTCAACATTGTTATAAACCATAGATTTTCCACCCAAATAAGGAATTGAGGAAAAGTTTGCATACAACTACAAGGACTTGCTCACAACATAGCAACATGAATTTACTATTACTCCTTCATAAAATATGACATGAAATAACATATCATTCTACAGATCCAGAACAAGGAACACTCTCTTCACCATAAAATCACTTTCAACTCTGTGCAAATCTCAATGGAATGACTAACTGGATGAAATTAGGCAATTTCTATTCAGCTTCCCCAGTAGAGTCACCATTTTTGTTGTTCATAAAAAATGATTAACCCAAGTTCACCTACAATCCTTCTATGAAATGGCCAATTTCACTCTATAGAACACATCAAGACTTGGACACCATAATATAGGACCCTAATTAATCATCCTGCACTTCAGGTTCTGCTAGACCTAGGGGGGACACCCTTTTGATGCATTAAATACAACAGTTAAAGACATATGGTAGCATCAAACAATAAGTAGATAGATCATTCCACAAATCCAACGAGTTAGAAACAAACTACAGATTGGCTAAATCTGTATAAACCATAGATGAAAATAGATCTTGCAATGAAAAGAACACAAACCCCTAAACATAAAGGGAAATAGGTTTTTCTTTAAATTTATAAATCTGAAACTATCCCCAAACCTTTCAAAGACTAGTGCCTTGTTCATTGGGAAACAAAGTCACACACAGAACTATAAATGGGTATCCTAGCTACAAATTTGTTTTCCTTAAACAATATTCCTACACCAATACCTTATACCAATGTATTACTTGATTCATTCACAAATTATCAGATCTGAGACACATATTCCATTATTTATGACTGATTACAGAATTTAAAACCTTCATTGAAGGATACCTACAACAATCACACAATCTCCTTGAAATCGACAAATTCCATCCTCCTTGAAGTATTCAATTTCTAACAATGAAATACATGCCCAGAGACAATATTGTGTGAAATTTACTCATGCCTGACACAAGTAAGACCTGCAACTAGAAAAAACATCTCCAAGACTGCAATGTAATCTATATACCCTAAAACAAACCAAAGAGCTTTTACAAATTTGGGTCAAGAAATTCAGAACTAGAAGCCATGAAATCTGGAGCACTTTCTCCAAAATTTTGGAATCCTTACAACTGAGAAGAAATGGGAATAAGAAGAGGGAAAAAGATCAGAATCCATCAAAACATGCCAAGTGTCCTTTTTCCATAACTGCAAGAATATCTCCTTTTCTTTCTGTGGACATTTCTCTCAAAATATCTAAGAACTACAAAAACTGATTGCAGAAATGAATTCCTCATTCCAAGATCTTTCCAACGACATATAATGCTTGCCTGTTTGACCAAAAAATAGCTTCTAGGCGAATTAATTCTGAATATGTGCATCATCATTTAAATTTTTGGATTTTCTTATATAGTTGAAACTATATAATTAACTTTGATTTTTCACCTTTTTAACTCCTGATGCTTGGCCACGTGGTAGCTTGTGATTTGCTGACGGGGTCTACTGGGTGCCACCTAGGATGACACCTCATCAATCCACCACTTGTCCGCCACCTAGATTGCCACTAAACTACTTGCTTGTTGCAACCTCAGCTGCCACATCATCGCCACATCAGCAGGACCCACAAGCTCACCTACCACTTGGACCTGCCACATCACCTTTCGCCATTTCACAAAGGGTAACATGCGTGCATCTTCGGCTCATGAAACCACGCACACCGTCGGATCTTGCTGAACCTGCATGCTCTTTAACTCTTCGTTGTTTCGCGATGCTTAACTGGCGAGCGTCTCCGCTTCACAAAATAGCGTGCTTCATTGATCTTCATGGAATTTTCTCACTCATCAATCTTTTTGCCACTTCGCGATGCTTAACTGGTGTGTATCTTCACTCCGCGAAACAATGCCAATCGTCAATCATCTTTGAACTTGCATGATCTTTAATCCGTCCATTCTCTACAAAATTCACATCAGGAACCGTGCACATGGTGAGTAGGTTCCACCTGGTCACCACTTGGCCTCCTTGGTCACCTCAGGAAATGCGTTCGTGCGCGTGGGGTCTATCTGGGCACCTAATCGACACCTTGTGTCAAAAGCCCTCAAGGCTTTGACACTATACTAGTGTGGAGCTTTGCTTTTAAATGTTAAATATTTTGCTCTCACCACCAATATGGGATAATACGTTTTATCTTGGAACTGCATTTTGAAGAATTTCTTAGGCTTTAATCTGCCATGTTCCTCTGCAAGGAGCCCATACCATGGACGGGATTTCACATTAAACACTTGCCACATTGTATTTGCTTGAAAACTTCTGCAAATTTTCTTTCCTTTCCTCGCATGTGAAGGGAGGCTTTCCTTGCATGTGAAGGGAGGATGCTGTTGTTTGCATTTTTCTTAAGGGTTTCTATGGCCTTTTCAACAGCTATGACAAAGAGGGAGGAGATGGATACTACTGGTTTTACACCTGTGAGATGCATTTGATTTCAACCCTCCCCATTCTCCACGCAGAGGCTTCATTTGCCTGCACCTCATGAATTGCATTATGCTTGAGAGTTAAAATGGCATATAGCCATGCCACATTGCCTTCACTGGTTTCCACATGGGAAAAGGATGTTGGTAGAGTCATGTAGAATGCCTACCAAAAGATTTGCTTGAAGTCTTTGCAGCCTCTTCAAACACCACTGCCACGCAGGAGGTTTTTCTTTATGCTTCCCTTGACTTGGTGTTTGCACAGGCTTTTGTCAAGGTTTTGCAATCTTGGTGACATTTTCTTTAAGCTTCCTTTGCCTTTGTGTTTTCTTAGGTTCCTCACTGCCACCAGACATATTACACTAAGATGAAGATGCAAATTTTTTATGCATCCCATCCACTTGAACAGAGGATTTGTTAACATCGATGTGAAACAAAATATTCCCCAAGGAATTTTGAAATGCCTTAACATGATCATAACCATTTTCTATTAAGCTTTCATGGAATTTACATAGATCTATGAATGGATCTACCCATGTACTGCAGCAAGATTATAAGCATTTTCCTCAGCCACTTCCATGCCATATGCAAGGGAGGATTGGGTGGTGGCTGCTAATTTTCATTTGGTTAAAAATAGAATGCCTCCTTTACTTTTCATGTGCCATCATATTTGTTTGAAGTTTGAATGCGTTCTCACCATAGCTGGCACCTGCAAATTGCATTGCTTAAGAAGCTCAAACTTCCCACTCCATTCTCACAGCAGAGAGGATTGATAAAGGTTGTAGAATTTGGGCTTTACACCATGGCAAATGGAATTTTGCTTTAAAAAAAACTAATGCCTCCTTTGAGAACCACACAAGAAGAATGTTTTAATTTGGCATTTCACATGCCACGTGCATTTGTTGAATTTTAATTGGCCTCTAAACTGCCATGCCTTCTACTAGGAGGATTGAGCACTATGCCTACCAATAACATTTGTCTAGAGTTCTATTAGCACCTTGAACTCTCATACCATGTCTCGTGATCACAATCCATATTTATTAAACTCTAAAATTCTCCTAGTGAACCAAATCACCAATAAAATCAATGCACGAGCATGAGCCAGGTCGGGCCTCAAAGTGGGTTTGGCTAAAAACAAAATTCATTCTCATGCAAATAACCTTTGAAATGTCTCACAAACCTTAATCATACCTCTGGAATCGATCGACACCATTTTCAGATCACCAAACTGAGTTTTGCAACTTTCAGGCCCCTACACCACATTTTTCACATGTAATCGCAAAGACATAATTTTCAAACAAGTCAAAACACCTTTATAGACCTCTCCATTTGACAAGTGTGTACTCTGATATACAAACATGAACTCTACAAAGTGGTTTTTCAAGAAAAATCCCGAGAGAAGAGATATTAATGGTCAAAGATGACCAACTGGTTTTGTCAACACTACGGACCTGATGAAGCCAATGTGCAAGCAACTCATGATGCCTTTCTTAAAAATATCAAACGATCTCCGTAGACCCTCAAATCTGAGGCATATGTACCTTGAAGTACATATAAAATATTAGAATACTCAGTTCAACCAAAAGACTGAATGGGTACAAATGGTGTGCTCATGAAAATAGCTACTTTAACTGATGTGGCAATGGAAGTACGAAACACTGAAAAAGATGGCTCAAGAAACCCTTTTGAAAACTGATCAAACGAATTGGCAAGAGCTTGAAATTTGAAACATAGATTCACATTAATACCAACAATAGCCCGAAACAAACATTCTGACATAAAATTCATCGGGCCATGTTTTACAAATGTGCAAAGGGAAGCTCTGACTAGCTGTCGAAACAGGGACTTGTCAAACAACACAAACAACAAACAGATTGAGCTTGCTAAACTGAGAAAATAGATTCATAAAGACTTGAAATTTTGCATGTAGGCACATTTTTATGTATAGAATTAAATCCACTTTAAATTTAATCATGAAAATCAACAGGGCAAAAGATATAGGAGCTCAAAGTAGGCTACTTGGTAGAATCTGCATTTGCACCTAAAATGCACTTTCAGCTCACCCCTTGAAATGGGTACCTAATAAATTGATCCAAACTGAATTCTGAAAGTTGCAACACACTGAATTAGCCAAATGAAAGGTCTACAACAATTTTCCAAAGCCTTACCCTTCGAAAATCAACTGGCTCCATTTTACCCTCTCTCTAACTAGGCCACCTGAATGAGATTAGGTGCCTTTATGAAAATGAAAAAGCAAAATTTTAAAATAGGTCTCTCAAATTCACTCAAATTTAATGAGTCCCAACAAGAGCATCTGCTACACTATCTAGAAAGGGAAAAGAGGTTGGTATCAGCTGTGAACCTAGACAAAGCAAGGATATGGATGAGGAGGAGGTCCTGATGGAGTTTGAAGCTCTTCTTACCAAGAGACTTCCTAAGGGAATTGGAAAATATAGAGGTAAGCTCCATTTGAAATGTTTTTCTTGCAATAGGATAGGACACATTGTTGTCAATTATCCCAACATTGATAATAAGGACAAACTAGAGAAGTTTAAAAAGTTCAAAGGAGGAAATAGGAGAAACTGTCTTGTTGCAGTCGATGAAGGTGTCACTGATGATGAATCAGAAGATGAAGAAAGCAAAGAAATAGTGTTTGTAGCCATTAAGGAAGATGTGTCAGACAGGAAGGCTCTTGTCTTTTGCTTTGATAATTCTAATGAGTGGATTATTGATAGTGGATGCTCTCACCACATGACTGGTGACCGGAGGAAGTTTCTATCTCTGGAAGAGTACGATGGAGGTGTAGTCGGATTTGGTAATGATGCACCATGTATGGTAAAAGGAAAAGGGTCCATCTCTCTAAATGGAAAAGGTAGTGTTGATAATGTGTATTGGGTAGAAGGTCTCAGGCATAACCTTTTGAGTGTTGCCCAGCTGAATGATAAAGGACTCACTCTGGAATTCAAAGATGGAGTGTGCAAAATAAAAGGAAAGAGTGGCGAACTGATGGCCACCGATATGCAGACCAAAGGTAACTTATTTCAGTTAAATACAAATATCAGTTAGTGTCTAATGGCTAAGTTTGATGATAGTTGGATATGGCATAGGAGACTTTGCCATGTAAATTTTGATAATATTGTGAAGGCCAGTAAGATCAAGGCAGTTAGAGGATTTCATGTGTTGAACAAACCAGAGAATCCTTTGTGCAGAGAATTTCAATTGGGGAAAATGGCTTCCTCAACCTTCAAAAGTAAATCTTTCACAACAGATAATTTACTTGATCTTGTGCACACTGATTTGTGCGGCCCTATGAAAACTAGGAGTGTTCAGGGAGATAGGTACTTTATGATTCTTACTGATGATTGCTCAAGAATGATGTGGGTCACATTCTTGAAAGATAAGTCTGAAGCTTTTGGAAAGTTTAAAGCCTTCAGAGCACTAGTTGAAAAGGAAAGCGGTAAGAGGATTAAATGGCTTAGAACTGACCAAGGAGGTGAGTTCACTTCTAGTGAATTCAATAAGTACTATGAAGAGAACAACATCAAGAGGCAACTATCTGCCCCCCGAACTCCACAACAAAATGGCCTAGTAGAAAGGAACAACTAGACTGTAGTTGAAGCTGCCAGAATGATGTTGATTCAAGGGAAGGTTGCTCACACTTTTTGGAGAGAAGTAGTGAGCACTGAAGTCTACACTATGATCTAGGTACTCATCAAGAAAGGTAAGGATAAAACTCCTTATGAGTATTGGACCGGTAAGACTTTAGTAGTAAGCTACTTTAGAGTGTTTGGTAGCATGTGTTATATCAAGAGAATTGAATACCAGAGCAAGTTTGATGCAAAATGTGATGAGGGAATATTCCTAGGGTATTCCACCAAGAGCAAAGCTCTCAAGTGTTTTAACAATAGGACTCAGAGAATTGTTGAAAGTATCAATGTTAGAGTTGATGAAACCTCTAAGAAACTTGAGGAAACTAGCAATGAGAGAGAGGTAAATGAACTAGATGTAACCTTTTGGGAACTGGTTGCAAAACAACCAAGTACAAGTAATAGTGATCCTACACTAGTAGATGTTGATGAAGATGAGGATGAAGAGGAAAACCAAGAGGAATTAATTAAGATCATTACTAGGTATGTAAATCTGTATCATGATCCAAAGCAGATCATAGGGGATAAGGATGGAGGAATACTTACAAGAAGAAAGGTCAGAGAGAATTCTTGCATGATTTCTGAATTTGAGCCCAAAACATTTAAAGAGGCACACAAAGATGAAGACTGGATTAAGGCTATCGAAGAGGAACTTGATCAGATAGAAAAGAATGGTACATGGTCTTTGGTACCCAGACGTGAGCATAAAAAATTTATTGGCACCAAATGGGTTTTTAGAAACAAGCTGAATGAAGATGGCATAGTGGTAAGAAACAAAGCAAGATTGGTATGTAAGGGATATGCTCAAGAAGAAGGAGAAGACTATAGAGAAACCTTTGCTCCAGTAGCTAGATTGGAAGGAGTTTGAATGCTACTTGCATATGCAGCCTTCAAGGGATTGAAAGTGTATTAGATGGATGTGAAATCTACATTCCTGAATGGAATACTTGAAGAGGAAGTGTATATAGAGCAACCAGATGGGTTTGCCCTATCAGAAGACACTGATATGGTGTGTAGGCTACATAAAGCCTTGTATGGATTGAAGCAAGAACCTAGAGCATGGTATGAATGTTTACACTCCCATCTTGTGAAGATTGGATTTGAAAGAACAAGTGAAGATAGCAATATCTATCTGAAGACAGAAGGAGATCAGATTCTGATTTGTGAAGTATTTGTTGATGACATAATTTTTGGTGGAGATGACAAGATGAGCCATGTGTTTGTAGATGAAATAAAGAAGGAATTCAAGATGTCACTAATCAGAGAGATTAAGTTCTTCATTGGACTACAAATTCAACAAATGAAAGATGGTATCTTTATCACTCAATCCAAGTATGTCAAAGAGGTGTTGAAGACCTTTGGCATGGAAGACAACAAACCGGTTGGTACATCGATGATGATCGGTTGTAAATTGTCAAAAGAAGATGACTCAATGTTGGTGAACAAGAAGGAATACCAGTCAATGATTGGTAAGTTGCACTATGTAGTACACAACAGACCGGGCATTGCACATGCAGTGGGCATTGCTGCACATTTCCAGAAAAGTCCAAGAGAATCCCACTTGGTAGCAGTCAAGCGAATTCTTAGATATCTGAAGGGAACTATAGATTATGGATTTTGGTATCCATACAATAATGATTTCAATCTCAAAGTTTTTACTAATGCCGATTAGGCTGGTAATGTGGATAACCAAAAGAGCACAACTAGTGGTGCATTCTTTCTCAGTGGTAGACTAGTCTCATGGATGAGAAAGAAGTAGAGTTGTATCTCTTAGTCCACAGCAAAAGCAAAATATGTAGTAGCATTTATGAACTGCACTCAGACAAATTGGATGAAGCATGTATTAAGTGGTTTCAAAGTCCCTGTATCTGAACCGGTGAGTATATTTTGTGATAACACAAGTGCAATTAATATTTCCAAGAATCCGGTATTGCATGCTAGAACCAAGCACTTTGAGCGCAAGTATCATTTCTCAAGGGAGAAAGTTCAGAACAAAGAGGTTGTATTGGAACATGTTTCCAGTAAAGAGCAGTTAGCAGATAGATCCACCAAGCCTCTACCGAAGGCTACATTTACCTATTTAAGAGGTGAATTAGGGGTGTTGCCCCATCAAGAGGTGAACTAAAGGTATGTGCTCCACATCAGTCAGGTATTGCATTGCCAAATCTTTTTAGGATTGATGTATTGAAGGATGCTACTCCTCAGGAGGAGCAACATAGTAGATCATGGATGTTTCTGCCTCCACTTTGGCATTGTTGTCAAAGGGGGAGAAGATGTGAAGCAGAGAAGATGTGAAGCAGAGAAGATATCTGCAGTATTGAAGACATACTATATGGAAGAAGATGTAGAAATATATTTGTGTATTGCCATCAATTCCAAAGGGGGAGATTGTTGGCATATGTGCTGAGTTTGATGACATGATGGGATTGTATGTTGTCATTGATGTCAATATGCTAAAGTATGAACTGATATATTGAAGTAAGCAAACTGGCAAGTGAACCGGTATGATGGTATGAACCAGTATATGCAACAAGTGAATCGGTATGTTGGAGTGTGAACCAGTATATGCAAAGTTTGTATCGGGGTTTCATTTGATATGACTATCGGTTGGTAGTCTCACCTTCAGGGTTTCTGGTTGATGCATTCCAAGTCTATGTGATTCGACCGATGACATCCTATGATGAGTTAGCATTGAAATGAAGATTAGATCATGTTATCACATCAACCTTGTGTGCATGAAGGATCTCCTTGAGGATCTTGCATGAAGAAGATTGATTCTATCTACATCTAGAATGAGAAAAATCTTAGTAAACGGTGGAGAGCGCGTGATGGGTTATCAGCTTCTAGAAGCAATGAAGAATGGACGATGGAGAACGTCTTGAGATTTGTTCAAAAAAAATTTACCCTATGTAATGTGTTTAAATGACTAGGATTGGACCAACTATATTGTTAACCTAGATGCTTAGGGTTTTAGGTTTTGGCCACCAACCTAATTGTTGTCTATAAGGTCGATGATGATTTTTATTTGAAGTTGTTGGTAAATGAATGTATGTGAAGTGATTCTTGCTAGATCAGAGAAGTGAGTAGAGATCTGTAGAGTGTGATTGCAGATGTAAAAGAACTAAAGTGGCCTTGGCATTAAGTGTTGTTATCAGATCAGTGTATTACCTGTTGACTTCTAACCATTTCAGTAGATGGAAATCCCTTTACCAAGTAGCTTTAATAGGATTTTTATAAATCCTTTAACAGGGTGACTCAAAATCATTGAGTTCTTCAAATCCTCTTACAAGGTAACCTTTAACAGGGTTTTAACCTCTAACCAGGTATTTAGCCATCCCTTAACCGAGTGAACCCTAGCAGGATTGGTTCCTAGTAGAACCTGTTGTAAAGTCTTTAACCAGACTAGGCCTCTAACAGAGTGGACTTCAGAAGAGTTCAAGAACAACTTGTGGGTATTCATCCCCACCATGGCTTTTCCCAATTGGGTTTCCACATGAAAAAATAGTGTGTTATGTGTGATGCTTTTTCATGTGATGTTTTAGTGTTTTCTGCTAAGCAGTAATGCAAGCTGATCCAATGTTCATTGTATTTTGATGTATTAATTGATTAAGCATATGGGTGAAGTTGAGATGAGATAATAGGTTTTGAAAAGATCTAGATGTTACCAGTTTATGTCTTTTACTATCATACTGTGTTTTACCGGTAGTGCCTTGATTTAGACTGGTGATATTGTTTACTAGTTAGTGCAGTCTTTGCAGTTTAAGTTGTTTAACAAGTTTTTGTCCATACTGATTCACCCCCCCCTCTTAGTACCCGTTGGGTATTTACTGTTCATCATTATTCATCACTTAGTGCATATATAGTGCAGACCCATTTCAAGTATTACGTCCCTGGGTTGACAATCAAATGAACACTAGCTATAAAAATAGTGACTTTACCAAATGAATGTCCAAACTTTGGGTTGAGACTTCAACTATAGTTATTATTCTTAAAGTTGAGTTGAACATTTTTGGCGTCGTTGTCGAGGATGGTGTCAAACTAAGAACCTGTTATGGTTATTGTCTTTTTAGTTTTCAGTTAATTGTTTTTTTGGCATACATGATTGTTAAAAAAATTTCATGAATCTGTATACATAGGCAAAGAAGAGATGTTCTAGGTAGATTTATGCCCAATCATCCTAATCATGCTGAAAATAATTCCTCAGATATAAACCCTTTTGTTGAACTTTATCAAACCCTAGAAAATTTGAACCATCTTGAATCTGAATTTGTAAAAGGTAGTCTTCAGTTCCTCTTTGGACCTCAAGAAGAAGAATTTCATATAGTAACTACCCCCACAAGTCCAATGCAAGGAAACCCACCTCCTGTTGGAAATAATCCACCACCACCTTTGGACCACACGTTTGAGTTCCCCATATCTGATCAATATGATAATACTAATCTCAAGAATATTCCATATTCTTCCCTTCCTAAATTCTATGGATTGGTGACAGAGGATCCAGACACATTTTTGTTTGAGTTTGATGTTCTCTATAGGAGTTTTGACTATACTATCTATGCCCATAGACTCAAAATATTTCCTGCCACCTTGAAGGAATTGTCTTTAAGATGGTTTATGAGCTTGGGTAGTAGCAAAATTAATACATGGGATGAGATGAAATGATTGTTTCTTGGAAAATATAAAGAGTATTGTAGAGGTACTAATTGTCATGGGGATGATATCTTTAGAATGACACAGAAAGAAGATGAGAGTCTTGAAGATTATCTGGCGAGGTTTATGTTTAGTGTCAAAAATTCCAAACATAGTAGTCTAAATGAAGATTCCCTCAAGTTGATATTTTTGAGGGGAATCAGTGATGAATACGCTGATTCTTTGGATCTTATGGGAGGAGGTGACATTACATAGTCCACTTGGGATGAAATAGGATAGATTTGTAAGAAGTATTCCAGATCTGCTTCTAAAAAGAACCGACCTTTCAAGCTAGGAGTATCTTCATCAGCATCTGGTACTGGAATTTCTAGAATAGAACTTAGCCATTTATTGAAGGACTTCAAGGAGTACATCATAAATAATATGGCTACTCAGTTGGATACACTTTCAGCTAAGAAGAAGCATGAAGAAGTTGATACATTTCTTGCAAAAATTTTCCCTCATTGTAGACAGTGAAAGAAGGTTTGCAGATGTAAAATGGTTGAAAATGTGGAGGTTCCTAACTTCAAGCCAATACAAGGTGAGGATGAGAAAGTTTTCTATGTTTCTCAAAGGAGGCCAAATTTCCAAAGACAAGGTATGCCTCTAGATCCACTTTCTTTTTTAGGTTATAGTGGAAATTCTTATCTACCAAATAACCAATGGCAATCACCATACGCTGAAAATTTTGGTAATTATCAAAACTGGTATGGTTCTCAAGGCCAAGGACAACATTTTGCTAATCAAATGCCATAGTGGCAACAACCACAAGGGAATTGGTATCCACCTCAGGGACAAGGAAGTCAGTTTCAAGGGAATTGGCAACCTACTCCTCAATGGAGGGGTAGTCAGCCATGGACTGCCCAATCTTCTAGTTATCAACAACCTATTCAATAGCCACAGCCTCCTGCAATAATGCCTCCTCCTATAGCCACTATTGTCCCACCTAAACCAATGCATTTTCCCACCCAACCAATGTCAAATCCTAATATTAAATCTCAGCAACAACAACAAGCTTATTTAGTTGATCTTAATCAATACCCAACCTATTCTCTATCCCTAAGTGATATTCACCTCCGATCTGGGACAACTCTACCTAATCCATCTCCTCCAGTTATCACTGAGGTACAAGAAGAACAAGAAATCTCTAATCCAACAGATTAAATACCTCAGAAGCAGATATTACCACCATTTCCCCAGAGATTGCAAGACAAGGAAGTTCTCATAGAACAAGAGCAAGGTTTTGATATTATAGATCAACCGAAACATGTTTGTGTTAAAATTCCATTATTGCAAGCAATAAAAGATGTTCCTATCTATAGTAAGGCACTGAGAGAAACATGTTTTAAAAATCCTAGTAGGAAGAAGAAGGATCCACAAACAGTGCATGTTATGGGTCAACTTGCAGATATTATGTTAGGCAAGGTTGTAATTCCAAAATATTTTGATCTAGGTAGTCCTATTGTAAGTATAGTCATTAATGGCAGCCAGATAAGAAATGTTTTAATTGATTTAGGGGCATCCATTAATGTGATGACAAGAGAAGTAATGAAACAAATTGAAATCAATAGTCTAAGGCCTACACCCATGGTCCTACAACTTGGTGATAGCTCTACAGTGAGACCTGATGGAATAATTGAAGATGTGGTGGTTATTTTGGATTCCTGGGAATACCCTACAGACTTTATGATTTTATCTCCAAAGGCAACACTGGGAGGATATGCGGTGATTTTGGGAAGACCTTGGCTTGCCACGACTAATGCATATATTGGATGTAGATTAGGGGATATGACTATTTCAGATGGGAACTCTACAAAAACATTAGCTTTGTATTCTCCTGCACAACTCCAGTGTGATAAAAAACAAGTCGTTTGGCCTATTTTGGGAGAAGAGTCTAAGGATATTGACTCTATTAATCACCTTATGATGATTAATCGAGGGCCATTCATGCAATTACATGAGGAAGAATCAATTCTTTATAAAATTATGATAAATGAGTTGATATAAGAACAAAAATTGCAAGAGTTAGTACCGAATATTGTAGCTTTAGACATTCATGCAACCACTAATGTATTGCACACCCTGTTGCTGTAAGAAGTTTGTACTTCTCATTTTTTTGATATGTCCCAGATTGATCTTACTACCAAGATGGAAGTTGATTTGAATAAATGTTTGAATATCAATAGAGATCTTTCTGATACTCAAAAAGGGGCCCTTGTAGACTTGTTGAAATGTCATAAAAATGTTTTTGCATGGGATTACAAGGATATGCATGGAATAGATCCAACACTTTGCACCCACCATATTATATAAAAGAAGAATGTTTCCCACTCAGACAACCACAAAGAAGAATCAATCCTGCATCAAAAGAAATTGTTAATGGCTGGGTTTATCTATCCTATCTTTGATAGCCAATGGGTATCACCTTTGGTAATAGTCCCTAAGAAAGGAGGAAAATGGAGGGTATGTGTTGATTATAGAGCCTTGAACTTAGCAACAAGAAAAGATCATTTTCCAATACCATTTGTGGATCAGGTATTGGATTCTTTGGCTGGTAAAAGATATTTTTCATTTCTTGATGGATTTAGTGGTTACAATCAGATTTAGATAGCCCCAGAGGATCACAAAAAGATAATATTTACTTGTCATTGGGGCACATATGCATATTTTGTTCTTTCTTTTGGGTTGTGTAATGCTCCAGCCACTTTTCAAAGGGCAGTGATCAGTATCTTTTCTGCTATTTCTCAAGACATCATGGAAATCTATATGGATGACTTTACAACTTATGGTTCTGAATTTGAACAAGCATTGGAGAACCTGAAAAACGTTTTGTAGCGATGTGAGGACTATAGTTTGTCATTAAATAGTGAGAAATGCTTTATCATGATGCAAGAAGGAATAGTCCTTGGTCATCATATCTCTATAAAAGGCATACAGTTGGACCAAACAAAAATTGAAGTCATTCAACATATTAATGATCCAGTGAAGCAAAAAGATGTAAGAATTTTCCTTGGTCATGCTAGATACTACAGAAGGTTTATCAAAGATTTCAACAAAATTGCAAGTCCCTTATATTCACTTCTTACCAAGGATATTGAATTTGAATGGACCTTTGCATGCAATGAAGCTTTCTTAAAGCTTAAGCATGCCTTGACCCAAGCACCAGTTCTTAAAGGTCCAAATTAGTCTTTACCATTTCAAATTCATACAGATGTATTTGATTATGCAATAGGGGTAGTATTAGGACATAAGTATGACAACTTGAAAAGTGCAATATATTATATTAGCAAGAACTTACAGGGACCTGAGCTGAATTACATAGTCACTAAAAAGGAAATGTTAGCTGTTATATATGCACTCAACAAATTCAGGCACTATATCATAGGATATCCCATATTTGTGCATACAGATCATACTGCAATCAGATATCTCATGAATAAGTCTTCAATTACTGGTAGATTAGCTCGCTTGTTATTGTTGATGCAGGAATTTGATATCATAGTTGTTGATAAACCAGGTAAGTCTAATGTGGTTGCAGACAATCTTTCAAGACTTCAGTTACACGAAAATTCTACAACAATAGATGATGTTTTTCTAGATGAACATTTATTCCTTATACAAGCTCACACTCCCTGGTATGATGATATTGCCAACTATTTAGCTGCTCCTAAAATGCCAATTCATTTATCTCCTAAAGAAAGAAGGTTGTTAGTAGAAAAAAGTTTTAACTTCTCATGGATTACTGATTGTTTGTTTTATACTGGGTCTGACCTAGTCATCAGAAGATGTGTAAGGGAAGATGAAACATATGATATCCTGCATGCATGTCATGATGAGCCATGTGGAGGACATTTTGTCACCAAAAGAATAGGACTCAAAATATTAAATACAGGATACTATTGGCCCACATTACACAAGGATGCAGCATAGTATACAAGAAAATGTGACAAATGCCAGCATATGGGAAGACCTAAATCTGATGAGATTCTATTATATCAACAAATATCAGTAGCACCATTTGATAAATGGGTATTAGATTTTGTTGGCCTAATTGATCCACCTTCTAATGGCAAATCCTACATTTTGGTATGTATAGATTATGTAACAAAATGGGTGGAAGCTCATGCCATGACACATGCAAGAGATAATAAGGTGGTTGAGTTTCTCTATGAGGAGATATTTACAAGATATTGAGTACCAAGTGAAATTGTCTCAGACCAGGGCCCACAATTTACTTCAACATTGATTGCAGCTTTGGTAAATGAATACAATATAAGGCACAAGAAATCTACTCCATATCATCCACAAGCTAATGGACAGGTAAAGGTTACAAATAGGGAGCTTGAGGCTATTTTTACTAAAAATATATCTGTTCACAAAAAAGACTGGTCTCATAGGCTTCAGAAGCAATTTGGGCATACAGAACAACTTGGAAAACACCAATTGATTTTACACCTTTTGAGATGGTTTATGGAAAAACAACAATGATGCCTATTGAATTTGAGCATAAAACTCTGAGGACAACTTTTCAATTAAATATGACACTATCTAAAGCACAAAAGGAACATATTCAACAATTGAATGCTTTAGATGAATGGAGGAAAATAGTTGTCCAGCAGACAGAACTAATCCAAAATTAGAGAGAAAAGTGGCATGATAAATATATCAAAGAGAAGAAGTTCAAAGCTGATGACTGGGCACTATTGTATGAATCCAAATATAAAGATACTATGGGAAAGCTGCAAAAAAGATGGTTAGGTCCATATGAGATAGAAGAAGTTTTCAATAATGGAGCTATTCGTTTGACCATAATTAAACCTATTCGATTTAAGCTTTTGGTGAATGGTCACCGATTGTGTCTGTATCATAAGCCGGTCACTAAAGAAGAGTTCCTACAGCAATTTGCCCAAAAGGATGAAACACAGGTTCTTGCAGCAACTGATAAGGTTCCTACAGCAACTGATCAGGCTCCTGCTACAATTGAGCAAAGTAATGAAGGTAAGGTTCCTGCAGCCACTGCAGTGAACATGCTTGTCGCTTCATCATAAATATTTCCATGTTTTATGGGAATATTCTTCTCCATAAATAAAATTCCATCCATGTCATTCCATCCCATTTTCTTGTCTGTCATTTCATTTCATTTCACCATCATTTTCGTATGACTACAGGTATGTACATATGGTACTTTATTTCAATTATGCATTTATGATTTCATTATGATTTTTGCCTTCTTAAATCTGCGTACACTCCCCTAAAATCTTGTCATCTTGTGTGGACATGTGCTAAGTTAAGTTGGGGGGGGTGTTTTATGGTTCAGTTCCCAAAGTTAGTAATTCTTCATCCTTTTCGGTACTTAAAATTGATTGCTTGCCATCATTGTTTTAATAAGATATTCTTTCACACAAGGAAGTAATAAATTTTGCCACCAGTTTGGAGATATGTATGGAATTTTCAATTTTGTAAGTCTGTCAGATATTTTGGTTCTCTGTTTCTCAACTGTAGAGTGTTCTATACTAATAGAGTAAGAAATGGGTGGAGATCCAATCTGCCAAGAACTAATAGTCCATGATGCATTGCTGCATGATGCTCTTTGTGAGCATTATTTTAGACACCATGGCTGGCTTGATTACTTTTTGAAAATCAAAGATTTTAATGAAGAAATTGCTGCAGATTTTATGCATTCCTTCAATGAAGGAGAAGCTACGGTTAAATGTTTAAGGGTAATTGCTACGAAGCAGTGGATAGCTAAAGTAACAGGGTTACCATAGGAAGGAGAATTGTTTCCAGAATCAAAAGATGCAAGGAGCGCTAGGGTAGAGTTTACACTTCCCATAGATGGACCTCTAACAATGGACAAACAGGGAACTAGGAGGGTTTCCCTACCAGCAGAGTGGCCTCAGGTAGCTTTATATGTTATGAAATACATTGCTTGCGAAGGGAGATATTCAAATCTACATTCACCACATTTTAAATTACTTAGTCATTTATGGCATGGATGGAGGATGAATGTCCCTAATTTTCTATACCACCTCATTTCTATAAGTGCTAAAGAAATGTGGAAGAATGGAAATTGTTCCGTCAGCCATCATGGTTTGGTTAAATTGCTTGTAGAATGTTCTCTTAGAGACATTTCATAGATGGAATGGGAGGTATTTGAGGACATATTGCAGTTTAAGGTTGAAGATGCTCCTATTGAAGATGCTCTTGTTCTAGAGGATCCACCAGTTGAAGAAGAAAATATTGTAGAACCCTCTTCTCCTGTAGTTGCTGCAGAGGATGATTTGCTTGTTGCTGAAGGAGCTGCGGTTATTGTGGAAGAAGAGATGGTTGAGGCAAATGTAGAGCAACCCTCCAATTATCTTCAAAGAGATTCACCACTTGCTAAGAGAAAAGGGAAAGAATTGGAAATAAATGAAGTAGATGAAGAACCTATGGCTCGATCGCATGCAACTCAAATTTCTCCTATAGCCAAGAGGCGTAGGTCAAAAAGAAAAACTCCTGCAGCAGAGCCACAGGTAGAAACCAGTCCTATAGCCACTCCAAAGGTTTATGTGAGAAGAACATGGAGTAGGACCCAGAAGGCTCATCCAACAGGTGATCCGATAGAGGTTATTGTAGTGGAAACATCAGAATAAGGGAGCCCTGCAGATGTTGAAATCTAGGAAGAAAGTGATGAAGATAGATTGTCAAATCTTGCTTTTGTGGCACAAAAACTTGAGGAAACTATTGGAGAAATTCTACAACAGTATGAGGAACTTATTGAAGAGATTCCATGACCTAAGGTAACACCTATTAGACCTCCATCATCCCTAAGCATTTTATCTATTGCTTTAACATTTTATAGACAATGGGAAATAGAGAGGACTAGATTTCAAGGGGTTATTGACAAACAACAAAGAGAAATTGAAAAGAGGGATAACAAAATTGAGGAATTAGAAGCTAAGGTTGAAACAATTGCTAGTATGGTCCCCGAATTGATGCAATGTATGGCACCTCCAAGGGTTTATGCTTTTCATTTAAAGGAGCGGTATTTAAATTTCAAATTGAACCACATTGTCAGGGACCTTAGCCCCTCTTTAGAAACACCTAAGGGATTTTATTATACTTACCAAACTTCTCCAGCAGCTGTGAAGAATTTGCTATGTGAATTTTATTTACATAACTATGTTGTACCCTTAGACAGTGAGTGGAATCATTTGTTATATATTGGAGATATCCATATAAAAATTTTAATGTCATGGATTCAAAATGAGATCAACATGGGAGCACAAGCCAGAGCATACAAAGACTTTGAAATTGACTGTCCATTGCCATTAAGGAAATAAGAAAAAGAACCAAGAGCTCTTTATTATGAATGACAAAAATTACTAGTAAGAGATGAGGTTAGGAAACTAGTGCTTCCAATGAGAGATGAAATATACTAGGCATATGAGCATTTAGTTCAGACTGACAGTGTAGCTACAATAGAGGGGTTAACTCAATGCTAAAATAACTTACTAGAAAAATTGAAGCAAGGAGAACCTCATTCATTGCAAAAATTTTAGGCAACTATGCAAAGAGCCTACAAATATATACAACTGGGCAGAGAGAAGGTCAATAACTAGTTACCACTAATTTTTCAACCTCCTATTCTTATGTGGCCACTATTGGGATGTAAGCATATAGATCAACCCTATGATGCAGTTATAGAAGAATCAGCCAGATGGTCCAAGATGTAAAAGATGAAAGGATTTTATTGGAATTTAGCTTTAGGAGGAACACATCAAGGAACCATTGAAGATCTGAGAATTAGTGCAAGAGTCAGAAATTTTCTTTTTGTTGTAAGATCAACAAGCTCTTAAAGTTGGGGGGCATGATGAGTTGAAACATTATCATATTTATATCCTCAGAACTCTTGAGTTTTTGTCATCTTTTTGTTTGCATAGTAGAAGTGATGTATTGAAAGTTTACTATATGTATTCCATATGTTAAGCCTGAACCTATTAAATCATGTTTTATCTTTGTCAGTTTATTCCTGCAACCATGCCATTTATTCCTATAGCCATGTGATTTATTCCTATTGCCATGCGGATTATTTAAGGCAATATCATATTGATGAATACTAAGAGGGGGGGGGTGAATTAGTATGCCTAAAAACTTAACCAAACTCTTAAACAATTTTCCAGCAGATCGGTCTAGTAGATTAAAGAAAAAACTATTTAAAACATAAATAAGCCAAATAGCAAATAAAGAATTCACCCATAAAAGCACAATCACCATAACACAAGATATTTTGATGTGGAAACCCAAATGTGAAAAACCATGGTGAGTAAGACTCACAAGTCAACTATCTGCAGAATAGTAACTAGACCGGTTAAGGTCTTACAATATTCTTCACTAGGACAAATCTTATTAGGAATCCAGATCTCTGTTAGGAGATAAGTCTTGTTAAAGACTACCCTATTAAAGGATTTTAGATCCACAACTGTGAACCACCTTGTTAGAGGATTTACAATAGGCTTGGCTAGGCCTACCCAATTAAGGGTTTCAGACTTGTTGAATATATTAGTAATCAACAAGTGAATGATCTAGATAGTAGCATAGAGTGCTTGATTAGATCCCTGATAACTCCTTGTTAATGCATTCAAGCATTACTTCAATATTCTATGCTTTGCACTCTCAATCTTAGTCACGAGATACCTTTCCTCTCAAAAGACTCGCACATATCAACTTCTGTTCTTTTTTTTTTAAAACCCTAGACATGATATCCTTAAATAGGAACTTGATTTCATGTCGGTCCAATAGGATTAGATTACAATTTCCTAGGTACAGTGCATCTAGACACATTTGGTAACACGACATAGAAACACCGCTAAAGTGTCGGTGGATGATAACTCATCACACATTACATGTATACCGTTTAATTACATATACCAATCACTAGTTAATAGGTGAAGACTGGAAAACTTGATCATAGTCAATCTGATCAAAAGATTAACTGCTGCTCTAGGTCTCCATTTTGCTTGAGGTCTTCATACCACTTGACCGATAAGCTTCTCCTTTAAAACACCGATAGTCTTCAATCAAATAAAGACTATTCATACAATACTGGTTAGAACAATTACCGTTTGAGAATAATACATTCATCAAATAAGTGTGTGTCCATGAATGATAATCACAACTAAACATCATCAAAATACCAACAATCTCGCCCTTTGGCATTGATGGCAACACTTAGGAAAAAAAAATTGACATCTAAGTTCTTTAACACAAAAAAAATGTCATAAGAAGAATTACTTCCCCTAAGCATATACACTACTCCCTTTGCAAAAATCACAAGTATGTGCAAAAATACTTGTCAAAATTTGAAGATAGATACACTACACCTCCTTTGCCAACAATGACAAAGAAAATACAACATATTGCCAGTTTGCATAACATAAAAACAAAGTATGTGTTTATGACAACAAAGAATAAAATTTCTCAAAAGGAGATTTAAAGTTTTGCAGAAAGTCCTTCATATTTGAGGACCATGAGTCAAGAAGTGAGGTTGCAATTTCACTCTCGGTCTTCATTTGGAAGGCTAGATCTTCCATCGTATCTATGGTGCTCAGCTCCTACATCATAGTGATATCTTCTAGGTTCAGAAAGCATTTCTAGAGTACCTGCAATTTAGGCAATAGAAGCAACTGAAGCTCCTACAAATCTCGAGTCTGATTGTAGATTTATGAGTCAATCTTGGTAATTAGATGTTGATAATGATCAACAGAGTGTCCATAGGTTGTGAATAGATCATAGGGAAGTTTGAAGTTTCCGATGTATTTTTGCTTCAGAGAATCATCATAGAACAGGTGAGATTGACAGATTTTACTCAAGAGTAGGTGACCTTCACCCATTGCTGACCTTATATTATCTTTCTATTTAACCAGTTTTTCCCGATCATCATTCATGTGTTGTACTAAGGTAACTGCAAGTGCCTTTTCATGGCTTTTCTTTGTAGTGGCCTGGGCAACATCTTCCAAACATTGTACCTAGTCATCGACTAATGTGCAGAGTAGTTTGAGCTTAGCCAGCAAGGAATCAGTACTAGGGAGATTAGTACTAGGGATTAGACTGGAGAGGGTATCAATGACAAACTAAATGACATCCTATTCTTTTTTTTTTTCCTTAGTTCTTCCAATCTTTCCTGCACTAAGTGAATGCTTTGTAGTAGCTCCGTTTCATCAGCTGATTGGGTCAGACAAGAAAGAGTCAAATCAGTGGAACTAGTGGAATCAACCTGCTTGGCTTTATCTGTAGTGGGCTTAGGAATCTGTTCTCCTTCTTTGGCTTTGACCTCTGCTTGTCTTTGCTTCTCCTATTCATCTCTTTCTTGGGCTATCTTGACAGCCTTCTCCTCTTGTTTCTTTCTCTCTTCTTCTCTTTGTTTCTTCTCTTCCTTCTTCTTCTCTATTTATTTCCTCTTTTCTTCTTCTTCCTTTTTCTTTTTCTCATCTTCTTCCTTTCTCTTCTTCTCCTCTTCCTCCTTTTTCTTCTTTTCCTCTTCTTCCATTTTCTTCTTTTCCTATCGCGCTTTCTCCACTTGTTCTTTCTCTTGTTTTTCTTTTTCTGCTTTCTCCTTTTCAAGTTTCTCATTTTCTGCTTTCTCTTCCTTTTCTTTCTCTAATCTTTTTGTTTCATCTTGCTCCTTATCTGGAGTGATATCTTCTATTTCTAGTGCATCAACATAAATAGGGTCATTTTGTTCTGCTATTCTTTCACCCATACTATCAAAGACTTCATCAGGTTTGGATGTGGATAGATCAGACTCTTGTTCAGCCAACCGATTAGCTTCTTGTACTATTTGCATGTTGACAATAGTTTTCACCTTCAAATGGGAGTCTCTTTCCACTTTAGAAAATTTGCCTTCGAGTAGCAGAAGTCTTCTTTTTCACATGAAGAAAATGCCTTTGTTCTTATCAATGAGTTCAAACAGTTCTAAATTAGAGACATCTAGAAAATATTGAGCAAAAATTTTCGCCCTGATGTCTTGCTTCTTGTCAATAGCAATGCACCATTTGTTGTCCAAAGAATCATACAAGGATTTAGATGTAATAGATTTGATCTCAGAAGGTGACTGATCATTTATGCATAGATATTTAACGAGTTCTTGTTCAACCTCCTTGTTTTCATTATCATTGAAATCATCAAAATAATCCTTTAAATCATTAAGGAATTTTCTTCTAATATTCTGTATGGTTCTTTGACAATGTGTCATAGGCTTGTAAGAAGAAATATCTAAGTTTACTAGTGCAGAGATTGTAGGTACATTATCGATTGACTTCACTTTCTTGGTAGATTGCCTTGTCTTCTTTACTTCTACCTCTGGCTTAGAGTCTTATGGATCTAGTGAGTGATTCTTTGTTTTCCATGTTCATTTGAACACCTTTTCTAGAATAGCTTGTGGTTTCTTTTTAGCAAGTGACCTTTTGGTCACTTTGGATTTAGGAGCAGATGTAACCGGTGTCGATGCCGATGGTGCTACTTTACCTTTTATCTCCTTTGGTTCCTCACTAGATTTGTTTCTCTCTAAATAAGTACCAGTCCTCTTCTTTTGGGGTTCTAGTGGTGAGGCTAGTAGGGTTGAGGCATATCCTGTCAATATATCATTTACCACCTGATAAGCCATAGGCCCAACTACATATTTTCTGGGTTCAACTGCTTCCATTATGCATTCATCTATTTTGATGGTGAAACATATGTCCTCTTCATATTCTTTAACTAAATCACCAGATATTCTTATTCTCTAGTTCATTTTTAGTTTGAATTCACAAAAATACTTGTTCAAAGTCTCTGGATATGTAGTTCCTACTAATTGCAGGCTCTCCTTTATTTGTCTGGTAATCGGTAGATCAGTTGACCATTCAACATCATCGACTCCAGGAAAGTATCTTTGAAAGTAGAAAAATAAACCAATTAGTAATTGACCAAACTTGAACCTTTGAGTTTTATCTGATTTGATCGACTTCAAGTTATCTAAGAGTTGATTCTTCATACAGGTACATAGATCACATTCTGCATTCTCTTTTATTATTCTGTAAGTAGCATGCACCGCAGCTGAAGGAACAAAATTCATTCTGCTAGCATAAAATATTTTGTACCCAATTACCATACATGGATATTTCACTAAATCATCTTTAATGGTATTGACATTCATTGCTCGTTGATCACTTACTGAACCAGTGAGCTTCGTTACTTTCATTTTAGGGATTTTCTGAAGAACGAGCACTTCCCCAATATTACAGAATCTAGCCATGGCATGAATTGCCTCTGGTGTAATGTCATGTGTTCATTCAAGGTACATTTTGTCACCATCAACCCTACTAAGGATAATCTTGATGTGTTCCTTGGTAAATTCTTTGAGAAAGTAAACTGCATTGTGCAATTTCTTCTTCTATATTATACTATATTCGGGTTTAATATTTTTATCACCTCCACAGAACAGACTCAATTGGGAGTGAATTACTAGAGACCCTAGGTCTTCCAGTTTATAGTCAATATATCTAGTAACATCGCCTTGGACAATGACTCCGGTGGGAATTTGGGATAGGGCATTATATCTCATCTTAAGAAGTTCAGGTGTGTCCTCGGGTTCAGTAGAACTAGAGGGGACATTAGATGTAGATGCCATATCAAACTAATTCCAAATGATAAGAATGTTTCAAAGAGAAATAGTTTTATTCTCTAAGTTTTAGGGTTTGCTGATGACAACCAAAACACACTTCTTCGGACACTTGATTACCACTTTGACTTTCACACTGATAGTATGAAACGGTTGCAAGATTTGAGCAAGATTTCTTTCTGAATTCTTTTGAATGCGAGATGAAATGCTCTGGTTGTGCTACTCAGCTTATACGAAGTTTCTCGATAGCTAGGTAAGTAGAAATGATGACAAAAGTCACTTTTAAACTCTCTCCCACCTACCATAATAAATGCATCACTATTAGGGTTCAAACCCTAATTTTATTTTTTACCGCTTCAATTCTTCTGTCTGTTGATAGGTAACAACTATCGATTAAAGTGCCTTACTAATATACTCCAGGGGTTTCTAAATATTTATACTGATATGTTCTCCCTAAGATTTTTGAAGCCCAGTTTACTGATTTAGGAATTTCCACACTTGGTGCGAAAACTAGTTCATCATGTGACTTCACTTCAGATTTATTTTTCCAAGTTTTATCCATATCCACTTGAATGGTTTCAATATAAATCTTCCCTTCAGTGTTGAACGGTATGTTTCCCAATGGATTCTTTCTCAGTCTACATGCTCTGGTGGTGTGTCCTAGTTTGTTGTAGTGATAACATACCATTCCAGGTGTTCTCCATGGTCCAGTGTTCACATTTCCATTCTTCCTTCTACATGTTGCAGCAGTGTGACCGCTACCATGACAAATTAGATAGGTTTCTCTTCAAATGGTTGCCGCTTCACAGCAATTTGACCGATGGTCATGGGTTATGTACTGGTTTGGGTTCTAGTTTAAAAATAGGATTAGGGGTGACTCCAATGGATCTTGGTGGATTATTTCCCGAGTTGTTGATAACTGACACGCACTAAAAAGCTCTATGCCTAAACTTGTTGCATGTATAATAGTGACCATTAAATCTACCAGGTCTAGCCATATTATTTTGAAAATAAGGAAAATTATTGTAAGGCTTGCTCCTACATACATTGGCAGTATGTCCTTCCTTAAGATAGTTAAAGCAAACATGTTTAAACTTTTGCTTACCTTTACTTCTGTTGTTGTCCTTAGGTGCTGATTGTTTCTTCAGTGCATCATTCTTGGTTCCAGAGGTCTCACCTTCCTCATATCTAGAGAAATCAAGTCTAGTGGTATCCTTTGATGGTTTTACTAATTCCAGTTTTTGTTCTAACTTGACAGCACTTCGGTTGAACTTAGCAAGTATTTCTTTGGTCTTAGCATGTTCCTTGGAAAGGGAATCATTGGTCTTCACCAAGGTTTCATTTTGAGAGAAAGTTGCATTCAACTCAACTTGCCTTTCTTATTTCTTTTCTTTACCCTCCTATAAATAAGCGGTAATGGTACCAACTTCTTACTTTAATTTAAAGATCTCATGCTCCTTGTCTTTTACCAAATCTTCAGCTTTTCTCCTATTTTCCAGTTCCTAATTCATCTTAATAGTCAATCCTTCTAACTCCCTCCTTAGGTTAGTTTTGGATTCATTTAGTTTCTCCATTTCTCTAACTAGGGCACCCTTGTCTGCTTTATCAGAGGAGCTATTTTTAGTAAGTTCCATCAACTGCTCAACAAGCTCTCTTCTCTTGACTAAAGAGGCTTTAAACTTGATCTTGAGTTAATCATAGGCTTTCTTAGATTCAGCCAAATGGTGAGTGAGTTCCCTCATACTGTATTCTCCCATATCTCCTTTCAGCTGGTTAGACTTATGGAAAGGTTGGCTCTGATACCAATTGATAAATACAAAGAGAGGGGGGGGTGAATTAGTATGCCTAAAAACTTAACCAAACTCTTAAACAATTTTCTCGCAGACCGGTGTAGTAGCTCAAACAATAAACCAGTTAAAACATAAATAAGCCAAATAGAAAATAAAGCATTCACCCATAAAAGCACAATCATCATAACACAAGATATTTTGACGTAGAAAACCAAATGGGAAAAACCACGGTGAGTAAAACTCACAAGTCAACTATCTACAGAATAGTAACCAGATCGGTTAAGGTCTTACAATGTTCTTCACCAGAACAGATCCTATTAGGAATCCAGATCTTTGTTAGGAGATAAGTCCTGTTACAAACTACCCTACCAAAGGATTCTAGATCCACAACTATGAACCACCTTGTTAGAGGATTTACAATAGGCTTGGTTGGGCCTATCCAGTTAAGGGTTTCAGACTTGTCGAAGATATTAGTAATCAACAAGTGAATGATCTAGATAGTAGCATAGAATGCTTGATTAGATCCCTGATAACTCCTTGTTAATGCATTCAAGCATTACTTCAGTCTTCTATGCTTTTCACTCTCAATCTCAGTCACGAGATACCTTTCCTCTCAAAAGAGTCACACATATCAACTTTTGTTCTTTTATTTTTTTTAAAACCCTAGACATGATGTCCTTAAATAGGAACTTGATTTCATGTCGGTCCGATAGGATTAGATTATAATTTCCTAGGTATAGTTCATCTAGAAACATTTGGTAACACGACACATAATCACCACTAAAGTGTCGAGGGATGATAGCTCATCACACATTACATGTATACCAGTTAAATACATATACCAATCACCGGTTAATAGGTGAAGACTGGAAAACTTGATCATAGTCGATCTGATCAAAAGATTAACTGCCGCTCGAGGTCTCTGTTTCACTTGAGGTCTTCATACCACTTGATCAATAAGTTTCTCCTTAAAACACCGATAGTATTCAATCAAATAAAGACTATTCATACAATACTAGTTAGAACAGTTATCAATTGAGAATAATACATTCATCAAATAAGTGTGTGTCCATCAATGACAATCACAACTAAACATCATCAAAATACCAACACATATGTGAAATTAATAGATGTCTTGATTAAATAAAATGTGTATGTATGTTCTTGTATGTTATTTCTTTTGTAGTGCAGGGAATAAATGATCTTGTGGTGGATGTTCACCTATTGTGCCTATTGAAGGGAAGGATACTCAAGAGATGACTGAAGATCAAACTGTAGAAAAGATGAGAAAGCGTAAGGGACGGCATAAGTGGAGAAATCAAGCGATACTACCAATGTCTAACTTACGTGGACATTGAAGTTGTAAATACCGCAACAGTATGTTATGACTTTGGTTCGGTTTAGATCCGTGTTTCCTACAACATAACTCTAGCTATCTCCTTTCTTGGTCAATCATCCACCTCCTCTTTTCGGTGTGATATGTGTTGTCTATAGTAGATGATTTCTTTTTAATAATAAGATCTTCTTCTTGGAGGTTAGATAGAAGGAGAGAAGAATAGAGGAGAGGATTTTTCATAAGCATTTTTGAGTTTCTTTTCATATTGAATCATGTAATGACTTTCAAAGAACGATGAATAAAATTATGTTCTGATTGATTGAAAAATAGGTTTTAAGGACCCGAAACCATTACAACATAGTTAGAAATAAAGCTGAGAAAATAAGAGTCCACATACAGAGCGACTGGTCAAAAGACCAGTGAACAGAAAGAACAGCTAAACAACAAAAAACAGCAAAGAGACCAAGGAGACACTACATAGTAATTTTCTTTAGCAGATCCTCTGCCTTTGTCACTAGCTCATCATAGGTCGCCCCAACTACTTTCAGCTCCTCTAGGTCCTTATTCACTTTCTTTTCCTTCCTCTTCCCATGGGTGCGGGTTCTGGGACCTTGGGCTTCCCCTATTCCTTCAGCGTCTAGGTCAATTTCCTAGATTTCCTTTTCATCATCAAGCTTGCTGATGATGGTATGGGTGTCATTGGCTAATATTTTCAAAATGCTGAGGCTCTGCTCCATAATGTTCTTAAGGCACTCCTCTATCTTTTCCACTTTGATGACTGTGTCAGATAGCGTTTTTTCACTAGTTTTTGCTAGGGTTTTTCTATCCTGTATCTCCTTTTCAATTTTCTCAAACTGGGGATTAAAGGAATCTCTGATGTCTTCCACTTTAGCAATAGTGTTCTTCAGATCCTTGATATAATTGGCCATAATGTTCCCCTCTCCAATGTTAATGGTCTCCAGGATCAGGACCCTATTGCAAAGTTTTTTGTACTCATCCGTAGTTTTCTTATTCCCATCAATAAGCCATTCTATGGTTTTCATAAAACCATTCAAGGCCTTGAGAACCCTAGTATCACTCATCTAAGCGGGGGAACTTGGTGAGTGTTCCTATGCATTTGTTAAGATTAGTTTTCTTTCCTTAGCTATAGTAGACATTCTTACATTAAGTATTCCTACAGCCACTGGAAACAAATCCACTAACTGTTCCTGCAGCCAATCCATAATAGAGTAATTTTTGTTTATCAGTATTGAATTTATCCGGTATAGCTTTTATGAGTTTATGCAGAAGTTTTCCAATAGCCTTTCTATAGTTTCAATTCTTGATTATCTTTTTAGCATAAAGTTAGTTGCTGCAGTAATGCAGAATAGCTGTTGCAGGAACTTAGTGCATATATAGTGCAAACCCATTTCAAGTATTATGTCCATGGGTTGAGAATCAAATGAACATTAGCTATGAAAATAGTGACTTTACCAAATGAATGTCCAAACTTCAAGTTGAGACTTCAACTAGAGTTATTATTCTTAATGTTGGGTTGAACAGGCTCCTTGGGAGGGCAGGCCCGCTAAAGATATGCACTATTGAAAATAAAATATGAGTCTAGCTTTCTGATCACCGAAGAAAGGTGAGAGAATACTCGCCTATCATAAAAACATATAAGACATGTGTAAGGACCCACTTGTCCTAACCCTAGTTAAACCAAACTTAAACTCATTGTTTTAATTAAAAAATAAATTAACCACTATTGCACATGCAAAAGCAATGCAAATAATAGATAAGTACTCTGAACAACCATGCATCTCATGATTAACATGTGAAAACTACATATGCATGCGAAAAAAAGAACATAAGTTAAGTACGCATGAAATTTAAATGACATGCAAATCCATAATTAGTTACGATGTCGAGTTACATGCGCGCATGCATAAAAGTAAATCGTGTGCATGAAATTATTACGAATTGAATTAACATGAAAAAAAACTCATAATTAAATCAACTAACTAAATATAACCATGCATGCATATAGAAAAGTAAACTAAACTAATCTAAAGAAAGTAAACCATGCATCTTAGTGGGTTAGTATGTTAGTAGCCTTTTTTTCTTCTTTTTTTTTGTTAGTTACATTGCGTGGCGACTTCCTGTCGCTTTACATCAGGTTACCTTATAGGTCCTTTTTCATAACTTCTACATGCAACCATTCTGGTCTTTACAATGAAATAAAATATACATCTTTAATTATTACATAAAATTTTATCTGGAATCTCTGACTTTCTTTATCTCTGGATGTGTTGCCTCTGTTTGACCTAGATAACCTCCTCTCTCAAACCGGATGATAGACATATGACCCAGGCATTTTATTCGCCCAACCAAATGAAGCATATGCTTCTTGGTGCTCTTGATAAGCTCCCATCCCTCACGACGGAGTATCCTAGCAAGCCGGTACCAACTGGCAGTAAAGGAATCTTGTGCAATCATGTAGAAATAACAACCCATTCTAGTTGAACTAACTACATGTGTTATGGCAGGGAGAAAAATAAATAAATAAATATGATGGCCATCATTACCCTATTGGGGAGGTGAAGAAAATCACCCTTCCTTGGTTAGCCCATAAACAAGCACTCTCGTTCCATAATCATCCCTCATAGACAGAAAAATAATTAACCCTCCACGGATTACTATCAGAATAATATTATTATATGTTTTCTTTATAAATTTTTATAAATTTTCCCTTTATAATATAATTTCCTCAAATCAAAATTAAATTTTAATATTTTCAATAATTCTCAATTAAGAATCTCTATTTTAAGTTAATATAATATTTAAAATCAATTCCTAATATATATATATATATATATATATATATATAATATTTTATTGCTTTCATTCTTTTCTTAAAATTTTTTAAATCAATCTTGAAGTTAGAATTTACCATTATCAAGACTTTCCAAATACAGTCGTAATGTTTCAGTTGTTTCTTAAAAACGCAGATCTCAATTTCTTTGAAATTTTCATAGTAGTTAGAAATCCTTGAAGTGCAAAAACCCAAATCATTTCCTTAAAACCCAGTTTCTACTTTTTAAGATACATCCAGAAGATGACATTGACAACACAACTGGCACATCAAACAAACAAGCATTAAATCCATAATATCCAATTTTTAAAGAAAAAGATCAAATTAAGACTCAAATTAAATATGAAAAATAAATGAACCTGGCTGTGAGAAAGAAGAATCCCAGGCATTTCCCAAATTTCAGACAATCTCTTCAATCTACCTTGTCGACTTCACAGCAATCACACGAATCAAGAAGCTCAAAAGGAATTGGAATGAATCAAATAAGAGATTTATCCCTATATTTATAAATATTAAATTCTCTAAAAATAAAATTTAACTAATTTCATGATTAAGTTCTAAAAATAAAACCAAATTTTTAATTATAAAATGTATGATTAGAACTCACAAAATAATTCTTAAATTAAATCACAAATTTGTTAGCATGATTTTAAAGATTTAGTTTTAAAGAAAATAATCTACTAATTTTATTATTTAGATTTCATCATGCCTTGCATGTCGTCTATATTTTTAGCACATAATTTTCCCTAAATTTAGTATCTTACTATTTACTCATGCATTGTATCTTGCATGTCGAAAATATAATTTATAATCTTGATTATATATATATATATATATATATTTAAATTATTTTATTAATTAATATTTTGATAAATTGCTTGAATTAATCCCTTTTTTTTCTAAAATTAGTCCTCTAATTATTTACAAGATGTTATCTCTTTAAATAGCTTTTATTTATTTTATAATTTAATTATCAAATAACTCATATTTTTTTAATTACTCACTTTTAAATAATTATATTATAATTAATTTCTAGCTTGATTGTAATATTAAATACTTGTATATTTAATAATTTATCCTTATTATTATTTTATTTTTATTTTATCATTTTATATTAAACTCCCTAATTTAATTTACTAATTGCTTATCTAATTGGGTACTTTACACAAAGTTCCAATACTTAGGTTGCTACTGGCGAGCTAGAAAAACCCCTCCTCGGTCATATGTCTGCCTTCGACGATTAATCTGCAACTTACTCCAACTCAAAAAAAGGTCATCAAATCATGATAATAAAATGCATTATTCATATTATCAGGTTTAAAATCTAATTAAAGCATTAATATCATTAATGATCATAATTGAAAATAATAATTCATCATCATTAAATAACGATATTATAAAATAGCTGACCATCATTAATGTCATTAAACCACAAAATACCATCTAACATCATGAAAAAGCTAATCAAATAATTACGTATAAAATGTCAACAATATAAGTATCTGGCATAGTAAAGTAAATCTAACTAGGGTCTAAGTCGGGTCATGACACCCTTCCCCACTAGGAATAGACATCATCCCGATGTCATAATACACATCTGAAAAATACATCTCTCTAGTAAGATCACAATGTGAAACCAATAATCATCTATACACTAATGTTTTAAGAAAGATATGCAAAATAAATGTTATTTACAGAGATCGAGTATTATATATCACTCTTAAACTCATAACTATATCATCCTTCATCCAATTAGATTTCATTAATCAATTTATACTTATTTATAATTTAAGAAACTTTATATTTTCTATCTATAGGAGGTTATGTCCAAACTGATTGAATATATTATGTTAACTTTATAGGTTAGAAGATGATCACAAACCTTTCACATAGTGATCACAAAATGATAGTCTAAGGCTATGATTGCCTACACATCAAAAACATTAGTTAAGAGCTAATTATTAACAAGTTTCAATCAAACTATGCCTTCATTTTATTTTTTTTAATGATTTCATCTTTATGACTACCTTAGGTGACCTAGGCATCCTGCCCATCTCATCACCATTAATTATGCGACCTAGGCATTACACCCATCCCATCACATTTTATTATCATGTGACCTATCCCGTCACATTCCATATTAAATTTCCAATATATCTCAAAGTTTATCATTTACACAAAACAAGGATATCCACTTACTTTGTTCTATGTCATTTATGTAGGTGGTCATATTCTCAATATCCAACAAGCCAAGCTATATCATGGTGCAGAGGCACCTAAAGTACAAGAGATAAATGAGTTTAAGAGTCCTTATATCATGTATTAAAATATATTTGATTCATTTTTTATGTATTTGAGTCTAAATGTAAGGCTATGTGAAGCCATTTATATGACATTGTTAATATTGTTATGTTAAGGTCCTAGTTTGATCAAGAAGACAAAAATATGAAAGAATGTCTAATAAAGGCTAAAAATCATGTAAAAGGTCTTAAATAGGTTATTTGGACATGTCTAGGGTGATTTTACAAAGTGTGGAGTCATTTTTATTAAGTGTCATAAAAGTTGTCAAAATGCATAAAAATTGTAAAGCATGAAACAATGCAAAAAGGCATTAAAAGTTGTCAAAAGGAAGATGAAAGGTCATAAGGGTGGTTAAGTGGTTTCTAACTACCTAAATATGTATAAATATGATGTATTTGTCGAACCAAATTATATTGGAGAGAATAGAGAAAGAGGAGAACATTTTGGAGCAATTGAGTGAATTTGAATCTCTTATTTTGATTGGTTTTTTTTTGTTAAGTTGTTGTTTCCAGGCCTTGTACGGCCATGTACAGCCTGGAAACCCTGTAATATAGTAATGGTTAGATAGTATATTGAATCCTCTTTCCTATACTTTTGGTTTGATCAATTTTTATTAACTATGGAGGAAGTTATGAGATTTTTCGTGAAAGTTAGTACTTGCAGATTCAGGATTTCTGAGAACAGTCATAGTGAAATGCGTGGTAAGAACGCATATGGAAGATTCAAGAACTCTAATTATATTCATTGGAAATATATTTGAGTAATATTTCATTTCCTTTTTGTTTGGTTCAATTTCATGATGATTTGTGGAATCTATGACATTTTTAATGAAGACTGGTTTTAAACCCTCTTCAATGGAGTTGCAGGAAAAGAGTTGTGATGGTATAATTATTTATGATTGGTAAAAATAAATAGTTTACATATTCAAAAACTAGATTCATATATTCTTCAGATGGAATTGGTTTGGTATCATTTGAAATTGTTTTGAGAAAGATATATGATGCCCTAGGCAGGGGTTGGAGTTTTAAATCTGGATTATGACAGAGACATGGATCAGAATTTATAGTCTGAAAAATAATTGTTTGGGAAATCAAATGAGATTATCAGACCTTAAGATTTTATAAGATGATAGATAATGTAGTTATCTACAAACATTGTATTTTCCAGAAATTTTGGTTTGGAGTTTTGGTTGGTCAAATAATTCAATCTTTAAAGACTGTCTTGAAGACAGCAATGTTGTGGTTTTCTTTATAAGTTGCCTTTGTTCAAAGATATTATTGAATGAATGTTGAAAGGATCATAAAGGATCCTATTGATCATTTGGTTTGTAAGATGCTCTGCATCAAATTGGTATCAGAGCTTGAAGATCTTGAGTGTGTGGGTAGAGCGCCGAGGGAGGCAATCCACACCAGGACCTTGGAGATTTGGTATTTGTTTTGTTGATGAGTTTTGGTTGCAGGTGCTCATCCATCTTCCTGCATATGAAGGTTGGGTTGTGTAAAGGGCCAAGAGAAGGTCCAGGGCCAAGGAGTGGTCTAGTTGATTGCCAAGAGACTAGGGAGAGAGGCATAGAGAAGGACTCCTAGGTGAGGCATAGAGGTTGTTGGTGAGGTGATGCAGCATGGAGAGGTGGACTTATGGTTGGTAAAAGCACTTGGGTGGCAGCCACTACAAAATCCATTGGTAGGAGTCACAAAGAGATTGTTTGAGAAGGAAGAAGCAACATAAAGAAGATGAGAGAAGAAGCGTAAAGAAGCATAAAGATGTAAAGATGAAGACAAAGGTGAAAATTTCACTCAAATTTTTTTTCTTGCAGGTCATTGTACCCACGTTTCCAAGGGACTTGGAAACTTTTCAAGGTTGGCAGTATGGTGCAGAGGCACCTAAAGTACAAGAGATAAATGAGTTTAAGAGTCCTTATATCATGTATTAAAATATATTTGATTCATTTTTTATGTATTTGAGTCTAAATGTAAGGCTATGTGAAGCCATTTATATGACATTGTTAATATTGTTATGTTAAGGTCCTAGTTTGATCAAGAAGACAAAAATATGAAAGAATGTCTAATAAAGGCTAAAAATCATGTAAAAGGTCTTAAATAGGTTATTTGGACATGTCTAGGGTGATTTTACAAAGTGTGGAGTCATTTTTATTAAGTGTCATAAAAGTTGTCAAAATGCATAAAAATTGTAAAGCATGAAACAATGCAAAAAGGCATTAAAAGTTGTCAAAAGGAAGATGAAAGGTCATAAGGGTGGTTAAGTGGTTTCTAACTACCTAAATATGTATAAATATGATGTATTTGTCGAACCAAATTATATTGGAGAGAATAGAGAAAGAGGAGAACATTTTGGAGCAATTGAGTGAATTTGAATCTCTTATTTTGATTGGTTTTTTTTTGTTAAGTTGTTGTTTCCAGGCCTTGTACGGCCATGTACAGCCTGGAAACCCTGTAATATAGTAATGGTTAGATATTATATTGAATCCTCTTTCCTATACTTTTGGTTTGATCAATTTTTATTAACTATGGAGGAAGTTATGAGATTTTTCGTGAAAGTTAGTACTTGCAGATTCAGGATTTCTGAGAACAGTCATAGTGAAATGCGTGGTAAGAACGCATATGGAAGATTCAAGAACTCTAATTATATTCATTGGAAATATATTTGAGTAATATTTCATTTCCTTTTTGTTTGGTTCAATTTCATGATGATTTGTGGAATCTATGACATTTTTAATGAAGACTGGTTTTAAACCCTCTTCAATGGAGTTGCAGGAAAAGAGTTGTGATGGTATAATTATTTATGATTGGTAAAAATAAATAGTTTACATATTCAAAAACTAGATTCATATATTCTTCAGATGGAATTGGTTTGGTATCATTTGAAATTGTTTTGAGAAAGATATATGATGCCCTAGGCAGGGGTTGGAGTTTTAAATCTGGATTATGACAGAGACATGGATCAGAATTTATAGTCTGAAAAATAATTGTTTGGGAAATCAAATGAGATTATCAGACCTTAAGATTTTATAAGATGATAGATAATGTAGTTATCTACAAACATTGTATTTTCCAGAAATTTTGGTTTGGAGTTTTGGTTGGTCAAATAATTCAATCTTTAAAGACTGTCTTGAAGACAGCAATGTTGTGGTTTTCTTTATAAGTTGCCTTTGTTCAAAGATATTATTGAATGAATGTTGAAAGGATCATAAAGGATCCTATTGATCATTTGGTTTGTAAGATGCTCTGCATCAAATTGGTATCAGAGCTTGAAGATCTTGAGTGTGTGGGTAGAGCGCCGAGGGAGGCAATCCACACCAGGACCTTGGAGATTTGGTATTTGTTTTGTTGATGAGTTTTGGTTGCAGGTGCTCATCCATCTTCCTGCATATGAAGGTTGGGTTGTGTAAAGGGCCAAGAGAAGGTCCAGGGCCAAGGAGTGGTCTAGTTGATTGCCAAGAGACTAGGGAGAGAGGCATAGAGAAGGACTCCTAGGTGAGGCATAGAGGTTGTTGGTGAGGTGATGCAGCATGGAGAGGTGGACTTATGGTTGGTAAAAGCACTTGGGTGGCAGCCACTACAAAATCCATTGGTAGGAGTCACAAAGAGATTGTTTGAGAAGGAAGAAGCAACATAAAGAAGATGAGAGAAGAAGCGTAAAGAAGCATAAAGATGTAAAGATGAAGACAAAGGTGAAAATTTCACTCAAATTTTTTTTCTTGCAGGTCATTGTACCCACGTTTCCAAGGGACTTGGAAACTTTTCAAGGTTGGCAGTATGGTGCAGAGGCACCTAAAGTACAAGAGATAAATGAGTTTAAGAGTCCTTATATCATGTATTAAAATATATTTGATTCATTTTTTATGTATTTGAGTCTAAATGTAAGGCTATGTGAAGCCATTTATATGACATTGTTAATATTGTTATGTTAAGGTCCTAGTTTGATCAAGAAGACAAAAATATGAAAGAATGTCTAATAAAGGCTAAAAATCATGTAAAAGGTCTTAAATAGGTTATTTGGACATGTCTAGGGTGATTTTACAAAGTGTGGAGTCATTTTTATTAAGTGTCATAAAAGTTGTCAAAATGCATAAAAATTGTAAAGCATGAAACAATGCAAAAAGGCATTAAAAGTTGTCAAAAGGAAGATGAAAGGTCATAAGGGTGGTTAAGTGGTTTCTAACTACCTAAATATGTATAAATATGATGTATTTGTCGAACCAAATTATATTGGAGAGAATAGAGAAAGAGGAGAACATTTTGGAGCAATTGAGTGAATTTGAATCTCTTATTTTGATTGGTTTTTTTTTGTTAAGTTGTTGTTTCCAGGCCTTGTACGGCCATGTACAGCCTGGAAACCCTGTAATATAGTAATGGTTAGATAGTATATTGAATCCTCTTTCCTATACTTTTGGTTTGATCAATTTTTATTAACTATGGAGGAAGTTATGAGATTTTTCGTGAAAGTTAGTACTTGCAGATTCAGGATTTCTGAGAACAGTCATAGTGAAATGCGTGGTAAGAACGCATATGGAAGATTCAAGAACTCTAATTATATTCATTGGAAATATATTTGAGTAATATTTCATTTCCTTTTTGTTTGGTTCAATTTCATGATGATTTGTGGAATCTATGACATTTTTAATGAAGACTGGTTTTAAACCCTCTTCAATGGAGTTGCAGGAAAAGAGTTGTGATGGTATAATTATTTATGATTGGTAAAAATAAATAGTTTACATATTCAAAAACTAGATTCATATATTCTTCAGATGGAATTGGTTTGGTATCATTTGAAATTGTTTTGAGAAAGATATATGATGCCCTAGGCAGGGGTTGGAGTTTTAAATCTGGATTATGACAGAGACATGGATCAGAATTTATAGTCTGAAAAATAATTGTTTGGGAAATCAAATGAGATTATCAGACCTTAAGATTTTATAAGATGATAGATAATGTAGTTATCTACAAACATTGTATTTTCCAGAAATTTTGGTTTGGAGTTTTGGTTGGTCAAATAATTCAATCTTTAAAGACTGTCTTGAAGACAGCAATGTTGTGGTTTTCTTTATAAGTTGCCTTTGTTCAAAGATATTATTGAATGAATGTTGAAAGGATCATAAAGGATCCTATTGATCATTTGGTTTGTAAGATGCTCTGCATCATATCAGGATTCCTTACAAGGCTTAATTTCAATCCTCTTAATTCTAAAATTCTAGAATTTAAATAAATTCAATATGATAATTCAAGTGAAACTATGTACTCACTTCATTACACAAGAAGTCATATGAGGGAAAACTCTACCATATCTACATATAATCTCTCTTAATTGCAAAAAGTATAAGGTATAACACATAATATTATTTATAATGCTTCTCATAACAAATTCAGCAAATAGGTCATGATACATGACCTTCATTACTTTGACTCATAGAGAATGTTTTCCTTTAGCTAATGTTCCAATACATGATCAACATATCGTAATTGAATACACTAGGCCAAAATATCTTATGAGAAGGAATTTATCTTTCTTGATTATGTAAAGTAGAAACATCACAACCATAATTCACGAATATGAGAAATTGACTCTCCATATTGTCCTAAGGTAATAAATATCCCAAGGAGAAAAATAATTTAGCAATGAAATTTGTTAACCATTTAATCTTAGAAAGATACCTTATGTATCTTTTTAAATGCTTACTATTTTTTTAATTTTTTTTCTAATTTTGAAAATATTTCAATTAGGTACCTCACGTACCTAATGAATAGAGCAATATTTAATAATTTAGTCTTCTAGTGCACAAGATCCATCTCGGATTTATTTCACCCTTTCCTCCAACTCTTATGCTTTATAGTTTATATTACTCCATATAAGATATTGATAAACAACCATTAAACACAAAGTATGGAAGGACATTCAAGTCCATTCAAGGGTATTATCCCTTATACTAACCAAGGTTCAATACTCATTAAAATTTGGCACATTCTCCACTATTTACTCCCTTAAACAACATATCTATAAACATTCGAACATGATATCGAAATCACATCAAAGGACTAGTAAAATAAACACAAATCTAGTCACCACAAGAAAGTAAGAGAAATCTCAAGTAACAAAATTCCTTCATTAAATCATAAAATGCAAAATCAAAAAGTGTGTTAAAGAATCATGAGAAGAATAAGGAATAAAGATTTGGTGACTAGTTTCAAATTTTTTTACAACTAGTCCTTACAATAATTCAAATTATCAATTAATAATAGAAAAAAAAGAAGCTTTGAGCACAATAACCAATTTCACATAAACTGTGTGGCTAATTCTAGTCACATCGAGGGAGTAAAAGCTACACAACACCTTGTGTCCAAGGTGTGTTAGAGAACATGACCAATAATTAAGTCGTATTGATCATGCATCTATTAATCATTCTAGGATTTAGAGGTACTCACATCCTTTGTATAGCCTTAGTGCATTCTATATAATAATCATTCAATCATGCATCCTTAACCTTGATACACCTATCAATTTTCATTTACTATCCTTTACAATTTCATGCAAAATATACATGATTACTTAAAGTCACACATATCTACTAATCAATACAAATTTATTTCCATATCAAATAGTCAAAGAATGCATGTGAAAGAAAATAATATCTAGCATTTCTTATACTTAGTAATTTCATTACACTTATATGGTTTTTAGTAGTTTCAAAAATAATTCCCTCTACTCTTTAAAGATGACATGCACAATATATATTGATTTTCATAACTAGATTAGCAGTATCATGCTTCTAGATGAGACCAAAATTTGAGAACCTAAGGATTCTATGCTTTTATTTATTTATTTTTATTTTTTCTAGAATCAATGCTAAGGTACCAATACTTCATTTCGAAATTTAAGCAAAGACCCATGTCTCTTAATCACTAATTAAATTTAGTAGGGTATTTCATATTATTACTATAAAAGATTATAGTAAGGCTAAGTAGAGAATGTGTTGTTACTCAATGACTATACAATTTCTTTCTAAAGAAGATGTTTATTTAGGAATGCTATGAGAGATAATCACAAAGCATTAATAATAATCTAGGTGATTTATTTACTGATTACAAAAGTGTTTAATCAAGCACTAATGTGGCACTAAAAAGGGTCATGCTCTCCCTTGCATTTATACAAAAATAATCTAATCATCTTATTTCATACAAGGTGTTATCTAATGCATCACTCAATACAAACATTATCCATGATTATGTTATGCATGCAGGTGTTACACATGATCATCAAGGGTGATCATCAAACACATATATAAAGTACTAATTTACCTTTTTCTATACCTAAAAGCATCTATTTATGCTTAACTACACTTATTAAAAATAAGTTTGTGTTTTTGTTTTTTTTATATAATCTCTTTCTTATTTTTATTTTTTTAGAATACACTTTATGTATATTCTCGTTTCTCATTCTCTATAAGCTTTTGGTTATATATATACTAGAAACTTAATAAAGTAATTATATATGTAACTATATATTAATAATAATATTATCTTACTATTTTGATAAAATTTTATGTATAAGATTGTGAAATAGTCTAGTTGGTCTAACTATTAACTCAATTGATAAGTACATACGTGTAAATGCACCGAGACTAGGATATCTTGCGATCAACTATCATGCATCTCAGAATAATAAACTAAAGGCCCTAGTGTGGAACCTAGAGCTCTGATACCAAAATGTAAGGACCCGCTTGTCCTAACCCTAGTTAAACCAAACTTAAACTCGTTGTTTTAATTAAAAAATAAATTAACCATTATTCCACATGCAAAAGCAATGCAAATAATATATAAGTACTCTGAACAACCATGCATCTCATGATTAACATGTGAAACTACATATGCATGCGAAAAAAAGAACATAAGTTAAGTATGCATGAAATTTAAATGACATACAAATCCATAATTAGTTACGATGTCGAGTTACATGCATGCATGCGTAAAAGTAAATCATGTGCATGAAATTATTATGAATTGAATTAACATGAAAAAAAACTCATAATTAAATCAACTAACTAAATATAACCATGCATGCATACAGAAAAGTAAACTAAACTAATCTAAAGAAAGTAAACCATGCATGTTACTGGGTAGTATGTTAGTAGCCTTTTTTCTTCTTTTTTTTTGTTAGTTGCATGGCAACTTCCTGTCACTTTACATCAGGTTACCTTATAGGTCCTTTTTCATAACTTCTACATGTGACCATTTTGGTCTTTACAATGAAATAAAATATACATCTTTAATTATTACATAAAATTTTATCTAGAATCTCTGACTTTCTCTGTCTCTGGATGTGTCACCTTCGTTTGACCTAGATAACCTCCTCTCACAAACCGGATGATAGACATATGACCCAGGCATTTTATCCACCCAACCAAATGAAGCATAAGCTTCCCGGTGCTCTTGATAAGCTCTCGTCCCTCATGATGGAGTATCCTAGCAAGCTAGTACCAACTGCCAGTAAAGGAATCTTGTGTAATCATGTAGAACTAACAACCCATCCTGGTTGAACTAACTACATGTGTTATGGCAGGGAGAAAAATAAATAAATAAATATGATGGCCATCATTACCCTATTGGGGAGGTGAAGAAAATCACCCTTCCCTAGTTAGCCCATAAACAAGCACTCTCGTTCCATAATCATCCCTCATAGACAGAAAAATAATTAAACCTCCGCGGATTAATGTCAGAATAATATTATTATATGTTTTCTTTATAAATTTTTATAAATTTTCCCTTTATAATATAATTTCCTCAAAGCAAAATTAAATTTTAATATTTTCAATAAGTCTAAATTAAGAATCTCTATTTTAAGTTAATATAATATTTAAAATCAATTCCTAATATACATATATATTAAATATTTTATTGCTTTTATTCTTTTCTTAAAAATTCTTAAATCAATCTTGAAGTTAGAATTTACCATTATCAAGACTTTCCAAATGCAGTCGTAATGTTTCAGTTGTTTCTTAACAACCCAGATCCCAATTTCTTTGAAATTTTCACGGTAGTTAGAAATATTTGAAGTGCAAAAACCCAGTAAATTTCCTTAAAACCCAATTTCTACTTTTTAAGATACATCGAGAAGATGACATTGATAACAAAACTGACACATCAAATAAACAAGCATTAAATCCATAATATCCAATTTTTAAAGAAAAAGATCAAATTAAGACTCAAACTAAATATGAAAAATAAATGAACCTGGCTGTGAGAAAGAAGAATCCCAGGCGTTTCCCAAATTTCAGACAATCTCTTCAATCTACCTTGTTGACTTCATAGCAATCACACAAATCAAGAAGCTCAAAAGGAATTGGAATGAATCAAATAAGAGATTTATCCCTATATTTATAAGTATTAAATTCTCTAAAAATAAAATTTAACTGATTGCTTGATTAAGTTCTAAAAATAAAACCAAATTTTTAATTATAAAATGTATGATTAGAACTCACAAAATAATCCTTAAATTAAATCACAAATTTGTTAGCATGATTTTAAAGATTTAGTTTTAAAGAAAATAATCTACTAATTTTATTATTTAGATTTCATCATGCCTTGCATGTCGTCTATATTTTTAGCACATAATTTTCCCTAAATTTAGTATCTTACTATTTACTCATGCATTGTATCTTGCATGTCGAAAATATAATTTATAATCTTGATTATATATATATATATATATATATATATATATATATATATATATATATATATATATATATATATATATATATATATATATATATATATATATATATATATATATTTAAATTATTTTATTAATTAATATTTTGATAAATTCCTTGAATTAATCCCTTTTTTTTCTAAAATTAGTCCTCTAATTATTTACAAGATGTTATCTCTTTAAATAGCTTTTATTTATTTTATAATTTAATTATCAAATAACTTATATTTTTTTAATTACTCACTTTTAAATAATTATATTATAATTAATTTCTAGCTTGATTGTAATATTAAATACTTGTATATTTAATAATTTATCCTTATTATTATTTTATTTTTATTTTATCATTTTATATTAAACTCCCTAATTTAATTTACTAATTGCTTATCTATTTGGGTACTTTACACAAGGTTCCAATACTTAGGTTGCTACTGGTGAGCTAGAAAAACCCCTCCTCGGTCATATGTCTACCTTCGACGATTAACCTGCAACTTGCTCCAACTCAAAAAAGGGTCATCAGATCATGATAATAAAATGCATTATTCATATTATCAGGTTTAAAATCTAATTAAAGCATTAATATCATTAATGATCATAATTGAAAATAATTATTCATCATCATTAAATAACGATATTATAAAATAACTGACCATCATTAATGTCATTAAACCACAAAATACCATCTAACATCATGAAAAAGTTAATCAAATAATTACGTATAAAATGTCAACAATATAAGTATCTAGCATAGTAAAGTAAATCTAACTAGGGTCTAAGTTGGGTCGTGACAACATGTTTGTTCATTTCCATTGTAATTAGTCTATTTGCCTAATTTATAAAAAAATAAGTGAAAAATCTCATAGCTACAAACAAAGTTAGTAGTTTGTATTGCAATCTTTGAGGACAAAATGGTTTATGACTCTGGTCTTTCACAACGAAATAAGTACCTGCAAAACCAACAAACTATAACTTAGGTTCGAGAAAATGATAGTCCAGAAGCATAAATAAGAAATGCAGAATACAACATTAGAAAAATCAATGAAAAACTAAAAACTCTATCAAATTGACCAAGAACGCCATCAGATGTGCCAAGAAAGCTGTCAAATTAACCCAAAACACTAATCTAAACACCAGAAATGTTGTTGAATTGACCAAAAATGCTACAGAATTGACTAGAAATGTTGTTAAACCGACTGAGAATGCTCTCAAATATACCAAAAATACTAAGTAATAGACTAAAAATGCTAAAGTATGGAAAAACATAAAAACAAAGTTGAGAAATCTCCCATAAAATCCATTTGAGGTGCCATGATGCTACAATAGAGACGAAGAATGTGATTTGGGAGCTTGAGAGAGCTAATATGCACACCAAAATAGCTAATCAACCTGCCAATGAGATTTCCTGCAAGCAAACTTGTTAAAGATCAAAGGGGTTGATTCCCCATGGTGGGTGCCAATTAATGTGATGCTAAAAATGTGGTAAATAGAAGCAAGCATACACATATAGTGAGACAACATAAATGAAATTATGAAAAAAATTGAAAGCTAAACAAAAGAAAATCATAATCTCCTTTGAGATGTCCCATTTTCCTCTATTCTTGAGGACCTTGAAGGTGCTGGATTGTTTGGCTCTCAGTGGAGCAATGACCTCCAAAGTGGCAATTCAAGAGTTGAGTAGCTACTTCATGATTGATTGTGCAAATGATATGACATGCATGATCTAAGAAACTAGATTAACATGCTATGCTTAATCCAAAATGCTAATTACTATATGATTGAAATGAAAATGCCTATAGTGATGATGCTAAAACTATGAATGCAAGGGATCCTTATTGCTCCAAAATGAGGAGTATTTATAGGAATTCCAAGGCCAAAGCTGAGGTGGCAGGAATCGACACTCTAGATTTGATCTAAAGATATCAAGGGCCAAGATTGAGGAAGTTGGAGAAGAGGTTGGAGGAAGGGATGACAAGTGTCAAGGAGCCTTTCTCATGAGAGGGCAAGTGTCTAAGGGAGGAGACATGTGGCAAAAGTGCCAGGTGTCTCAAGGGGAGAATATCCAACCCATAAGAGGTTAGGATAAAATACGTTAGGATGTGCAAGAGGATAGGTTTAGTTAGACCCTAGGATTAGATAGAATGGTTTAGGTTAGGGGATGGTTAGGTTAGGTGGTTAAAAGTTAGGAGTGTTGTGCTCATTTGAATTTAGAAATACAAATAATTGGAAAGTGTTAATTAATCTCAACAAACTTGAGGTTGTTAATCTTAATTATGAATTAGAAGAATTGACTAAAATGAGGGGAATTACTTAATTTAGAATTAATTAATCAAAGGGGGATATGAAATGAACTATATAAATAAATCATGCAGATTTATTTACTAGTAGATGAATAGAGAAATTAATCAAATTGCTTGTGAATTCAATTAATTGGGAAGGGGGATTAACTAAATAACTGTGTATTTTATTAACTATCTTCAAACCATTTTTAGGTGTATACAAATAGCACAAAAAATCCAGTAACTAAAGTCTTAGGTTGCATTCATACTAAGCTTTGTACATTTCAAGAAATTTCAGCATGATAACTTTACTTTTTCTTTCCTTTGAATGAAGGTTGAATTTGAAATAGTTATCATTTTTTCAAACTTGCTCCAATTGACATGGAATTTGTACCCCAAGTTAAATTTACTATCCCGAGTCCATTTTCGAGATCAAAATCAAAATCTGACATCACTTTTCTAGTCAAATTCTCACAATGCTGACCACTTGGCACATTTATCTTCAGGTCAATCTTTGCATCACTCTGCGCTCAAATATTTTCCAATTAACTCATGATTCCTTAAATTTATATGAGATCAATTATTAAATCATTCTCCCTGCTCAAATTATCATCACTAAATATTTTATCACTCCAATTTCCTTGAATCATTGTGGTATCTTGCCATCTTTCATTTTTTCTCCCAAGGGGGCATACTTATTACATCATCATTATCAGTGATTACATCATCAAAATTCAAGACTTTTTTTTCAAATCTTCATTAGAAGTTGAGAAAAAAATCTTTTCAATCAAAGATTAATCGAACATCTATCAAATTTCATCAAACAAGACCTCATTTCTAGGGGCATCCCAAATTCATTGCATCATATAAAGTTGAGGTTCTTCAAATCAAAACAATCTCTAGGGGCATATCAGTTTCATTGCACCAAATCAAGCTGATATTATCTTCATCTGAATCAATCTCTTAACAGTAATCAGTTTCATCACACCTCATCAAGTTGGTTATTCATTTAAACCTAATCAAGGGTTTAAAGAGTCTTTTTGACAGTGATCACATGCTTAATCCAAATAGGTGTTCAATTTCATTGTATCAAATCAAGCTGGACATTTTGTTTTGCTAATCATTTCTTGTTCAATCAAGTTGATCATAATCAGTATTATCTCTTCGCTCAACCAAGTCTAGTTCAATCAAGTTCTAGATTGGTACCCGCTTCTTGATCCATCAAGTTCAAGATTTGTATCTTCGCTCTTCATCGGTCCTAGTTCAATCAAGTTTGGGATCGATATCGCTTTCATCAATCTATTTAGTTTCACTACTTTAAATCAAGTTGAATATCTTGCTTTTCATTCATTTATGATCCATCAAGTTTAGAACCGGTATCTCTTCGGCATCAATTGTTATTTGAATTAATGCGTTGCTCGCACATCAATTCAAAGAGGGGAAAATGTAATACCCTAAAAGTGGTCATCTAAACCATGGGCCCCTAATCTTGACTACATCACTAAGGTCCTAACCAAAGGCAATTAAATCAATTTTGAGCACCTAATTGATTAATTCCTAAATCATCAATGTCACATGGCAAGTTAATCTTTTCAATTAAATAAATCATCAAAATCTCTTTAATCAATTATCCTATTTATTTAATTAAATATCCTAGCATATTTAATTAATAAATTAATTTTTCATTTGAATCACAAAAAAATAATTATTTTAAAAAAAGAAATCAATTTGAGATAATTTGAAAAAGAAATTTAAAAAAAAGAGCAAAATTCAATAAAAGGGAATAAATGAAAGAAAGCTTACTTTAAGAAAGGAAAATGGAATAAATCAATTTTTCTGATTTTATCTCAATTTTAGCTCAATCTTATCTCCTTCAAATCTGAAGAAAGAAACCATTCACATCAAATCACCTGGATTGTGCTACTTCTAGGAGAATCTTGATCGCTCATCATCAATCAATCTCGACTGTTGATCTCTCTCTGGATTTTCTATAAATTCAGGCTCTCATCTCTCAATCAAAATATTCTAGAGATTTTATTGTTATCATGTTGGTTTTTCTCTAGAGTCATTGAGAATATTGCATATTATCTTAATCATATTAGCTTAATCATGTTAGCTTAATTTGGTTAATCTTGCATCGATCTAGCTTAATTTACATTTATATAGATTAAATCCTCCGTCTTGGTATAGTCTAGTCACTGGTATTGATTATATAAATTTGAGAGAAAATATATACTTGCATTTTAGGAGGCACTAGGTTGATTTGTTATGGTTTTTACATTCATTTATTTTGATCAACTAACCATGCATGCAATGACTTATTGAGTGTTTGTGTTTCAGACACAGATTCCAGACTTTACACACACATTTTTGGTGCCCACTGTGGGGCAAGAAACTCAATTTTTTGGCCTTGCAGATCATCTAATTCATCTTTCAGATTCTGTCCATACATTCTTTGCAAAAACTCATATGACATTATAATCATTACAGTACGATATTTTATCTTCTGTCATATGGTCAGGTGAGAACAGTATGAATTACTGTTTTCTCATACGATCAGGTGAGAAAAATTGAACGAATTTATGTACGATCAGGTCAAGAAGCAACAAAAGATAGCTACCAACACAATGGAATATGAGCAGATAAATTTAGGAACAATTGGTAATCCAAAAATGATTAATATTGGGAAATGTTGTTCTAGTGAGGAAAAACAAAATTTTGTTACATTATTGCAGCAATATTTTGATGTTCTTGCATATTCATATGAGGACTTGAAGTCTTTTTCGTCCTAAAGAACTTCATCATGAAATTCCCCTCAAGTCGGGTTTTGCTCCCTTTAGACAAAAACAAAGGCAGTATAACCCAAAGATATCTGACACTATTTTTTCTGAAATTCAAAATATGTTAAAGACAACAATATTTTTTCTTATTCATCATTCCACTTGGATATCTAGCATTGTGCCACTACGTAATAAAAATGGAGAAATTTGGATTTGTGTTGATTTATGGAATTTAAGTCAAGCCTCTTTGAAGGACAACTATGTATTGCCTATCATGGATCAATTCTTGCAAACCATTACTAGGTCTAAGATGTTGTCTATGTTAGACAAATTCTCTGGATACAATCGAGTGGAGGTTGCTGAGAAAGATCAGCATAAAATTGCTTTTACAACCCCATGGGGCACTTTTGCATACCCCAAAATGCCTTTCAAGTTAATAAATGCAAGAGCAACTTTTCAGCATGCAATGGATCTGGCTTTTCAAGACTTCCTTGGTAAGTTTATTGTGTTTTATCTTGATGATTTGACTATTTTCTCTAAACAACGTCAAAATCATTTTCATCATCTGCAACAAGTGCTAGAGAAGTGTCGACAACATGGTATATCTCTCAATCCCAAGAAATCAGTTTTTGGGTTTACAAAGGGAAAGTTTCTTTGACATATTATGTCTAAGGAAGGTATAAAGATTGATGCTAAAAGAGTTAAAGCTATTCATAGTATTTCCTTTCTGGCAAGTAAAATTGTTGTGCATTCATTCTTCAATAAAGTTAACTTTTTGTGAAGGTTCAGTCCAGACTTTGCCAAATAGACTCGTCACATAGTTGACATGATGAAAGGAAAATTTCTTTTCAAATGGAGTTCTGAAGGGAAGAAATCTTTTAATGAAATTAAGGAAGCTATTGCTCATGCTTTGGTCTTGGTATATCTAGATTATATAAAGGAGTTCAAAATATACAGTTATGCTTCAGATCACACTTGTTTAGCTATATTGATGCAGAAGAAAAATGAAGGTATTGAGTTACACATCGCTTTTATGAGTTACCCTTTGAAAACACATGAGCTAAAATTCTTTTCAATGGAAAAGAATGCCTTTTCCGTAGTAAAAGCAGTAAAATATTTCAGATTTTAAATTCTCAATTCTCATTTCATTTCCCTTGTTCATGATACTATTGTCAAGTCTATTCTAACATAGTAGGAATTTGGAACCAAAAGAGGCAACTGGGTTGCACAAATTTAGGAATATGACATGGAGATAAAGCCTACTAAATTGGTTGGTGGTAAAGGTTTATGTCAGTTAATTGCTGATAATAAGTCTAATGAAGAAATAGTGCTTGAGAATGAAGGCATGATTGAGGATCTTCCCAAAGTTTTTCTTGTTGGCACCACTGATGAGTGGTATTTTGATTTAGCATATTTACTCACGTATGGTGAGTGTCCTCCACATATGTCGCGTAATGAAAAGCATACTTTGAAGCTGAAAGTAGTAAACTTTATCCTTTAGGACAATGGTTTGTATAAGAAAGGCATAGATGACAATTTCTTATGTTGCATTGATAAGGAACAAGTTAGATTATTTGAAGCATTTCATGTTCAAGCTTATGGAGGATATTTTTTAGCTCCTATCATGACACACAAAATTTTGCATGCAAGATACTACCAGCCAACCTTGTTTAAGGATGCATACAGCTAGGTCCGAAAAATGTGAGCAATGTTGATAGTTTGTTGGTAAGCCTAAGCTGGCTGCTTTACCTCTCAAGCTGGTAGTAATTAAGGAGCCTTTTCAGTAGTGGGGGTTGGATTTTGTTGAACCAGTGATTCCCTCATCCAGCATAGTTCATATGTATATACTCACTGTGACAGATTACTTCACCAAATGGGTGGAGACAATTCCTACAAAGCAAGCTACTTCAGTAGTGGTCTGTCAATTCTTGAAAAAGAACATTGTTTCAAGGTTTGGTGCTCCTTGTAAGATTGTCACTGATAATGCTTCTTTCTTTTCATATTATGAGATCACTAAAAAAAAATTTGATCATGGTATTATCCTTTCACATTCATTTGACCATTATTTGCAAGGAAATGGTCAGGATGAATCAAGCAACAAGAACGCAGTTACCATTATCAAGAATCTTGTTGATGAAAAACAAAGGACTTGGCACAAAGCTCTTTTTGATGCACTTTGGGTGGATCACATCATGCCTAAGAGGGCAATCGGTATGTCTCCCTTTCAACTTTTATATGGGATGAATGCCAAAATTCATATCACATTGGAACTTCCAACTTTGAAGCTTGCCAAGGCTATTGAAGATGAGACCTACCAAAGTTCACTTGATAAGAAAAAAATGTTTCTTTCTCAATTGGAAGAAGCAAGGGCTGAGGTGGTAGATCACATTTTTGCTCATCAAAGTTAGGTGAAGGTGTTATTTGACAAGAAGGCAACATCTTGTGAGTTCAATGTAGGTGATCAAGTCTTGCTTTGGGACAAGAGGAGACAACCAAAAGGGATGCATGGGAAATTTGACTCTCTACAGACCGATCCCTTCACCATTTACCAAGTTTGTGGGGAGCATAGTTATTTGCTAGCATATTTTGATAGAACTCCATTCTCACTTCTTCATAGTGGAGAACATCTCAAGCTTTTCACTCAATGAGGAACTGTGTAAATTTTATGTAAATGTGCAAATTTTTGTACATATTTTCTTTTGCATCATCTTTTATCACCTGACTCTATAACCCAATGGATAGGAACTTAGACTTTTGGATTCTACAACCTTCAATTGCTGAAGGCTCTTCCCCAGTCAGAGCTAGTTGTCGTCGCCAATTTCAGTTGGACTGAATCATGAGACAACCCCTATGAAACTTGTCAGTTTCATAACTCATGTACTCTGAGATTGGTCTAATTGCCTTGTAAGTCATGTCCTTTTTGTGTCTTAGTTAAGCATCTTTTTACCTTTTTGGAGTTTAGCATTTTAGTTTGTCTTTTCCATGTAGGTTGGGTTTTAAAACTCAAATTACATATTTGAGTCTTTCTCTTGCACATCGGGTTTTAAAACTCTAAGTGCAAGCTTGCTGTCATTTTTGGGTAGGTCAGGTTTAAAATCTGACCTGTAGGTCTGCCTTGTGTTCAAGTCAGGTTTTAAAACCTGACCTACAAGTTATCCTTCCCAAAGCTACAGATTGGGTTTTAAAACCCGACCTGTAGGTGACTTTCGAGGCAGGTCGGATTTTAAAACCCGACCTACAGCGCACCATACAACTTTTAAGTTGTTACCACGTCATTTATTCTTCTTGACGAGAGTGGGTCATCTTTTCCTTCTTATGTTGGAGTCCTAGTTCATACCATATTACCTTGGTTCAAGTCCTTAATGCGGCCTCAAATCCTTTTGATAGTCATTTAAGTCAAGTTCAGACAATTCATTATACTCCTTGAACATGTCGAACCGTTCTGAACTAGGTTCAAGATGTTCATTTAGGTTCAATAGGTTCCAAGGTGTTCAGAAAAGGTTTTTCATACTAACATTTTCTCTAAGTTTTTGAAGCGGCTCTTTAATAAAGTTTTTCCTGTTTGGTGATATAACATTTGTGTTGAACTTGTTGAACTGAGTTCAAAGGGTTCAAATACGTTCAATGTTTTCAGCATGACAAAATGGTCAACAGTTTGACGTGGCGTACATCTTGAACTACTTGAACACACAAGAAGTTGGTTCAAGGTGTTCATATGGGTTCAATGTTGGTGGGTCCCGTGGTTTCTAATTTTTTGAGAAGTGCATTTATTGCTAAATACGGAGAGGTAGAACCATATTGTAAAGTGATGTCATTCTTTGGCTTTTTTGAAGTAAGTGAACATTTTGGGAACTGGCAGTTTCTTAAAGTATGCTGCCATGCATTCAATACATGCATGCGGGGGTCTAATCTATCAATTTGCTACGTTTGGAATGAAATTACAAAATCATTGCACTTAATGTATCTATATCAATACCATTCTCAATAAGGTATGAAAATCATTTATGTTTTGCATTTGCTACTTGCTACTAGATTTTTGTTTATATTATCCTTGGATAGGAGTCTTTCTTGCTGCTAGCCATCGTCCGATTATACAACTATGAAGGTGAGTCTTTCCTTATTTTCTCCAGTGTTTTCCCTTGCATTTTCTCTCATATAGAAGGTTTCACTGCAATCAAATTTAGGTTTCTTGTTTTCGAAATCATGATGTCCACCCTCCACTTGTTTGGAAACGATTTTAGCTTGGTGTCCATAGAAGCCATAGTTAGTGATACTGACTTAAAGGGTGAGAACCTTGAAGATTTGAAAGAAAGGGTGTTTAAGGGTGTTGATAAGTCTTTTTGTATAGAGATTTTGAGTAGTGGACTTTTAGAAGCCGCAGCCTTTCCTCCAGCAATTCCTTGTCCAGAGTTGGTTTAGGAGTGTATTGCCAGATATGACCCTGTATCTGAAACTATTAAAAGGGATAATGGCAAAACCCTTCTTGCCATTTACTGTGAGGTGATTGCTTCAATGTTCAAGATACCAGATTACAAGCTTTCTAATTTCTCCCCTGCCCAGTCAATTAGTGAGTTCAATGTAGATAGAGCCGGACACAGGAATAATGTGGCAAAGTTCTGGTTGAAGGTCCCTCAGAGAGGTAGTTCTAGACTACCTAAAAATCCTAACAAGAACCACATGTTGCCACATATCCATGATGTGATGCTCCTATTGCACCGAGCTAGAGGTTCTACCGAAGCTTATAGCTTTAATGATTGGATATATTGCTATGTGCAATTAGTTATGGAAGGAAAACAATATTTGGATTGGGCGGAGTTAATTGCTGATTCGATGAGAGAATAGTTGAGTCTAGCCAAGCAATTTCAAAAAAACTTCTTCATGTCCTCATATCTTTTATATTGTCTGGGCTGTGTTAAAGAGTTAACGGATATACCCAAGCAGTCCACTGAAGAAGATGTCCCGGTGTATGAGTTTTATCTAATGCTACAAAAGGACAATGCCCTACAAGAATTCAGAAGAGTACACAATACATTCCTGGATGATATGTGTCATAAACTGAGGGGTACAAAAGCCAAGCGGATTTTAGATGATGCACACTCCTTGATTAAGAAGGTCAGAAGCTTTTACATCCAGTTCCCACGCTTTTTCTATATATGAGTAGGAGGCTTTGAAGAGGAACCCTTCAAGCTTTCGCATTTCTGTTCTAATTGTTTTGTCCTAGCAGAAATATGCAGATAATTGACTTCCATGGTCAAGAAGGCACAGCCTAAGGACAAGTGGGAAGGTCATTTTCCAATACAATTGGGAGTGTTATCCTTTAATTCAATGTCCGATGCACTAAGTATAGGAGCAGACCTTAGAAATTTTAATTTCTCTCTATATGCTGAAAGAAAAGGGTTTGACAATAAATGATTTTCTTGGAGTCTTGGCTTAATGCCTTATCTTCCCATGCCACAGTTAGAAGATTTCTGGGAAGACTGTTCAGATAAACTTGAAGTATTCAAAAGAGAAAACATGAGATTGGTGTTGGAACAGGTTATTTTTTTGCAAATAAGGTTAGATATTAAAGGGCTTGAAGAAGATTATCTTGAACTATTTGAACTAGGGTATTTAGCCCATGCAGAGATAGAAATGCCCCCAATTAATTGGGATGACGAGGAAAATGAAGACATTAAATTAAGAACCAAACGAGTTCTAGATAGAACCGTGGCATGGGTGGTTAAAAAGAAAGCAATGAAGCCAGGTGCCAAGTCCCTTTCTATGAGAAGTATGTCTTCACCAAAATGTCCTTCTAATAGTGCTCCTATTCGTGCAGGTAAGGAAATCAAGTCAGCTTAGCCTAGACACAGATCTAGCCCAACTCTGGATTTCAGTACCCCTCGGCATGCTCGATCACGTAGTGTCACCCAAAGGAGGATGGACCAGGTCAAGGAAATGGGAGTAAAGAGATGTCCTGCTTGAATTTCAAATATTTGAAATTGAAGATTTGGATGGTGAAGTTGCTTGTGCTCTTGACTCCCAAACAGTGACTATGGCTATGACGCCACCCCCAAAAATGATTGAAGGAACTTCTCATTCTGCTGTGACTCCTAAATGGTTAACAACCTCAATGAACAAGAAAAGGAGCTTTCTTCCTGTGACCATTCCAATTCAGGAGATGGTTGCCAAGTACTCTAAGAAGAATCCAAAGCCAAAGAGGTTCAAGACCACCGCTCACCTGAACAATGACGAGGAAACTAGTAAATGGATAGCAGATATTACCTCTTACAAACCAAAAGATGAGAACAAAGAGGCTGGTTCTGATGATTTTGAAATCACAAAAGTAGAGTTGGGAAAGATGAGAAAGGATACAGATAACCATTTTTTCCAAGTATCAGCGAAGAAAATGCTTACCCAGTTAGAGAAGGATGGACAGGAGAAAAGAGAACTTAAAAGACACATAAGTGTTTTAGCTCAGTTCATTGATAGCATTGGTTGCCTTGGAGCAATTCCAATATCCCATGCCACTGAGAATTTTGACCCAACTTCTACGGAAAAAAGGAAAGTGATGAACCAGGAACTCATAGCTGCTCATGACGCTCGTGAAGACAGAGAAGAGGATGATGATGAAATATGACATAATGCATCCACTATTGGTTAGTTTTCTTTATTTTTAAAACATTTTTCATAGTTATGCAAAAAATTCAGGACAACCATCCCAAAATACTTTCTGTTGGTTTCGTAACTATTTTATCGGGGAGTGGTCAAGTTTTCAGGGAGACCTCCCCCATTTAGACTATAAATTAAGTAAATCAGATGGTAGAAGGGTTAAATTTTAGTAACTGATTTTGAAAAATTTTGACTGAGTGTTTGTTTTGATTTTCTCTATTCTTAATCAAAGGAAGAATCAGATGGTTGAGATCTGTGGTGGAAAAAGATTGGCAGTTGTATCATTGTGTCTTTGATTACATAAAGATATATATATGAAATCAGATCATATTGTTTTTGGGGAGAAGAAAGATCTGTGCATTTTGAATCCGAATAGATAACATGTCTTTGCATATGTTCATCCGATCAAGTAACAGTATTCGATCATTTTATTGCAGTTTTTCATTATTCCTCTAATGTTCTTTACTTTGAATGTACTATTTACTCTGGAAAAAATTCATGTTTGCAGGTGGATTTATTTTCCTTGAATCTGTTCATCTTTATGTGGAAGAAGTGTATTGAACATTGTTTTAGTTGCTATAGTTACATACTTTAAAAATTAAGAAAATAGTTTCCATTATTTATGAGATATGAGGAAAGTTATAGCCTTTCATCCAAGAATGAAATAGGTGGCCTCATATGCTTTCTGGTTAAAAGCTTTTCATTTAGATATAAGTAAAAACAAAAATGCCATTTTGTGAAAAACCTAGATAGGGAGTTGTACCTAGGTAAAAATTCAGAGGGAAGTGATTCGAACAAACACTTACCCAACTGTTCAGTGAATCATTTGTTCTTAAAAGAAGGTCACAAAGTTAAAATTAATCATTTAAAAACAAAGAGAAAATCTATTCACTAAAAGATTTTTGGCAACTCTGTTGGGGAGCGACACAAAGAGAAAACCAAATTTTTCAATAGACTAGTATGTCATAAACATGAGCCCGTAATAAGCCAAAGTGTTTGGAGTGCAGGAAGATTGTTGAGATTGAGTCTTGTTTGAAGAAACCTAGTTTTCCTACAAATAATCATCCTGGATTCTCGTCCATATACTAGAGCACAAAGAAGAGAAGGAGTAATTGATAACTGTTTTGAAGAATTGCAAAATTTGTCATTTGCCCCAAGTTTTACTCCTAGAAGGAAGGCCAAAAGAAGACCTTCATCTCCTGTCAGAGTTACCCCTATATCTTCTTCTTCCCCTTGGCAAGCACTAACACTTACTGGAATCCAAGCCCCACCTCTTGTAACCATTCATCCGGTGTTCATTATGGCTCAACCCTAAGGTGCAGCTATTGGACCTCTTGCTCTCGTAGCCCATAATCCACTACCAAAAGGAGCAAAGAATGTTTTACCCAAATATAAATGTGATGGGAAAGTTTCTGTTGAAGAGCATTTCAACTCTTTTAATGTAGCAACTGGAATCCTAGCAGTTCAATATGAGGATGTGGCTATTAGGATTTTTTCCCAAACCCTCACTGAAGGGGCAGAAGAATGGTGTAGTCAGCTGCAAGCAGTATCCATAACTGACTGGCAAACAATGAAAACTGCTTTTGAAAAAAGATTCCAAAGAATTGATGATGAACACATGTTACTAGCTCAACTCACACAGATGAAGATGGAAATTCATGAGCCAATGAGGGATTATGTAGCAAGATATAATAAGATTATTCTCAAAATTCCTCAAGCCAAGAGACCAACTACAGATAATCAGCGATGTTTCTTCATAAATTCCATGCCACTAGATGTAGGATTTCACCTCAGAAGAAGTAGGCCGGCAGACCTAGAGATTGCGCAAAATGAGGCTATAGAACTTGAAGATGATCTGATAAGAGCTGGCAAATGGAGGAAAGATGTAAAAACTCCTCAACGACAATCTCAGGCTTCTACGTCCTCTACTGATCTAGTTGTTCAACAACTTGTCAATGATATGATTGCTTTAAAAAGGTAGATACCTAAGCCTGGAAACTCTTATCCACAACCTTATTAGGATATAAGCAGGAGAACTTCAAATCAATATAACTATGGACGACCGTTGCAACTTCCTCCAGCTCCACAAAGATTACAGATAGAGGCACCTCCTGACAAAGGTGTCATGTGTTCATTTCATCTTACCACTAATCATGATGGGGTTTCATGTCCTGATATGATAAGACAACTTCAGATGCAAAACACAAAGGATGAATTAGGAGAGTTCACTGAAGTAGAAAGAATTTAAGAGGCACCTGGTGACTCTGGAACATTCTACCTTGAATATGAGTCAGATTTAGAAAAGGGTAGTAACATTTTGGCAACTCTTGAAGGTTCTTCATGTGCGATTCTAAAAAGGAATCAATGAACCTCCCAGCCTTCTTCCTTTATGAACCCTTCTGGAAACAATTTCAAAGGAAAAGATCTCCCAGGTAATAGTTTTTCAAAGGTTCCTGAGGATAAGATTTTGCAAAGGAACCATGAAGATCATAAGAGCTCTTCCTCTTCTTTCTCCTTTGATATCATAGAATTCTGCAAGGCCTCTACTGTTCAGCTTCCTACCACTGAGTATTTAAAGCTTAACCCAAAAGAATTAGATAAATTGGTCAAATACATTAAAGGAGATTCCTTTTCGTAGTCTCAAGTACATGGATGTATGGAAAATGGTGATTTAGTTGTTGCAGAGGGGTCTTCATCTATCCCCTGCTCATTGGCTAATCTGACAAATCCCTATCCTTTTCATGATTCAAAGTCTGGGTATGAGGTCAAGATTCCAAAACCTGAACCTTTCTATATTTCCCTTCTCCTGAATGGTCAAAAGTTAAGTAATTGCATAACTGATTGAGGGGCTTCAAACAATATAATGCCTTCTCCTGTGGCTAAGTCTCTAGGTTTGACCGTCACTAAAATGTTTGGGAGATGCTTTTTAATGGATGGAAAATAGGTTCCTCTTATTGGTTAGATGAAGGACGTTCAGGCAGTGCTAGTACCATGCCCAAACAAAAGAGTAAGATTAACTATACTGGTTGCAGATATTCTGGCGAGTTACGCAATGCTTCTGAGTAGGACGTTTTGCAAAGATCTTGGAGGCGAAATCAAAATGGACTGGTCTGAAGCCATTATTCCCTTTGGAAATTAGAAAATCAAGCTTGAACCTGAGCCCAAGAATAAGTATACTGTAGTTGCCTCAGATAACCCGAAAGCCCAGATTCTGTTTCAAGAGTGTGAGTTTGGAAACTATCTTGTTCTTGCACCTAGTGAAAAGAAAACGGACGAGGCAGCTGATGAACTTGATGGACTATGGCAGATGGAGTTTGATTGAAGCTATGCTAACTCTAGTTCTGGAGAAAGGGTGGTTTCGCTATCATCAATTGGTAATATTTTTCCCTTTTCCTTCAAGTTGGATTTTAAGAACACTAATAATACTGCTGAATATGAAGCACTATTATTGGGATTAAGGGAGGCTAAATGTAAAGGAATTAAGTTGCTTAAAGTCAAAGGTGATGCAGAGTTAATCGTTAGGCAGGTGAGGAATGTCTATATGGTTAAGAATGACAGGTTGAGGCATTACAGGAATAGAGTTTGGGATGAGTTAGAATTCTTTGATTCCTTCTCGATTGAAGCAATTCCGAGGGAGTAAAATAGTAGAGCAGATTCATTGGCCATGTCAGCCTCACTTTTATTACCACATCCAGATTTTAAAGATAACTCATATAGGATTGAAATGATTTATATGACCAGTGTTCCTGATAATGTAGATCATTGGCAGGTTTTTGATGTGGATGCACAGATCAAGGATTTCCTAGAATGTGCTCAATCATTTTCTTAGTCATATTTTGAAGGCTCTGAGAATGTATGCAAAGAGTTCAGTCCAGACACATAGGGAGATCCTACAAATAGCTTTATTTAGCTCAAAGGTAACAAGATTCCGAAGGGATTAGTGACACTGGAGAGATTTTTCACCAGAGATGATGCATTCATAGGTAACAAAGTTCCCAAGGATTACGGGAAAGGAAATTGTGAGAAGGTAAATTTGGGAGATGAAGCTAATCCAAAAGAAGTGACAATTGGCAGGTGTTGTTCTATGGAGGAAAAGAAAGCACTTGGCACACTGTTTAAGGAATACATTGATGTTTTTGCTTGGTCTTATGATGACCTGAAGGAGTTTAGAAATGGACATTTTCAACATCAGATTCCGTTGAAGCCAGGTGTCTCTCCTTTTAGACAAAAATTGAGGAATTTCAACCCCATCATGGCAAATGCAATTTCTAAGGAAGTAGAGAAAATTCTTAAGGCCCGAATCATATATCCAATCCACCATTCCACTTGGGTAGGTAACATTGTGCCCGTAAGAAAGAAAAATGGGGAAATTTGTATCTATGTTGATTTTCAAAATTTGAATCAAGCAAGCCTGAAGTACAACTACGCCTTACAAAATATGGATCACATTTTACAGACAGTGTCTGGGTCGGAGATGATGTCGATGTTGGATGGTTTTTCTGGTTATAACCAGATATCTATAGTAGAAAATGAGCAGCACAAGATAACGTTCATCACTCGATGGGGAACGTTCACATACAACCGCATGCTTTTTGGTTTAATAAAAGTCAGAGCCACTTTTCAAAGGGCTATGGATTCCTCTTTCAAGGGTTTTCGAGACAGAATAATTGTAGTTTATTTGGATGACTTCACGGTGTTTTCAAAAAAAAGGAGAGATCATTTTCAGGATTTGAGCGCAGTATTACAGTGTTGTCGTGAGGACGGGATTTCTCTGAATCCTAAGAAATCAGTCTTTTGTGTCATGGAGGGCAAATTGTTAGGGCATATTGTCTCAAAAGAGGGATTCAAGATTGATCGTGAGAGGGTTAATGCAATTCAACATCTTAGTTTACCCTCTAGCCAGACTGGAGTAAGATCGTTCTTTGGTCAAGTGAATTTCTTAAGAAGATTTGTTCTAGAGTTTGCTAAGACCACAAAACATATTGTTGGTTTGCTAAGTGAGTAATATCTTTTTAAGTGGGCTGAAGAGGCCAAAAATGCTTTTGAGAAAATTAAAGGATCAGTTACAAATGCGCCCACTCTTGTTAATCCAGATTTCACGAAGGACTTCATTCTGTATTGTTATACATCAGACCATACTATGTCTGGGATTCTGTTGAAGTTGGATGAACATGGGGCTGAAATGCCTATAGCATTCATGAGTACTCTGCTCAAGAAGCATGAGCTCAAATATTCACCTATGGAGAAGCATGCATATGCTATTGTAAAAGTCATGAAACAATTTCAATACTATATCCTACATTCTCACTCTATAGTTTTTGTTCCAGATTCAGCTGCGAAAAGCATTTTGACTCAGCAGGAGGTTGGACTAAATAAGAGAGCAACATGGGTGATGAAAATCTAGGATTCTGACTTAGATATTCGCCCTACGAAGACAATTAAAGGGTAGGGCTTATGCAGGTTGTTAGCGGAAAATGAGGTGGAAAGTGAAGCAGAGTTACCATTAACTCTTTTTGTCGGATTGCAGTATACTTGGTTCTCTGATGTGGCCTACTATTTAACTTATGGTAGTTGCCCAAATCATCTGTTAGCTAAAGAACAAAGGAATTTAAAATTAAAAGCTGCAAAGTATGTAATTTGGTAGGATGTTCTATACAAAAAGAGTTTAGATGGAACATACCTAAGGTGTGTAGATAAACCTCAATAGCAAAAGATCCTGGAAGCTTATCATGGATAGGTTTGTGGTGGACACTTCTCATCATCTGTTACTGCTTTCAAAATTCTGAGAAATTGGTTTTATTGGCTTGACATGTTTCGAGATGCCTATATTCATATAAAAGAATGCAAAAAATGTCAATTGTTTTCTGGGAGGCCACATTTAGCAGCACTACCTCTAAGGCCTGTAGTGATAGATGAACCTTTCACGCAGTGGGGCATTGATTTCATAGGCCCAATAAACCCTCATTCTAGTGTGGGTCACATGTATATTTTGACAGCATCTAACTACTTTAGTAAGTGGGTAGAGGCCATTCCCACCAAAAAGGCTAACTCAGAGATTGTGTGTAGTTTTCTCATGGATTACATCCTAGTTCATTTTGGAGTACCCCAGAAAATTGTGATAGATAATACTTCATATTTCTCCTCCCAAGAGTTGACTTTGTTTTGCAATGATCATCAAATTTCCCTCTAACATTCTTCTGATTATTTTCCAGAGGGCAATGGTTTAACCGAATCTAGCAACAAGAATTTGATAGTCATCATGAAGAAGCTAGTTGACGAGAGTGCTAGGAATTGGCATAAGAAGTTATATGAGGCTTTATGGGAAGACAAAACCACACCCAAGAGGGCCATTGGAATGACACCTTTTGAACTTGTGTATGGTGTAGGAGCGAAACTTTCTTTGCCACTGGAGTTATCAACAACCAAGCTGCAAACAGTAGTGGAAGATTCCTTCTTTCAAAATGTTTTGGAGAAAAGAATCATGTATCTGACAAAGTTAGAAGAAGAGAGAGAATTGAAGGTGGATAGGATTTCAGAACATCAGAGTCGAGTAAAAAGAATTTTTGACATGCGAGCTTGACCAAGAGGTTTCCTAGTAGAAGATGAGGTGCTACTATGGGACAAAAGGAGAGAGTCCAAAGGTGCTCACGGCAAGTTTGATTCATTGTGGAAGGGCCCTTTCAGAATTTGCAAAGCAGTAGGACAAAATGCATTTATGACAAGAGTGGGTCATCTTTTCCTTCTTATGTTGGAGTCCTAGTTCATGCCATATTACCTTGGTTCAAGTCCTTAATACGGCCTCAAATCCTTTTTCTAGTCATTTAAGTCAAGTTCAAACAATTCATTGTACTCCTTGAACACATTGAACCATTCTGAACTAGGTTCAAGATGTTCATTTAGGTTCAATAGGTTCCAAGGTGTTCAGAAAAGGTTTTTCTTACTAACATTTTCTCTAAGTTTTTGCAGCGGCTCTTTAATAAAGTTTTCCTGATCGGTGATATAACATTTGTGTTGAACTTGTTGAATTGAGTTCAAAGGGTTCAAATACATTCAATGTGTTCAGCATGGCAAAATGGTCAATAGTTTGACGCGGCGTACATTTTGAACTACTTGAACACTCAAGAAGTTGGTTCAAGGTGTTCATACGGGTTCAATGTTGGTGGGTACAATGGTTTCTAATGTTTTGAGAAGTGCGTTTATTGCTAAATATGGAGAGGCAAAACCATATTGTAAAGTGATATCATTCTTTAGCTTTTTCGAAGTAAGTGAACGTGTTGGGAACTGGCAGTTTCTTAAAGTACACTGCCATGCATTCAATGCATGCATGCGGGGGTCTAATCTATCAATTTGCCATGTTCGGAATGAAATTATGAAATCATTGCACTTAATGTGTCTGTATCAATACCTTTCTCAATCAGGTATGAAAACCATTTGTGTTTTGCTTTTGCTACTTACTGCTAGATTTTTGTTTATATTATCCCTGGATAGGAGTCTTTCTCGCCGCTAGCCGTCATCCAATTATACCAGTATGAAGGTGACTGTTCAGATGAACTTGAAGTCTTCAAAAGACAAAACATGAGATTGGTGATGGAACGGGTTATTTCTTTGCAAATAAGGTTAGATATTAAAGGGCTTCAAGAAGATTATCTTGAACTATTTGAACTAGGGTATTTAGCCCATGGAAAGACTGAAATGCCCTAAATTAATTGGGATGAGGAGGAAAATGATGACATGCAAATGAGAACCGAACGAGCTCTGGACAGAACTGTGGCATGGGTGGTTAAAGAGAAAGCAATGAAGCCAGGCGCCAAGTCCCTTTCTACGAGAAGTATGTATTCACCAAAATGTCCTTCTAACAGTGCTCCTATTTGTGCAGGTAAGGAAATCAAGTCAGCTTAGCCTAGATGCAAATCTAGCCCAACTCTGGATTTCAGTACCCCTCGGCATACACGATCACGTAGTGTCACCCAAAGGAGGATGGACTAGGTCAAGGATATGGGAGTAAAAGATGTCGTGCTTGAAGCTCAAATCTTTGAAATTGAAGATTTGGATGGTGAAGTTGCTTGTGCTCTAGACTCCTGAACGGTCACTATGGCTATGACGCCACCCCCAAAAATGATTGAAGGAACTTCTCATTCTGCTATGACTCCTAAATGGTTAACAACCTCAGTGAACAAGAAAAGGAGCTTTCTTCCTGTGACCATTCCAATTGAGGAGATGCTTGCCAAGTACTCTGAGAAGAATCCAAAGCCAAAGAGTTTCAAGACCACCACTCACCTGAACAATGACAAGGAAACTGGTAAATGGATGATAGAAATTGTCTCTTACAAACCAAAAGATGAGAACAAAGAGTCCGGTTCTGATGATTTTGAAATCACAAAAGTAGAGTTGGGAAAGATGAGTAGGGATACAGATAACCATTTTTTCCAAGTGTGAGTAAAGAAAATGCTTACCCGATCAGAGAAGGATGGATGGGAGAAAAGAGAACTTAAAAGACACATAGGTGTTTTGGCTCAGTTCATCGATAGCATTGGTTGCCTTGGAGCAATTCCAATATCCCACGCCACTGAGAATTTTGACCCAACTTCTCTGGAAAACAGGAAGTTGATGAACCAAGTTCAACGGGCTAAGAGCATCACTGAAGCGATTGAAAAGTGGATTGAACAAGTAATCAAGGATGGTGAAAAATACATTACTGACTCCCGGAAGTTGTGTGATGAAGTACAGAGCTTGATTTCTAAAATCCAAAATCAGCATGTACCATGGGAGAAAGAAGAGCACAAATGGCAAAATGTCCTGCCTCTGTTTACCAAAATCGAAGAGTATGGAACTACTAGATTTCTGAAAAAATATTTGATTAAGTTGGTATCCGATGAATGCCAACTTTTCATGCTAAAGAAAACTATTATGTGGCGGGTGCTCACCTTTCAGTCAGTAATTACGGATGCAAAAACCTCCGTCTATGAACTCCAAGATTTGCAGATAAGTATAGTCAAGGATAACAAAGTGGTCAATCCCGATCATGACTAGGAGCTAGGAATCTATGGGTCAAGTACATAAGAAGCAGTCAAGTCTTTCCGGTTGAACATGGAGAAGAGCAGAGTTAGGAGTAGTTTCACGCCGAAGGATATAACCAAAGTGGCTAGGATCGAATCTATGGTTTTCATTGGGAATGATCAACTGCCGAAGCACTCAGAGAAGATGGTGCAACAGAAGTGGAATATAGAGGTGGAAAAGGCAAAACTTAATGCAATGAAAGTCCCAAGCCAATCAATGATCTAGGAACTCAGAGCTGCTCATGACACTCATGAAGACGGAGAAGAGGATGATGATGAAATATGACATAATGCATCCACTATTGGCTAGTTTTCTTTATTTTGAAAACATTTTTCATAGTTATGCAAAAACTTTGGGACAACTGTCAAAAAATACATTCTATTGGTTTTGTAACTATTTTATTGGGGAGTCGTCGAGTTTTCAAGGAGACCTCCCCCATTTAGACTATAAATTAAGTAAATCAGATGGTAGAAGGGTTAGATTTTAGTAGCTAATTTTGAAAAATTTTGATTAAGTGTTTGTTTTGATTTTCTCTGTTCTTAATCAAAGGAAGAATCAGATGGTTGAGATCTGTGGTGGTAAAAGATTGGCAGTTGTATCATTGTTTCTTTGATTACATAAAGATATATATTGTTTTTGGGGAGAGGAGAGATCTGTGCATTTTGAATCAAAATAGATAACATGTCTTTGTATATGTTCATCTGATCAAGTAACAGTATTTGATCATTTCATTGCAGTTTTTCATTATTCCTTTGATGTTTTTTCCTTTGAATGTATTGTTTACTTTGGAAAAGATTCATGTTTGTGGGTGGATTTATTTTCCTTGAATCTGTTCATCTTTATTTGGAAGAAGTGTATTGAACTTTGTTTCAGTTGCTATAGTTATATACTTTGAAAATTAAGAAAATAGTTTCCATTATTTATGAGATATGAGGAAAGTTATAGCCTTTCATCCAAGAATGAAATAGGCAGCCTTATACGCTTTTTGGTTAAAAGCTTTTCATTTAGATATGAGTAAAAACAAAACCGCCATTTTGTGAAAATCCTAGATAGGGAGCTATACCTAGGCAAAAATTCAGAGGGAAGTGATTCGAACAAACGCTTACCCAACTGTTCAGTGAATCAATTGTTCTTAAAAGAAGGTCACAGAGTTAAAAGTAATCATTTAAAAACAAAGAGAAAATCTATTCACTAACAGATTTTTGGCGACTCTGCTGGGGAGTGACACAAAGAGAAAACCAAATTTTTCAATAGACCAGTATGTCACAAACATGAGCCCATAATAAGCCAAAGTGTTTGGAGTGCAGGAAGATTGTTGAGATTGAGTCTTGTTTGAAGTAACCTTTATTTCCTACAAATAATCATCCTGGATTCTCGTCCATATACTAGAGCACAAAGAAGAGAAGGAGTAATTGATAATTGTTTTGAAGAATTGCAAAATCTGTCATTCACCCCAAGTATTACTCCTAGACGGAAGGCCAAAAGCAAACCTTCATCTCCTGTCAGAGTTACCCCTATATCTTCTTCTTCCCCTTGGAAAGCACTAACACTTACTGGAATCCAAGCCCTACCTCTTGTAACCATTCATCCAGTGTTCATTATGGCTCAACCCTCGAGTGCGGCTATTGGACCTCTTGCTCTTGCAGCCCATAATCCACTACCAAAAGAAGAAAAGGATGTTTTACCCAAATATAAAGGTGATGGGAAAGTTTCTGTTGAAGAGAATTTCAACTCTTTTAATGTAGCGACTGGAATTCTAGGAGTTCAATATGAGGACGTGGCTGTTAGGCTTTTTGCCCAAACCCTCACCGAAGAGGCAGCAGAATGGTTTAGTCAGCTGCAAGAAGGATCCATAACTAACTAGCAAACAATGAAAACGAGTTTTGAAAAAAGATTCCAAAGCGTTGATGATGAATAGACATTACTGGCTCAACTCACACAGCTGAAGAAGAAAATTCACGAGCCGATGAGGGATTATGTAGCAAGATATAATAAGATTATTCACAAAATTCCTCAAGCCAATAGACCAACTATAGATAATCAGCGATGTTTCTTCCTAAATTCCATGCCACTTGATGTAGGATTTCACCTCAGAAGAAGTAGGCCGGGGGACCTAGAGACTGCTCAAAATGAGGCTATAGAGCTCAAAGATGATCTAATAATAGCTGGCAAATGGAGGAAAGATGTACAAACTCCTTAGGGACAATCTCAGGCCACTACATCCTCTACTAATCTGGTTGTTCAGCAGCTCATCAATGATATGAATTCTTTAAAAAGGCAGATACCTAAGCCTGGAAACTCTTATCCACAACCTTATCAGGATATAAGCAGGAGAACTTCAAATCAATATAACTATGGACGACCGTTGCAACTTCCTTCAGCTCCACAAAGATTACAGATAGAGGCACCTCCTGACAAAGGTGTCATGTGCTCATTTCATCTTATGACTGATCATGATGGGGTTTCATATCCTAATATGATAAGACACGTTTAGCTGCAAAACACAAAGGATGAATTAGGAGAGTTCACTGAAGCAAAAAGAATTCAAGAGGCACCTGGCGACTCTGGAACATTCTACATCAAATATGAGTTAGATTCAAAAAAAGGTAGTAACATTTTGGAAACTCTTGAAGGTTCTTCATGTGCGATTCTAACAAGGAATCAATGAGCCTCCCAGCCTTCTTCCTTTGTGAACCCTTCTAGAAACAATTTCAAAGGCAAAGATCTCCCAGGTAATAGTTTTTCAAAGGTTCCTGAGGTTAAGATTTTGCAAAGGAACCATGAAGATCATAAGAGCTCTTCCTCTTCTTCCTCCTTTGATATCATAGAATTCTGCAAGGCCTCTACCGTTCAACTTCCTACCACTGAGTATTTAAAGCTTAACCCAAAAGAGTTAGATAAATTGGTCAAATACATTAAAGGAGATTCCTTTCTGGAGTCTCAAGTACATGGATGTATGGAAAATGGCGATTTAGCAGTTGCATAGGGGTCTTCATCTATCCCCTGCTCATTGGCTAATCTGACAAATCCCTATGCTTTTCATTATACAAAGTCTGGGCATGAGGTTGAGATTCCAAAACCTGAACCTTTCTATATTTCACTTCTCCTAAATGGCCAAAAGTTAAGTAATTGTATAATTGATTCAGGGGCTTCAGACAATATAATGCCTTCTCCTGTGGCTAAGTCTCTAGGTTTGACCCTCACTAAAATGTTTGGGAGATGCTTTTCAATGGATGGAAAATAGGTTCCTCTTATTGGTCAGGTGAAGGACATTCAGGCAGTGCTGGCAACATGCCCAAACAAAAGAGTAAGATTAACTATACTGGTTGTTGATATTCCGGTGAGTTACGGAATGCTTCTGAGTAGGACATTTTGCAAAGATCTTGGAGGCGAAATCAAAATGGACTGGTCTGAAGCCGTTATTCCCCTTGGAAATCAGAAAATCAAGCTTGAACCTGAGCCCAAGAATAATTATACTATATTTCCCTCAGATAACCCAAAAGCCCAGATTCTGTTTCAGGAGTGTGAGTTTGGAAACTATCTTCTTCTTGCACCTAGTGAAAAGAAAACGGACGAGGCAACTGATGAACTTGATGTACTATGGCAAATGGAGTTTGACGGAAGCTGAGCTAACTCCAGTTCTGGAGTAGGGGTGGTTTTGCTGTCACCAACTGGTAATATTTTTCCCTTTTCCTTCAAGTTGGATTTTAAGAACACTAATAATACTGCTGAATATGAGGCACTATTATTGGGATTAAGTGAGGCTAAATGTAAAGAAATTAAGTTGCTTAAAGTCAAAGGTGATGCAGAGTTAATCGTTAGGCAGGTGAGGAATGTCTATATGGTTAAGAATGACAGGTTGAGGCATTACAGGAATAGAGTTTGCGATGAGTTAGAATTCTTTGATGCCTTGTTGATGGAAGCAATTCTAGGGGAGCAAAATAGTAGAGTAGATTCATTGGCCATGTCAGCCTCACTTTTATTACCACATCTGGATTTTAAAGATAACTCATATAGGATTGAAATGATCTATATGCCCAGGGTTCCTGATAATGTAGATCATTGGTAGGTTTTTGATGCGGATGCATAGATCAAGCATTTCCTAGAATGTGCTCAATCATTTTCTCAGTCATATTTTGAAGGTTCTGAGAATGTTTGCAAAGTGTTCAGTCCAGACCCAGAGGTAGATCCTACAAATAGCTTTATTCAGCTCAAAGGTTACAAGATTTCGAAGGGATTAGTGACTCTGGAGAGATTTTTCACCAGAGATGATGCATTCATAGGTAACAAAGTTCCCAAGGATGACGGGAAAGGAAATTGTGAGAAGGTAAATTTGGGAGATGAAGCTAACCCAAAAGAAGCGACAATTGGCAGGTATTGTTCTTTGGAGGAAAAGAGAGCATACATTGATGTTTTTGCTTGGTCTTATGATGACCTAAAGGAGTTTAGAAATGGACATTTTCAACATCAAATTTCACTGAAGCCAGGCATCTCTCCTTTTAGACAAAAATTGAAGAATTTCAATCCCATCATGGCGGATGCAATTTCTAAGGAAGTTGAGAAAATGCTTAAGGCCCGAATCATATATCCAATCCACCATTCCACCTGGGTAGCTAACATTGTGCCCGTAAGAAAGGAAAATGGGGAAATTTGTATCTTTGTTCATTTTTGAAATTTGAATCAGGCAAGCCTGAAGGACAACTATGCCTTACAAAATATGGATCACATTTTACAGACAGTGTCCAGGTCGGGGATGATGTCGATGTTGGATGGCTTTTTTGGTTATAACTAGATATCTATAGCAAAAAATGAGCAGCACAAGATAGCATTCATCACTCCATGGGAAAAGTTCGCATACAACTGCATGCCTTTTGGTTTAATAAATGTCGGAGCCACTTTTCAAAGGGCTATGGATTCCTCTTTCAAGGATTTTCGAGACAGAATAATTGTAGTTTATTTGGATGACCTCACAGTGTTTTCAAAAAAAAGGATAGATCATTTTCGGCATTTGAGTGTCGTATTACAGTGTTGTCATGAGCACGGGATTTCTCTGAATCCTAAAAAATTAGTTTTTTGCGTCACGAAGGGCAAATTGTTAGGGCATATTGTCTCAAAAGAGGGAGTCAAGATTGATCCCGAGAGGGTTAATGCAATTCAACGTCTTAGTTTACCCTCTAGCCAGACTGGAGTAAGATCGTTCTTTGGTCAAGTGAATTTCTTAAGAAGATTTGTTCCAGAGTTTGCTGAGACCACAAAACACATTGTTGTTTTTCTAAGTGAGCAACATCCTTTTAAGTGGACTAAAGAGGGCAAAAATGCTTTTTGAGAAAATTAAAGGACCAGTTGCAAATGCACCCACTCTTGTTAATCCAGATTTCACGGAGGACTTCATTCTATATTGTTATGCATCAGACCATACTATGTCTGGGATTCTGTTGCAGTTGGATTAACATGGGGCTGAAATGCCTATAGCGTTCATGAGTACTCCACTGAAGAAGCATGAGCTCAAATATTCACCTATGGAGAACCATGCATATGCTGTTGTAAAAGTCGTGAAACAGTTTCGATACTATATCCAACATTCTCACTCTGTAGCTTTTGTTCCAGATTCAGTCGTGAAAAGCATTTTGACTCAGTAGGAGGTTGGATGAAATAAGAGAGCAACATGGGTGATGAAAATCCAGGAGTATGACTTAGATATTTTCCCTACGAAGACAATTAATGAGCAGGGCTTATGCAGGTTGATAGCCAAAAATAAGGTGGAAATTGAAGCAGAGTTACCATTAACTCTTTTTGTCGGATTGCAGGATACTTAGTTCTCTGATGTGGCCTACTATTTAACTTATGGTTGTTGCCCAAATCATCTGTCGGCTAAAGAACAAAGGAATTTAAAATTAAAAGCTGCAAAGTATATAATTTGGCATGATGTTCTATACAAAACGGGTTTAGATGGAACATACCTAAGGTGTGTAGATAAACATCAATAGCAAAAGCTCCTGGAAGCTAATCATGGAGAGGTTTGTGGTGGACACTTCTCATCATCTATTACTGCTTTCAAAATTCTGAGAAATTAGTTTTATTGGCCTGACATGTTTCAAGATGCCTATATTCATGTAAGAGAATGCAAAAAATGTCAATTGTTTTCTGGGAAGCCACATTTAGCAGCACTGCCTCTAAGGCCTGTAGTGATAGATGAACCTTTCATGCAGTGGAGCATTGATTTCATAGGCCCAATAAACCCTCATTCCAGTGCAGGTCACATGTATATTTTGATAGCAACTCACTGCTTTACTAAGTGGGTAGAGACCATTCCCACCAAAAACGCTAACTTAGAGATTGTGTGTAGTTTTCTCATGGATTACATCCTAGTTCATTTTGGAGTACCCTAGAATATTGTGACAGATAATAATTCATATTTCTCCTCCCAAGAGTTGACTTTGTTTTTCTATGATCATCAGATTTTCCTCTCACATTCTTCTAATTATTTTCCACAGGGCAATGGTTTGGCCGAATCTAGCAACAAGAATTTGATAGTCATCATGAAGAAGCTAGTTGACGAGAGTGCTAGGAATTGGCATAAGAAGTTATATGAGGCTTTATGGGTGGACAGAACCACACCCAAGAGGGCCATTGGAATGGCACCTTTTGAACTTGTGTATGGCATAGGAGTGAAACTTTCTTTGCCACTCGAGTTATCAGGAACCAAGCTGCAAATAGTAGTGGAAGATTCCTTCTTTCAAAATGATTTGGAGAAAAGAATCATGTATCTGACAAAGTTAGAAGAAGAGAGAGAATTGACAGTCGATAGGATTTTAGAACATCAGAGTCGAGTAAAAAGAATTTTTGACATGCAAGCTCGACCAAGATGTTTCCTAGTAGGAGATGAGGTGCTACTATGGGACAAAAGGAGAAAGTCCAAAGGTGCTCACGACAAGTTTGATTCATTGTGGAAGAGCCCTTTTAGAATTTGTGAAGCAGTAGGACAAAATGCATTTAGACTCAGCTATGCTGACAGAATGATCATGCCTTATACCTACAATGGGCAAGATCTCAAGCTCTATAAATTGTAAATCCTGGGTTTGAGTCACTTGTACATAGTAGTCTAGGTATTTTTGGTTGTGCCCTTAATCCTTTCCCCTTTGTTTTATGTTTTGTGAAACCAGAGTCTGTGAGTTCTTTGCATTTTCCTTTGAAAAATACAATCCCCAGTCAGAGCCAATGTTACCACGTCATTTATTCTTCATGACGAGAGTGGGTCATCTTTCCCTTCTTATGTTGGAGTCCTAGTTCATGCCATATTACCTTGGTTCAAGTCCTTAATGCGGCCTCAAATCCTTTTGATAGTCATTTAAGTCAAGTTCAGACAATTTATTGTACTCCTTGAACACGTTGAACTATTCTGAACTAGGTTCAAGATGTTCATTTAGGTTCAATAGGTTCCAAGGTGTTCAGAAAAGGTTTTTCGTACTAACATTTTCTCTAAGTTTTTTTAGTGGATCTTTAATAAAGTTTTTCCTATTCGGTGATATAACATTTGTGTTGAACATGTTGAACTGAGTTCAAAGGGTTCAAATATGTTCAATGTGTTTAGCACGGCAAAATGGTCAACAGTTTGACGCGACGTACATCTTGAACTACTTGAACACTCAAGAAGTTGGTGCAAGGTGTTCATATGGGTTCAATGTTGGTGGGTTCCTTGGTTTCTAATGTTTTGAGAAGTGCGCTTATTGTTAAATATGGAGAGGCAGATCCATATTGTAAAGTGATGTCATTCTTTGGCTTTTTCAAAGTAAGTGAACATTTTGGGAACTGACAGTTTCTTAAAGTACGCTGCCATGCATTCAATGCATGTGTGTGGGGGTCTAATCTATCAATTTGCCACGTTCGGAATGAAATTATGAAATCATTGCACTTAATGTTTCTGTATGAATACCTTTCTCAATAAGGTATGAAAATCATTTGTGTTCTACATTTGCTACTTGCTACTAGATTTTTGTTTATATTATCCCTGGATAGGAGTCCTTCTCGCTGCTAGCCGTCATCCAATTATACAACTATGAAGGTGGGTCTTTCCTTATTTTCTCTAGTATTTTCCCTTGCATTTTCTCTCATACAGAAGGTTTCATAGAAATCAAATTTAGGTTTCTTGTTTTTGAAATCATGAAGTCCACCCTGCACTTGTTTGGAAACATTTTTAGCTTGGCGTCCACAGAAGCCATAGTTAGTGATATTGACTTAAAGGGTGAGAACCTTGAAGATTTGAAAGAAAAAGTGTTCAAGGGTACTGATAAGTCTTTTTTAATAGAGATTTTGAGTAGTGGACTTTTAGAAGCCGCAGCCTTTCCTCTAGCAATTCCTTGTCCAAAGTTGGTTTGGGAGTGTATTGCTAGATATGACCCTGTATCTGAAACTATTAAAAGGGATAATGGTGAAACCCTTCTTGCCATTAACTGTGAGGTGATTGCTTCAGTGTTCAAGATACCGAATTACCAATTTTCTAATTTCTCCCCTGCCCAGTCAATTAGTGAGTTCAATGCAGATAGAGCCTAACACAGGAATAATGTGGTGAAGTTCTAGTTGAAGGTCCCTCAGAGAGGTGGTTATAGACTACCTAAAAATCCTAACAAGAACCACATGTTGCCACATATCCATGATGTGATGCTTCTATTGCACCGAGCCAGAGGTTCTGCCGAAGCTTATAGCTTTGATGATTGGATATATTGCTATGTGCAATTAGTTCTGGAAGGAAAACAATATTTGGATTGGGCAGAGTTCATTGCTGATTCAATGAGAGAATAGTTGAGTCTAGCCAAGCAATTTCAACAAAACTTCTTCATGTCCTCGTATCTTTTATATTGTCTGGCCTATCTTAAAGAGATAACGGGTATACCCAAGCAACCCACTGAAGAAGATGTCCCGGTGTATGAGTTTTATCCAATGCTACAAAAGGACAATGCCCTACAAGATTTTAAAAGGGTACACAATGCATTCCTAGGCAATATGTGTCATGAGCTAAGGGGTACAAAAGCCAAGCAGATTTTAGATGATGCACAATCCTTGATTAAGAAGTTTGAAAGCTTTTACATCCAATTCCCACGCTTTTGCTATATACGAGTAGGAGGATTTGAAGAGGAACCCTTCAAGCTTCCGCATTTCTATTCTATTTGTTTTGTCCTAGCAGAAATATGCAGACAACTGACTTCCATGGTCAAGAAGGCACAACCTAAGGAGAAGTGGGAAGGTCATTTTCCAAAACAATTGGGAGTGTTATCCTGTAATTCAATGTCTGATGCACTAAGTATAGGAGCAGACCTTAGAAATTTTAATTTCTCTCTGTATGTTGAAAGAAAAGGGTTTGACAATAAAAGATTTTCTCGGAGCCTTGGCTTAATGCCTTATCTTCCCACGCCATAGTTAGAATATTTCTGGGAAGAGTGTTTAGATGAACTTGAAGTCTTCAAAAGAGAAAACATGAGATTGGTGTTGGAACAGGTTATTTCTTTGCAAATAAGGTTAGATATTAAAGGGCTTCAAGAAGATTATCTTGAACTGTTTGAATAGGGGTATTTAGCCCATGGAGAGATTGAAATGCCCCCAATTAATTGGGATGAGGAGGAAAATGATGACATACAATTGAGAACCGAACAAGTTCTGGAAAGAACTGTGGCATGGGTGGTTAAAAAGAAAGCAATGAAGCTAGGTGCCAAGTCCCTTTCTACAAGAAGTATGTCTTCACCAAAACATCTTTCTAACAGTTCTCCTATTCATGTAGGTAAGGAAATCAAGTAGGCTCAGACTAGATGCAGATCTAGCCTAACTCTAGATTTTGATACCCCTTGGCATACTCGATCACGTAGTGTCACACAGAGGAGGATGGACCAGGTCAAGGATATGGGAGTAAAAGATGTCATGCTTGAAGCTCATATTTTTTAAATTGAAGATTTGGATGGTGAAGTTGCCTGTGCTCTAGACTCCCAAACGATGACTGTGGCTATGACGCCACCCCAAAAAATGATTGAAGGAACTTCTCATTCTGTTGCGACTCCTAAATGGTTAACAACCTCAGTGAACAAGAAAAGGAGCTTTCTTCCTGTGACCATTCCAATTCAGGAGATGGTTGCCAAGTACTCTGAGAAGAATCGAAAGCCAAAGAGGTTCAAGACCACCGCTCACCTAAACAATGACAAGGAAATTGTTGAATGGATGATAGAAATTGCCTCTTACAAACCAAAAGATGAGAACAAAGAGGCCATTTCTGATGATTTTGAAATCACAAAAGTAGAGTTGGGAAAGATGAGCAAGGATACAAATAACCATTTTTTCCAAGTGTCAGCAAAGAAAATGCTTACCCGGTCAGAGAAGGATGGACAGGAGAAAAGAGAACTTAAAAGACACATAAGTGTTTTGGCTCAGTTCATCGATATCATCAGTTGCCTTGGAGCAATTCCAATATCCCATGCCACTGAGAATTTTGACCCAACTTCTCTGGAAAATAGGAAGTTGATGAACCAAGTTCAATGGGCTAAGAGCATCGCTGAAGTGATTGAAAAGTGGATTGAACAAGTAATCAAAGATGGTGAAAAATACATTACCAACTCCCAAAAGTTGTGTGACGAAGTACAGAGCCTGATTTCTGAAATCCAAAATCAGCTTGTACCATGGGAGAAAGAAGAGCACAAATGACAAAATGTCCTGCCTCTATTTACCAAAATCGAAGAGTATGGAACTACTAGATTTCTGACAAAACATTTGATTAAGTTGGTATTTGATGAATGCCAACTTTTCAAGCTAAAGAAAACTATCATGTGGTGGGTACTCACCTTTCAATTGGTAATTACGGATGCAAAAACCTCTATCTATGAACTCCAGGATTTGTAGAGCAGTATAGTCAAGGATAATAAAGTGGTCAATCTTTATCATGACTGGGAGCTAGGAATCTACGAGTCAAGTACATAGGAAGTAGTCAAGTCTTTCCGATTGAACATGGAGAAGATCAGTGTTAGGAGTAGTTTCACGCGGGAGGATATAACCAAAGTGGCTAGGATCAAATCTATGGTTTTCATTGGGAATGATCAACTGCCGAAGCACTCAGAGAAGATGGTGCAACACAAGTCGAATAAAGAGGTGGCAAAGGCAAAACTTAATGCAATGAAAGTCCCAAGCCAATCAATGATATAGGAACTCATAGCTGCTCATGACACTCGCGAAGATGGAGAAGAGGATGATGATGAAATATGACATAATGCATCCACTATTGGCTAGTTTTCTTTATTTTTAAAACATTTTTCATAGTTATGCAAAAAATTCGGGACAACCGTCCCAAAATACTTTCTGTTCGTTTCATAACTGTTTTATCGGGGAGTGGTCAAGTTTTCAGGGAGACCTCCCCCATTTAGACTATAAATTAAGTAAATCAGATGGTAGAAGGGTTAGATTTTAGTAACTGATTTTGAAAATTTTTGACTAAGTGTTTGTTCCGATTTTATCTATTCTTAATCAAAGGAAGAATCAGATGGTTGAGATCTGTCGTGGAAAAAGATTGGTAGTTGTATCATTGTGTCTTTGATTACATAAAGATATATATATGAAATCTGATCATATTGTTTTTGGGGAGAAGAAAGATCTGTGCATTTTGAATCCGAATAGATAACATGTCTTTGCATATGTTCATCCGATCAAGTAACAGTATTTGATCATTTCATTGCAGTTTTTCATTATTCCTCTGATGTTCTTTCCTTTGAATGTATTGTTTACTGTGGAAAAGATTCATGTTTGTGAGTGGATTTATTTTCCTTGAATCTGTTCGTCTTTATTTGGAAGAAGTTTATTGAACATTGTTTCAATTGCTGTAGTTACATACTTTGAAAATTAAGAAAATAGTTTCTATTATTTATGAGATATGAGGAAAGTTATAGCGTTTCATCCAAGAATGAAATAGGAGGCCTTATACGCTTTCTGGTTAAAAGATTTTTCATTTGGATATAAGTAAAAACAAAACTGCCATTTTATGAAAAACCTAGATAGGGAGCTGTACCTAGGCAAAAATTTAGAGGGCGGTGATTCGAACAAACACTTACCCAACTTTTTAGTGAATCATTTGTTCTTAAAAGAAGGTCACAGAGTTAAAATAAATCATTTAAAAACAAAGAGAAAATCTATTCACTAACAGATTTTTGGCGACTCTGTTGGGGAGCGACACAAAGAGAAAACCAAATTTTTCAATAGACTAGTATGTCATAAACGTGAGCCCATAATAAGCAAAAGTGTTTGGAGTGTAGGAAGATTGTTGAGATTGAGTCTTGTTTGAAGTAACCTGGTTTTCCTACAAATAATCATCCTGGATTCTCGTCCATATACTAGAGCACAAAGAAGAGAAGGAGTAATTGATAACTGTTTTGAAGAATTGCAAAATCTGTCATTCGCCCCAAGTTTTACTCCTAGAAGGAAGGCCAAAAGTAGACCTTCATCTCCTATCAGAGTTACCCCTATATCTTCTTCTTCCCCTTGGAAAGCACTAACACTTACTAGAATCCAAGCCCCACCTCTTGTAACCATTCATCCGGTGTTCATTATGGCACAACCCTAGAGTGTGGCTATTGGACCTCTTGCTCTCGCAACCCATAATCCACTACCAAAAGGAGCAAAGGATGTTTTACCCAAATATAAAGGTGATGGAAAAGTTTTCATTGAAGAGAATTTGAACTCTTTTAATGTAGCAACTAGAATCCTAGTAGTTCAATATGAGGACGTGGTTGTTAGGCTTTTTGCCCAAACCCTCACCGACGGGGTAGCAGAATGGTTTAGTCAGTTGCAAGTAGGATCCATAACTGACTGGCAAACAATGAAAACCACTTTTGAAAAAAAATTCCAAAGCACTGATGATGAACACACATTACTGGCTCAACTCACACAGATGAAGAAGGAAATTCATGAGCCGATGAGGGATTATGTAGCAAGATATAATAAGATTATTCACAAAATTCCTCAAGCCAAGAGACCAACTATAGATAATCAACGATGTTTCTTCATAAATTCCATGCCACCTGATGTAGGATTTCACCTCAGAAGAAGTAGGCTGGTGGATCTAGAGACTGCGCAAAATGAGGCTATAGAGCTTGAAGATGATTTGATAATAGCTGGCAAATAAAGGAAAGATGTACAAACTCCTCAGGGACAATCTCAGGCTTCTACGTCCTGTACTAATCTAGTTGTTCACCGGCTCGTCAATGATATGATTTCTTTAAAAAGGCAGATACCTAAGCCTGGAAACTCTTATCCACAACCTTAACAGGATATAAGCAAGAGAACTTCAAATCAATATAACTATGGACGACCATTGCAACTTCTTTCAACTCCACAAAGATTACAGATAGAGGCACCTCCTGATAAAGGTGTCATCTGTTCATTTCATCTTACCACTGATCATGATGGGGTTTCATGTCCTGATATGATTAGACACATTCAAATGCAAAACACAAAGGATGAATCAGGAGAGTTCACTGAAGCAGAAAGAATTCAAGAGGCACCTGGCGACTCTAGAACATTCTACCTCGAATATGAGTCAGATTCAGAAAAGGGTAGTAACATTTTGGCAACTCTTGAAGGTTCTTCATGTGCGATTCTAACAAGGAATCAATGAACCTCCCAACCTTCTTCCTTTGTGAACCCTTCTAGAAACAATTTCAAAGGCAAAGATCTCCCAGGTAATAGTTTTTCAAAGGTTCCTGAGGTTAAGATTTTGCAAAGGAACCATGAAGATCATAAGAGCTCTTCCTCTTCTTCCTCCTTTGATATCATAGAATTCTGCAAGGCCTCTACCGTTTAGCTTCCTACCACTGAGTATTTAAAGCTTAACCCAAAAGAGTTAGATAAATTGGTCAAATACATTAAAGGAGATTCCTTTTCGGAGTCTTAAGTACATGGATGTATGGAGAATGGTGATTTAGCTATTGTAGAGGTGTCTTCATCTATCCCTTGCTCATTGGCTAATCTGACAAATCCCTATTGTTTTCATTATACAAAGTCTAGGCATGAGGTCAAGATTCCAAAACCTGAACATTTCTATATTTCCCTTCTCCTGAATGGCCTAAAGTTAAGTCATTGCATAATTGATTCAGGGGCTTCAGATAATATAATGCCTTCTCCTATGGCTACGTCTCTAGGTTTGACCATCACTAAAATGTTTGGGAGATGCTTTTCAATGGATGGAAAATAGGTTCCTCTTATTGGTCAGGTGAAGGACAATCAGGCAGTGCTGGCAGCATGCCCAAACAAAAGAGTAAGATTCACTATACTGGTTGAAGGTCCCTAAGAGAGGTGGTTCTAGACTACCTAAAAATCCTAACAAGAACCACATGTTGCCACATATCCACGATGTGATGCTTCTATTGCATCAAGCCAGAGGTTCTACCGAAGCTTATAACTTTGATGATTGGATATATTGCTATGTGCAATTAGTTCTGGAAGGAAAACAATATTTGGATTGGGCGGAGTTAATTGCTGATTCGATGAGAGAACAGTTGAGTCTAGCCAAGAAATTTCAACAAAACTTCTTCATGTCCTCGTATCTTTTATATTGTCTAGCCTGTGTTAAAGAGTTAATGGGTATACCCAAGCAGCCCACTAAAGAAGATGTCCCGGTGTATGAGTTTTATCCAATGCTACAAAAGGAAAATGCCCTACAAGATTTCAGAAGGGTACACAATGCATTCCTGAGCGATATGTGTCATGAACTAAGGGGTACAAAAGCAGATTTCAGATGATGCACAATCCTTGATTAAGAAGTTCGAAAGCTTTTACATCCAATTCCCATGCTTTTTCTATATATGAGTAGGAGGCTTTGAAGAGGAACCCTTCAAGCTTCCACATTTCTATTCTGATTGTTTTGTCCTAGCAAAAATATGCAGACAACTGACTTCCGTGGTCAAGAAGGCACAGCCTAAGGACAAGTGGGAAGGTCATTTTCCAATACAATTGGGAGTGTTATCCTGTAATTCAATGTCTGATGCACTAAGTATAGGAGCAGATCTTAGAAATTTTAATTTCTCTCTTTATGCTGAAAGAAAAGGGTTTGACAATAAAAGATTTTCTCGGAGCCTTGGCTTAATGCCATATCTTCCCACGCCATAGTTAGAAGATTTCTTGGAAGACTGTTCAGATGAACTTGAAGTCTTCAAAAGAGAAAACATGAGATTGGTGCTAGAACAGGTTATTTATTTGCAAATAAGGTTAGATATTAAAGGGCTACAAGAAGATTATCTTGAACTGTTTGAACTAGGGTATTTAGCACATGGAGAGACTGAAATGCCTCAAATTAATTGGGATGAGGAGGAAAATGATGACATACAATTGAGAACCGAATGAGTTCTGGACAGAACCATGCCATGGGTAGTTAAAAATAAAGCAATGAAGGCAAGTGCCAAGTCCCTTTCTATGAGAAGTATGTCTTCACCAAAATGTCCTTCTAACAGTGCTCCTGTTTGTGTAGGTAAGGAAATCAAGTTAGCTCAACCTAGATGCAAATCTAGCCCAACTCTGAAATTCAATACCCCTCAGCATACTCGATCACGTAGTGTCACCCAGAGGAGGATGGACCAAGTCAACGATATGGGAGTAAAAGATGTCGTGCTTGAAGCTCAGATCTTTGAAATTGAAGATTTGGATGGTGAAGTTGCTTGTGCTCTAGACTCCCCAATGGTGACTGTGGCTATGACACCACCCCCAAAAATGATTGAAGGAACTTCTCATTCTGCTGCGACTCCTAAATGGTTAACAACCTCAGTGAACAAGAAAAGGAGCTTTCTTCCTGTGACCATTCCAATTCAGGAGATGGTTGCCAAGTACTCTAAGAAGAATCCAAAGCCAAAGAGGTTCAAGACCATCGCTCACCTAAACAATGACAAGGAAACTGGTAAATGGATAGCAGAAATTGCCTCTTACAAACCAAAAGATGAGAACAAAGAGGCCAGTTCTGATGATTTTTAAATCACAAAAGTAGAGTTGGGAAAGATGAGCAGGGATACAGATAACCATTATTTCCAAGTGTCAGCGAAGAAAATGCTTACCCGGTCAGAGAAGGATGGATGGGAGAAAAGAGAACTTAAAAGACACATAAGTGTTTTGGCTTAGTTCATCGATAGCAGCGGTTGCCTTGTAGAAATTCCAATATCCCATGCGACTAAGAATTTTGACCCAACTTCCCCGAAAAATAGGAAGTTGATGAACCAAGTTCAACGGTCTAAGAGCATCATTGAAGCGATTGAAAAGTGGATTGAACAAGTAATCAAAGATGGTGAAAAATACACTACCAACTCTCGGAAGTTGTGTGATGAAGTACAGAGCCTGATTTCTGAAATCCAAAATCAGCTTGTACCATGGGAGAAAGAAGAGCACAAATGGCAAAATGTCCTACCTCTGTTTACCAAAATCGAAGAGTATGCAACTACTAGATTTCTGACAAAACATTTGATTAAGTTGGTATCTGATGAATGCCAACTTTTCAAGATAAAGAAAACTATCATGTGGTGGGTACTCACCTTTCAGTTGGTAATTACGGATGCAAAAACCTCTATCTATGAACTCCAGGATTTGCAGAGCAGTATAGTCAAGGATAATAAAGTGGTCAATCCTGATCATGACTCGGAGCTAGGAATCTGCAAGTCAAGTACATAGGAAGCAGTCAAGTCTTTCCGGTTGAACATGGAGAAGATCAGTGTTAGGAGTAGTTTCACGCGGGAGGATATAACCAAAGTGGCTAGGATCAAATCTATGGTTTTCATTGGGAATGATCAACTGCCGAAGCACTCAGAGAAGATGGTGCAACACAAGTGGAATAAAGAGGTGGTAAAGGCAAAACTTAATGTAATGAAAGTCCAAGCCAATCAATGATCTAGGAACTCACAGCTGCTCATGACACTCGCGAAGATGGAGAAGAGGATGATGATGAAATATGACATAATGCATCCACTATTGGCTAGTTTTCTTTATTTTTAAAACATTTTTCATAGTTATGCAAAAAATTCAGGACAACCGTCCCAAAATACTTTCTGTTCATTTCGTAACTGTTTTATCGGGGAGTGGTCAAGTTTTCAGGGAGACCTGCCCCATTTAGACTATAAATTAAGTAAATCAGATGGTAGAAGGGTTAGATTTTAGTAACTGATTTTGAAAAATTTTGATTGAGTGTTTGTTTTGATTTTCTCTGTTCTTAATCAAAGGAAGAATTAGATGGTTGAGATATGTGGTGGAAAAATATTGGCAGTTGTATCATTGTGTCTTTGATTACATAAAGATATATATATGAAATCTGATGATATTGTTTTTGGGGAGAAGAAAGATCTGTGCATTTTGAATCCGAATAGATAACATGTCTTTGCATATGTTCAGCTGATCAAGTAACAGTATTTGATCATTTCATTACAGGTTTTCATTATTCCTCTGATGTTCTTTCCTTTGAATGTATTGTTTACTCTGGAAAAGATTCATGTTTGCGAATGGATTTATTTTTCTTGAATCAGTTCGTCTTTATTTGGAAGAATTGTATTGAACTTTGTTTCAGTTGTTGTAGTTACATACTTTGAAAATTAAGAAAATAGTTTCCATTATTTATGAGATATGAGGAAAGTTATAGCCTTCCATCCAAGAATGAATTAGGTGGCCTTATACGCTTTCTGGTTAAAAGCTTTTCATTTAGATATAAGTAAAAACAAAAATGCCATTTTGTGAAAAACCTAGATAGGGAGTTGTACCTAGGCAAAAATTCAGAGGGAAGTGATTCGAACAAACACTTACCCAACTGTTTAGTGAATCATTTGTTCTGAAAAGAAGGTCATAGAGTTAAAATTAATCATTTGAAAACAAAGAGCAAATCTATTCACTAACAGATTTTTGTTGACTCTGCTGGGGAGTGACACAAAGAGAAAACCAAATTTTTCAGTAGACTAGTATGTCATAAACGTGAGCCCATAATAAGAAAAAGTGTTTGGAGTGTAGGAAGATTGTTGAGATTGAGTCTTGTTTCAAGTAACCTGGTTTTCCTACAAATAATCATCCTGGATTCTCATCCATATACTAGAGCACAAAGAAGAGGAGTAATTGATAACTATTTTGAAGAATTGCAAAATTTGTCATTCACCACAAGTTTTACTCATAGAATGAAGGCCAAAAGCAGACCTTCATCTCCTATTAGAGTTACCCCTATATCTTCCTCTTCCCATTGGCAAGCACTAACACTTACTAGAATTCAAGCCCCACCTCTTGTAACCATTCATCCAGTGTTCATTATGGCTCAACCCTGGGGTGCAACTGTTGGACCTCTTGCTCTCGCAGCCCATAATCCACTACCAAAAGGAGCAAAGGATGTTTTACCCAAATATAAAGGTGATGGGAAAGTTTCCATTGAATAGCATTTGAACTCTTTTAATGTAGCAACTAGAATCCTAGCAGTTCAATATGAGGACGTGGCTGTTACGCTTTTTGCCCAAACCCTCACCGAAGGGGCAGTAGAATGGTTTAGTCTGCTACAAGCAGTTTCCATAACTGACTGGCAAACAATGAAAACCGGTTTTGAAAAAAGATTCCAAAGTGCTGATGATGAACACACGTTACTAGCTCAACTCACACAGATGAAGAAGGAAATTCATGAGCTGATGAGGGATTATGTAGCAAGATATAATAAAATTAATCGAAAAATTCCTCAAGCCAAGAGACCAACTACAAATAATCAATGATGTTTCTTTGTAAATTCCATGCCACCTGACATAGGATTTCACCTCAGAAGAAGTAGGCTGGCAGACCTAGAGACTGCACAAAATGAGGCTATAGAGCTTGGAGATGATCTGATAATAGTTGGCAAATGGAGGAAAGATGTACAAACTCTTCAGGGACAATCTTAGGCTTCTACGTCCTCTATTGATCCGGTTGTTCAGCGGCTCGTCAATGATATGATTTCTTTAAAAAGGCAGATACCTAAGCCTGGAAACTCTTATCCACAACCTTAGCAAGATATAAGCAGGAGAACTTCAAATCAATATAACTATGGATGACTGTTGCAACTTCCTGCAGCTCCACAAAGATTACAGATAGAGGCAACTCCTGACAAAGGTGTCATGTCTTCATTTCATCTTACCACTGATCATGATGGGGTTTCATGTCCTGATATGATAAGACACATTCAGATACAAAACACAAAGGATGAATTAGGAGAGTTCACTGAAGCAGAAAGAATTCAAGAGGCACCTGGCAACTCTAGAACATTCTACCTCGAATATGAGTCAGATTCAGAAAAGGGTAGTAACATTTTGGAAACTCTTGAAGGTTCTTCATGTGCGATTCTAACAAGGAATCAACGAACCTTCCAGCCATCTTCCTTTGTGAACCCTTCTGGAAACAATTTCAAAGGCAAAGATCTCCTAGGTAATAGTTTTTCAAAGGTTCCTGAGGTTAAGATTTTGCAAAGGAACCATGAAGATCATAAGAGCTCTTCCTCTTCTTCCTCATTTGATATCATAGAATTCTTCAAGGCCTCTACCATTTAGCTTCCTACCACTAAGTATTTAAAGGTTAACCCAAAAGAGTTAGATAAATTGGTCAAATACATTAAAGGAGATTCCTTTTCCGAGTCTGAAGTACATGGATGTATGGAAAATGGTGATTTAGCTATTGCAGAGGGGTCTTCATCTATCCCCTGCTCATTGGCTAATCTAACAAATCCCTGTGCTTTTCATGATACAAAGTCTCGGCATGAGTTTGAGATTCTGAAACCTGAACCTTTTTATATTTCCCTTCTCCTGAATGGTCAAAATTTAAGTAATTGCATAATTAATTAAGGGGCTTCAGACAATATAATGCCTTCTCCTGTGGCTAAGTCTCTAGGGTTGACCCTCACTAAAACATTTGGGAGATGCTTTTCAATGGATGGAAAACAGGTTCCTCTTATTGGTCAGGTGAAGGACGATCAGGTAGTGCTGGCAACATGCCCAAACAAAAGTGTAAGATTAACTATACTAGTTGTTGATATTCCGGCGAGTTACAAAATGCTTCTGAGTAGGACGTTTTGCAAAGATCTTGGAGGCAAAATCAAACTGGATTGGTCTAAAGCCATTATTCCCCTTGGAAATCAGAAAATCAAGCTTGAACCTGAGCCCAAGAATAAGTATATTGTATTTCCCTCAGATAACCCGAAAGCCCAGATTCTGTTTCAGGAGTTTGAGTATGGAAACTATCTTGTTCTTGTACCTGGTGAAAAGAAAACAGATGAGGCAGCTGATGAACTTGATGTACTATTGTAGATGGAGTTTGATGGAAGCTGTGCTAACTTCGGTTCTAGAGCAAGGGTGGTTTTTTTGTCACCAACTGGTCATTTTTTTCCCTTTTTCTTCAAGTTGGATTTTAAGAACACTAATAATACTGCTGAATATGAGGCACTATTATTGGGATTAAGTAAGGCTAAATATAAAGGAATTAAGTTGCTTAAAGTCAAAGGTGATGCAGAGTTAATCGTTAGGCAGGTGAGGAATGTCTATACGGTTAAGAATGACAAGTTGAGGCACTACAGGAATAGAGTTTGGGATGAGTTAGAATTCTTTGATGCCTTGTCGATTGAAGCAATTCTGAGGGAGCAAAATAGTAGAGCAGATTCATTGGCCATGTCAGCCTCACTTTTATTACCACATCTAGATTTTGAAGATAACTCATATAGGATTGAAATGATCTATATGCCTAGTGTTCCTGATAATGTAGATCATTGGCAGGTTTTTTATGCGGATGCACAGATCAAGGATTTCCTAGAAGGTTCTCATTCATTTTCTTAGTCATATTTTGAAGGATCTGAGAATGTTTGCAAAGAGTTTAGTCCAGACCCAGAGGTAGATCCTACAAATAGCTCTATTCAGCTCAAAGGTAACATGAATCCAAAGGGAGTAGTGATACTGGAGATATTTTTCACCAGAGATGATGCATTCATAAGTAACAAAGTTTCCAAGGATGACAGGAAAGGAAATTGTGAGAAGGTAAATTTGGGAGATGAAGCTAATCCAAAAGAAGTGACAATTGGCAGGTGTTGTTCTGTGGAGGAAAAGAGAGCACTTGGCACACTTCTTAAGGAATAAATTGATGTTTTTGCTTGGTGTTATGATGACCTGAAGGAGTTTAGAAATAGACATTTTCAACATTAGATTCAACTGAAGCCAGGCATCTCTCCTTTTAGACAAAAATTGAGGAATTTCAACCCCATCATGGTTGATGCAATTTCTAAGGAAGTTGAGAAAATGCTTAAGGCCCCAATCATATATCCAATCCACCATTCCACCTAGGTAGCTAACATTGTGCCTATAAGAAAGAAAAATGGGAAATTCGTATTTGTGTTGATTTTTGAAATTTGAATCAAGCAAGCCTGAAGGACAACTATGCCTTACCAAATATGGATCATATTTTACAGACAGTGTCTGGGTCGGACATGATGTCGATATTGGATGATTTTTCTAGTTATAACCAGATATCTGTAGCAGAAAATGAGCAGCACAAGACAACGCTCATCACTCCATGGGGAACGTTCACATACAACCGCATGCCTTTTGGTTTAATAAATGCCAGAGCCACTTTTCAAAGGGATATGGATTCCTCTTTCAAGGATTTTTGAGACAGAATAATTGTAGTTTATTTGGATGACCTCACGGTGTTTTCGAAAAAAAGGACAGATCATTTTCGGCATTTGAGTGTAGTATTACAACATTGTCATGAGCACAGGATTTTTCTAAATCCTAAGAAATCAATTTTTTGCATCATGGAGGGCAAATTGTTAGGGCATATTGTCTCAAAAGAGGGAGTCAAGATTGATCCCGAGAGGGTTAATGCAATTCAACATCTTAGTTTACCCTGTAGCCAGACTGGAGTAAGATCGTTCTTTGGTCAAGTGAATTTCTTAAGAAGATTTGTTCCAGAGTTTGCTGAGACCACAAAACACATTGTTGGTTTGCTAAGTAAGCAACATCATTTTAAGTGGACTGAAGAGGCCAAAAATGATTTTGAGAAAATTAAAGGATCAGTTACAAATGCACCCACTCTTTTTAATCCAGATTTCACAAAGGACTTCACTCTGTATTGTTATGCATTAGACCATACTATGTCTGGGATTCTATTGCAGTTGGATGAACATGGGGTTGAAATGCCTATAGCGTTCATGAGTACTCTGCTCAACAAGCATGAGCTCAGATATTCACCTATGGAGAAGCATACATATGCTATTGTAAAAGCCGTGAAATGGTTTTGATACTATATCCTACATTCTCACTTTGTAGTTTTTGTTCTAGAGTCAGCCGTGAAAAGCATTTTGACTCAGCAGAAGGTTGGACTAAATAAGAGAGCAACATGGGTGATGAAAATCTAGGAGTATGACTTAGATATTCACCCTACGAAGAAAATTAAAGGGCAGGGCTTATGCAGGTTGATAGCGGAAAATGAGGTGGAAATTGAAGCAGAGTTACCATTAACTCTTTTTGTTGGATTGCAGGATACTTGGTTCTCTGATGTGGCCTACTATTTAACTTATGGTAGTTGCCCAAATCATCTATCGGCTAAAGAACAAAGAAATTTAAAATTAAAAGCTGCAAAGTATGTAATTTGGCAAGATGTTCTATACAAAAAGGGTTTAGATGGAACATACCTAAGGTGTGTAGATAAACCTCAATAGCAAAAGCTCCTGGAAGCTTATCATGGAGAGGTTTGTGGTGGACACATCTCATCATCTGTTACTATGTAGGGGAAAAAGCGAGACTAGGTTAATCATGCCCTAATCCTACCTTTTGACACACATTACGGAATACGAAAGAGCCTAGAGATATCGCACAATTGGCTACTTCTTTTGGTGAAAGAGAGAGCCACGGGATATCTATTAGGATTTCTATTCCCTTGTTGAAATTGTAAGATCAAGTAATGCAAGTTCAAACCCTAATCTCAAAATGCAAGTATGAACTAATAACAAGATTGCAGAATTGAGATTAAACAATGAACAGCTGTAAGTGTAAGGATAAAATAAGAATGCAGATATGTACCCGGAGTCGAAATCGGACTGAAAATGTTGGGGACGGGGGCGCGGGCGCCACTGTCCTGAAAACTGCACCAGAAACCACTGTTCTGCACCCTGAAACACTATCGGAAAGTTGTTGGAAAGCTGTCTGTCCGGAGGACCAGGGCGCCCAGCGCCTCTGTCCCAGGGACCAGGGCGCCCAGCGCCCCTGTCCTGGCAGGACCAGGGCGCCCAGTGCCCCTGTCCCGGTCTTCTGAGCTGCAACTTCACACAGGGTTCTGTCTCAGCCTTCTCTCTCCGGATCTGTGTCCCGCGGCGTCGTCCGAATCCCGAAACCTGCAATAATATTTGAAAAGGGGGAGGGGCGGCTATATAGGGTTTTGCCTTAGTCAAACCCCCACTTCGGTGATTTCCACCTCCACGAATAGCCAAGTTGTTTTGTAAAATGTATTGTGTGTGCAGACCTAGTGTGTGTGCAAGGTCCAAAATGCAAGAAAGCAAACTAGAGCAACCTAGAAAGTAAACCCTAATTGCTTGTAAATGATAATGTAAATGCTCTAAATCAAGATGCAATGTGATATAAAGCATGAATAAATGATGTATCAAAGCTTATGCAAAGACATGAAAACAATACGAAATCATACCCAACCCTCAAGGGAGGAGTACAAGCCAATCTTCAGTCGGTAATCTCCTATTGTTCTTCAATGTCTTCCAAGCCCTAAGTGGATGAATGAATTTGATAGATGCTTGATAAAATGATGTAGAATGTTGTTGAAGTCCTCAAAGATCTGCTCTTTCGCTGCATATGAAGTTCCTGGAAACAAAATCCCATCCCCTTCAAATGAGGAAAGAGAGCTTTTATGTATGAAACCCTAGGTCGTAAATTCGTATTTTGGCCGACCTAGAGATTGAATCTCCCGCCAATTTCTTGGGGTTAAGCTTTATTTTATGATTGGATCGTGCTCCCAAAATTTTGGGAAAAATGTCCGGGACCATGTTGCACGGGCGCCATGGTCCCGACAACTTTTCACCAAATTTTCAGGGCCGTCGGATATGATGATTTTAGAGAGAATCCCGAAGTTACAGGTGATTTCGAGATGTTTAGACCCCGAAACCAAGCCCCCAAGTTCGAAATAGGACTTGATTAGGGTTTTTGATTAAGTGGTGTATTGGAAGAATAAAATGAGAAGGGCACACTTTAGTAAAAGGGCCCAACTTTATGATGTAGAAAATGATGAAATAGGGCCTTAGACCTAATTAATTTGATTAATTAAGTGCTTAAGGAGAAATGCAATGCAGAATGCAAAATGCACTAAGGCGGATGCTAAACTAGGTGCGAAATTGTACCACCCTAGCGAGTGCGTACAATTTACGACGCTACATTTAGCCCCCACTTTAGCAGTCATATGAGTACTAAGTGCATATGCAAGCTAAAGTACAAAAAAGTAAACATTATTTGAAAAAGGATATATCCATAAGTCATCAGACGAAGCCCCTAGCGGTATCTGCAGTACACAGTTAGGAACCGCACCCGACAAAACAAACGTTAGATCACAAAATCACCTAATGCTTACTAGGGAAAGTGATGAAATCTGTGAGTAGCTATATGCCCCCCCTGTTTCGACTTGCTTATTTAGGGAGGTGAAACAGGGTAGCATGTTTACTTGCGACAAATTGTGTAATAGAGTATTGATGAGGGGTGTTCACTAAATAGGCTTCATCAGAGCACTTTTTGGAACATCCTGAGAGTAGGAGAAGGAAAATATGATTCCAACGCAACAAACGGCTCGAAAATCGCATCTCCCAAACTCAAGTTATGATAAAATGAATGATAGGAGAAAAATTAGGGTTTCAAGAAGTAAGAATAAACAAACGAGAGTATATACTTCGAAAGTGACACTTGTATTCGTCACTTTGTCGATTTCAAGATACTATTCAGTGCAGCGGAGCCCACCTAGCCATCATCATGCCTTCACGACGACCAGAGCGTCCCATGAGGATCGAGATCCTGTGCCAGGCCGTGATCGACGACGAGCCACTGGACGAGGTGAGTTGACTGAACGTTTGAATTTTGATTTTTCGCATGTTTGACTTTTCCGTGATCGTATGCGGGCCTCGAAGGCTGACCGGGGCCCACCCAGGGCGCCATGGTCCCTGTGGGGCGCCCTAGTCCCCCCAGGGCGCCATGGTCCCTGACAGGGGCGCCATGGTCCCTGCAGGGTGCCATGGTCCCTGACAGGGGCGCCATGGTCCCTGCAGGGCGCCATGGTCCCTGACAGGGCGCCATGGTCCCCAATCAGGGCCTGGCGAGAGGTTCCAGGGCTAGCATATGATGTGCGATGGTTTGCATTTGTGGTTTCGATGATCGAGTACTGATTATGGTCATGTTTTCGTTTTGCAGGGTCTCCCGTACATGAGAGAGCATACAACGGGACACATTCTTCGCACTTTGCGAGATCAGATTCCATGGCTGACTCAGTCAGAGAGAGACACCCTATCGATAGTAGGATTGTGGTACATGATTCTTATGCCAGCCATTCGATTTCATCCTGCGATGCTGATGGCACTGATGGAGAGATGGGATCCTGACACCTCTACCTTTCACCTTCCGGTAGGAGAGCTGACAGTCACACTCGAGGATGTGTACCGTATACAACGTCTTCCTATCAGAGGAGCGACAGTCACATACGCGACTGATCGGGTAGCAGAGGATCATCAGAGGGAGGAGATGTATTGCATAGGGAGAGTCATGCTGAGCGAGACGAGAGGCCGTATCATGGTCAGCTGGCTCTTACATCCTACAGGGGAGATACCACTTCTGAGATGCCTCATGATAGCCATCATAGCACTAGCTGTCTGCCCTAATGGGCGAGGGACACACATGCACGGGGGCCTCACATGGTGTATCAGAGCGATGGAGAGACATAGGAGAGTGTATGCATGGGGTCGGAGTATGCTTGCACATCTCTATCACGACCTAGAGGAGTATGTATTTGGACAGGGGTTCAGTTTGATGACATGCACACTTCTGCAGGTGTGGATCTTAGAGCACTTCACATGCACCAGGCCCGTCGGCTTTCCATTGAGTATAGCGAGCGAGCGGCCTAGGGTGTTCGCTTATCCACTGACCAGCGAGTGGAGATTTGGAGATTTGTTATATTGGAGAGTGATTATTGACAGACTGACAGCCGAGGTGATAGTGTGGAGACCTTACCTACGGATGCACAGATGGGATGGTATGGAGAGACAGTTAGCATGTCTACAGAGGAACCGCCTACTGCGAGGACGATATGCACACATCATAGTCCCTTTCTACTTTGATCGAGTACGGAGGTAGTTTGGACTAGAGCAGTGTGTTCCAGCCGATGTGCCCATCTATACTCGACACTCACGGGTCCTTCCCAGACCTAGAACAGTAGCGAGACCGACGGTGGATGATATCGAGACGACATACTTAGAGGGATCAGATCAGGATGTAGTCACTGACTATTCTGCAGAGCCTGGAGCACAGCGCAGATATGTTTCATGGTTCATGAGATCATATCCAGGTCCTATCTTTCCACCAGATCATCCGACAGGCTATCCAGGCCCATGGAGACATGGAGACCGAGACAAGGACGAGGGATCCAGGTCAGAGGAGCCAGAGGAGGGAGAGGGTCATGAGGAGGTGGGAGACCCTGATCCACCTACAGGCGATCAACCCAGTGACGAGGAGGAGGAGGAGGATGCAGATAGAGAGGAGGATGAGGAGGATGTAGGTGATGATGCGGATGAGGATGAGGATGACGAGGAGGACGAGGAGGAGGATGATAGAGATGATGAGGAAGAGTCAGATGCAGCTCCCCACCATTCAGGAGACGATACCATAGCTCTGGATCCACCTCTTATTCCCCAACAGGGGGAACAGGAGGTGATACGGAGACCTGTCACCAGTACCGTCCAGCCTACACCCATCGTGGATAGAGTATGCGAGCGAGGGGAGCTGAGCAGTTCCCAGTCACAGATGCTACCATATCATGATCCCTACTGGTGTGAGGGAGATCCAGGTATAGTAGGTTTATATTGATTAGTTAATGCTTTGATGATATAGAATGGTACTAACAAAAATCTATTCGACTGCCACAGCTAATGTGCAGGAATGGCGTTCCTTGATTCAGCAGGCAATGACAGACATCTCCATGATAGCATAGATCCCTAGTTCCTCACAGATTACCTACAGGCCTCAGGGGAACGCGGGTCGTCATGAGGATTTGTTTTTCCCATTCTGATTACAGGTAGATATATGGAGGGAGAGAGAGGGAGTCCTATCAGAGGACCTCCAGCAGGCACGGCAGAGAGAGAGAGTCCTATCAGAGGATCTCCATCAGGTGTGGCAGAGAGAGAGAGTCCTATCAGAGGACCTCCAGCAGGCACGGCGAGATCTAGTAGCGGCCCAGACCGAGGCTACCACCTATCGTGCGATCCTTATGGATAGGGATCGTAGGAGTTCCTCTCGGAGTCACTCATGATTTGTATCGCGCTACACACCCATGGGTCCACCTCCATGGCCAGATCAGGAGGGAGCATCCAGTCAACACTCTCCAGCCACTAGCCCTAGGGATAGGAGATGATTGTATGATGTAGGAGAGAGAGGTCACATTTTGGATATACAATGACCTATGTTTGTACACGATCCACACATATATATGTATATATACATGCTTCTCATTTTTGTCTCAAATGTGTTATTTTTAATGCCTAAAACAATGTATATTTTGTTTTGGTTAAATCTAATACATTTGGTAAATGTACATGTATGTTCAAAATTTAATTTCTATGTGATTGATTTCTCAATGCTCCATGATTAAATTGATACATGTGTGACTTAATTAAAATATTTAATCAAGTACAACATTGATGATAAGGAAGAAATATGCATTAAGTCTAAGAATCATATAACTAATGTGATTTAATTTTGAATTTAACACAACATGATACGATTCTACTTAACACACATAAAGACACTGTATAATATGCTAGCATAATGGAAATGTAAATCTTTCACAATTTACATAAATGAATTCAAGACAAACTATAAAGTAAGAAGGCACGCTTGTCAGCAACGAAGCAATATAGATTAAACAATATAATATTTAATTCTATTTTGCTTTAATTAAGAAACACTAACATATTATCCAATGTTGAAGATTTGAAAAGAAGATAGATAAGAAATGAAGAATTTAAGCATAATATCTACGCAAGTGCATAGCATTGATATGTTCTTTAAGAGGCGTACCATCTACATCCGCTATTTTGTAAGCACCTAATCCATAATCCTCAATGACGATATATGGTCCAAGCCAATTAGGACTAAATTTTCCCTTTTTGGCCGGCAAGGCATTCACATTGCGCTGATTCTCATAAAGGACTAAATCACCTACTGAGAAGGAACGTTGAATAACCTTATCATTATAGCTTCGCTGTAGAGTTTTGTGATACGCTTGGATATGCTCAAGAGCGTTTATACACTGTTCATCAAGCATCTCAAGCTGTTGAAGTCGTTGTTCTCTATAAGAGTCATCATCTACTATACCTTTAAGAGAAACCCTAAGTGATGGAATTTCTAACTCTAAGGGCATAATAGCGTCAGCACCATAAACAAGATTATAAGGAGTAGTTCCCGTAGAAATTCGTACACTCGTTCGGTAGGCCCAAAGAGCGTAGATTAGCTGGTTACTCCAATCCTTACCATGCTTATTCACGGTTTTACGAAGAATTTGCTCAATTATCTTATTGGATGATTCGGCTTGACCATTTGACTGAGGGTAATATGGTGTAGAAAATCGATGTTTGATATGATACTTCTCGAGGAATTTCTTCACGTCCTTGTTCTTAAACGAAGTTCCATTATCTGAGATAATAGTGGAAGGTATCCCAAATCGAGAAATAATGTTTTCTAGAAGAAATTGACAAATCACTTCAGCAGTAGTAGAGCGAAGAGGAATAGCTTCTACCCACTTCGTAAAGTAATCCATTGCGGTTATAATGAAGGTGTGTCCTTGAGATGAAGGAGGAGAGATTTTTCCAATAAGATCCAAACCCCATGCGGAGAAGGGCCAAGAAGCTACTTGAGAGCGGAGTTCTTGGGCAGGAGCATGAATCAGGTTATTGTGTTGTTGACATTGATGACATTTTTTAACAAATGAAAAGGAATCCTTCTGCATAGTTTGCCAATAGTATCCCATACGAAGCAGCCTATGAACTAGGGATTTGCCCCCAAAGTGCCCCTCACAGGCACCCGAATGTGCCTCTTCAAGAGCAATAGGGATTTCCGACTTGTTAAGACAACGAAGGAGAAGACCATCATAAACCCTTCGATAAAGGACATTAGAAAGGATGATATATCTAGCAGACAACTTGCGGATTCTAGCCCTAGTGTTTCTATTAGCAGAATTAGGGAAGGTACCATCGGTCAAATATCTTACAATATGCGAGAACCATTCATCTGAGTCTACAAAGTCACAACATGTTACCAAGCTAGAATCATCTTCAATAGCTGGAGAAATAAGATTGTGAATAACGAAGTTAAGATCGACCATAGGGTCCTCTAAAGATACTAACGAAGCCACACATGCCATCGCATCCGCATGTCGATTATCTTTTCGAGGAACAGGTTCCATGGTATAAGAATCGAAATTTTGTAATAAAGAGATAGCCAGGTCTTTATATTGTGATAATTTGTCTTGTTTTGCTTGATATATTCCTGTTACTTGTCTTATAATCAATTGCGAATCTCCATAGATATGTATGTGTTTTATATTAAGAGCTAAGGCTACTTTTATTCCTGCTATAAGAGCCTCATACTCAGCAATGTTATTGGTACACAGGAAATTTAGATGATATGACAAGGGAATAGGTTTCTTTGTAGGAGAAACCAGAACAACACCTGCCCCCGATCCCGTACGACACTTAGAGCCATCAAAGTATAACTCCCAAGTTTCATCTTTCTCTATAGAAAGAATGAAGTCATCAGGAAAGGACTCAGGGTTAGGGAATGAAAAAGGTGAAGGGGCCTCAACTAAGTGATCGGTCAACGCTTGTCCTTTAATTGCTCTTTGTGAAACAAATTTAAGGTCAAATTCAGTTAACATCATAACCCACTTAGCGAGACGTCCTGATAAATCAATTTTAGAGAAAAGATGCTTCAACGGATCAAACTTAACCATGACGTGGACTTCTGAATTTAAAAGATAATGTCTCAATTTCTGAGTCGCAAACACCACGGCCAAGCATTGTCTTTCTATCGCAGAATATCGGGTCTCATAATCGAGTAAAGTACGACTTATGTAATACACCGGACACTCCTTACCATCTTTATCATGTTGTGCTAACAATGCTGCGAGAGCATGAGAAGAAGCAGCTGTATATAGGATAAAGGGTTTAGAAGGTTCGGCAGGTTGAAGAATAGGAGGACTAGCCAAATACACTTTTAAATCTTCAAATGCTTGCTGACAATCCTCATTCCACTGAAAAGTGATATCCTTTTTAAGAAGTTGAGTAAAAGGAAAGGTACGATCCGCAAGTTGAGACACAAACCTACGAATAGCTTGAATCTTTCCTTGTAAGCTTTTAAGTTGAGATACATTTCGAGGAGGTGGCATGTTAACAATAGCATCTATTTTCTTAGTATCCACCTCAATCCCACGATGCGAAACTATAAATCCTAATAGTTTCCCACTATCCACACCAAAAACACATTTTTGGGGATTCAAGCACATGTGATATTTACGAATTCTTTCAAAAATTTGTCGAAGGATTTTAACATGATCCATGCGAAGAAAAGATTTGGCTAAAATATCATCAACATAATCTTCTAAAATCTTATGCATATAATCATGAAAGATAAGGGTCATCGCTCGTTGATAAGTTGCACCAGCGTTTTTAAGTCCAAAAGGCATCATTATCCAACAAAACGTACCCCAGGGAGTGGTGAAAGCGGTTTTGAATTGATCTTGAGGGTTAATGAAAATTTGATTGTAGCCTGAAAAACCATCCATGAAGGATAAGAGGGCATGTCCTACCGTAGAATCAACTATCATGTCAATGTTTGGAAGAGGGAAATCATCTTTTAAAGAAGCCTTATTTAGATCCCGAAAGTCGGTACACATTCTTATTTTGTTATCTGGTTTAGCCACAGCGACAATGTTTGAAATCCATGGGGAATAGTCAATAGGGCGGATAAATCCAGCCTCCAATAATTTTTCAATCTCAGCTTTAACAAGCAGAGCTATCTTAGGATTCATTTTTGGAATCTTTTGTTTCACGGGCTTAGCATCAGGAACTAAGACAATATTATGAGTAACGATCTTAGGATCTATACCAGGCATGTCAGAATATGCCCAAGCAAAGATCTCAGGGAATTCATGCAATAGTTCTTCATATTGTTTCTGTTCCTCTTCATCCAAACATTTTCCAATTTTAATGACTTTCTCTTTATTGCAAGGATCCATCTTAACATCAGTGGTGTCACTTATGAGGAGATTACTTTGTTGAGGAGTATCCTTTAACTGAGGGAATTCTTTCACAATCTCGTCATTATCAATCTCTTTTCCAAAATAGGCTTCAGTGTTCAAACAATAAGGGAGTCCCCTATTGTGATGATAACGAGGAAGAGTGTCATAGGCTCCCAAGAACTCAGCTAAAGCATCGTCGGTAGGGAAGATATCTAGAGCACAATCACCCGAAGAATCCTCATCAATATACTCAGGGTGTTGTATTGATAAAGATGTAGAGATAGCATTAACACTAATGCATGGTCTTTTAGAGGCTTTAGTACGTCTACAGGGATTATAACCAAGTCCAAAGGCATAATGTTGAAAATTAGTCTCTAGAGGAACTCTAATCCCTTGTTCATTAGCACCACAACCTTTTCCATGATACCCATGCTTAGCAAAAATGCGAAAACCACGACCATAGCGATCAGCCATTTCAGGAAGAGAAGGTGGTTTTTCATAAGACAAAGAATCAAACTCTTCATAGTTATAGATGTGAGAAGAGGAAGTTTGAGAAGCGGCCACAAAATTATTACTCATAGCTTCAGGCAGGGTTGATTGTTTTTTAGTTTCTTCTTTCTTTTCAACTTTGTGATTTTCAGCTTCTTCCTTCTTTTCAACTTTAAGTTCTCTAGAAGGAATCTTATATTCACCCACAAAGGTAGGATTAAAATCAAGAGATCCCCAATCATCTTCTGCGAGAACCTTCTCAGGATCAAAATCCTTTTTATGTGTAGTTTCAAGTCGAGAAGGATTTTCTTCAGGAGATCCGAATTCATCCAAAGGATTTTGATCATCGGAAAGCGAAGACTCATCGATAGGTTTCTTGTTTAAAGAGTCATCACTAGACGAGGATGGCTTAGAAGAATCTCCTCTGGAATTAGATGTTTGTAGACAAGCTTGAAAATTAGTATCTCCCATCAAATTATATGTCTTATTGTTATAAATGAATTTAACTTGTCTATGCAATGTAGAGGGGACAGCTTGCATGCTGTGAATCCAAGGCCTCCCTAATAACAAGTTGTATGTTAAATTTCCTGGCATAACATGGATAGGAGTAGGCAAAGTAACTGGTCCTACTGTGAGAGGTAAGGTGATGATACCCAATGAAGTCTTAGCCACATTATCAAAGCCACGAATGGAACGAGAGTCAGGCTCCATAAGAGATGTATCCACATTCATCTTATGCAATAGATTGATGCTACACACATTAAGGCCAGAGCCATTATCTACTAGTGTTCGTCTTATAGCAGTGTCTTTCATGACAACCACAATCATCAAGGGATCATATTGTTGTTGGACTTCACCAGTAGGCAACTCATCTTGCGTAAACACAATTTGAGGTTTGGGATTCATCACGGAGTTAACAAAAGATGCTATATTACTAGATGTATTCGGTGGAGGAACATTCAAATCTTTCAAGGCATCTTGTAACATTCCATGATAAGCGGAAGAAGTTTGAATCAAATCCCAAAGGGATATCTTAGCAGGGGTAGCTTTGAGTTGTTCTATGAGATCATATTCCTTACCCATAACTTGCGAAATACGGGGAGCTTGAGGGAGAATTGGTTAAGGATTAGGAAGAGAGACTGGAATAAGAGGAGGAGGATTAGGTTGCCTATTATTTCTGGTATGATAGGTATGGGCAACCGCATGATAACTCTCTCTAGTTATTTGCTTAGCATAATTGTAAGGACTTATAGGTTTTCTTCCTTGTACGGTGATGATTGGTTTATTCGGAGTACAAAAGGAATCATGATCATACCTCCCTTGGACAGTAAGGAGAGGAGTCTTAGGAATTTGAAAGGTGGGAGAAGGATAAGCACCTTGGACTTCAAAGAGAGGTTTGTTATATTCATTCAAATTTATCATGTTAACCAATTTAGAGGTCTTGTTTTTGTTTAAAGGTTTCGACAAAGCCACAAAGTCATCAAGAGCATCATCCAACAAAGCATGATCATATCGATTAAAAGGTTTGTCTTTTGATTCAAAAGGAGACATCTCCTCATAGAGGGGATTATTGAAAACAACCATGTTACTAGATTCAGGGGAAGAGTGGATAGGAATGTATCCTTGAGAGGAATCATTCGACTTATCTTTCTCATCACACCTAAATGGCATAGTAACAAGGTTTATGAGTTTTTGGTAAAATGAAGGTTTAGCATCCTTAGGGTTTAAAAACTCATCTAAAGCTTCATCTAGTTCATCTTGGCTATACTCATAATAATCATCAAATGCATGAACATTTTGCAAATAAAAATTTGACATTTTGAAAAGGTTGCATAAAATTTAAACACACAATGCAAAGAAACACAAGTTCTCTCTCTTTTTTTTTTCTTTTTAATGAAATGAAATGAAAACACACTAAATCTAGATCTAGATCTAACACATGCAATGCAAGAGGAAGCAATGATAGATTCACGTCGGGTTCACCAAAATGTGTAGGGGAAAAAGCGAGACTAGGTTAATCATGCCCTAATCCTACCTTTTGACACACATTACGGAATACGAAAGAGCCTAGAGATATCGCACAATTAGCTACTTCTTTTGGTGAAAGAGAGAGCCACGGGATATCTATTAGGATTTCTATTCCCTTGTTGAAATTGTAAGATCAAGTAATGCAAGTTCAAACCCTAATCTCAAAATGCAAGTATGAACTAATAACAAGATTGCAGAATTGAGATTAAACAATGAACAGCTGTAAGTGTAAGGATAAAATAAGAATGCAGATATGTACCCGGAGTCGAAATCGGACTGAAAATGTTGGGGACGGGGGCGCGGGCACCACTGTCCTGAAAACTGCACCGAAAACCACTGTTCTGCACCCTGAAACACTGTCGGAAAGTTGTCGGAAAGCTGTCTGTCCGGAGGACCAGGGCGCCCAGCGCCTCTGTCCTAGGGACCAGGGCGCCCAGCGCCCCTGTCCTGGCAGGACCAGGGCACCCAGCGCCCCTGTCCCGGTCTTCTGAGCTGCAACTTCACACAGGGTTCTGTCTCAGCCTTCTCTCTCCGGATCTGTGTCCCGCGGCGTCGTCCGAATCCTGAAACCTGCAATAATATCTGAAAAGGGGGAGGCGCGGCTATATAGGGTTTTGCCTTAGTCAAACCCCCGCTTCGGTGATTTCCACCTCCATGAATAGCCAAGTTGTTTTGTAAAATGTATTGTGTGTGCAGACCTAGTGTGTGTGCAAGGTCCAAAATGCAAGAAAGCAAACTAGAGCAACCTAGAAAGTAAACCCTAATTGCTTGTAAATGATAATGTAAATGCTCTAAATCAAGATGCAATGTGATCTAAAGCATGAATAAATGATGTATCAAAGCTTATGCAAAGACATGAAAACAATACGAAATCATACCCAACCCTCAAGGGAGGAGTACAAGCCAATCTTCAGTCGGTAATCTCCTATTGTTCTTCAATGTCTTCCAAGCCCTAAGTGGATGAATGAATTTGATAGATGCTTGATAAAATGATGTAGAATGTTGTTGAAGTCCTCAAAGATCTGCTCTTTCGCTGCATATGAAGTTCCTGGAAACAAAATCCCATCCCCTTCAAATGAGGAAAGAGAGCTTTTATGTATGAAACCCTAGGTCGTAAATTCGTATTTTGGCCGACCTAGAGATTGAATCTCCCGCCAATTTCTTGGGGTTAAGCTTTATTTTATGATTGGATCGTGCTCCCAAAATTTCGGGAAAAATGTCCGGGACCATGTTGCACGGGCGCCATGGTCCCGACAACTTTTCACCAAATTTTCAGGGCCGTCGGATATGATGATTTTAGAGAGAATCCCGAAGTTACAGGTGATTTCGAGATGTTTAGACCCCGAAACCAAGCCCCCAAGTTCGAAATAGGACTTGATTAGGGTTTTTGATTAAGTGGTGTATTGGAAGAATAAAATGCGAAGGGCACACTTTAGTAAAAGGGCCCAACTTTATGATGTAGAAAATGATGAAATAGGGCCTTAGACCTAATTAATTTGATTAATTAAGTGCTTAAGGAGAAATGCAATGCAGAATGCAAAATGCACTAAGGCGGGTGCTAAACTAGGTGCGAAATTGTACCACCCTAGCGAGTGCGTACAATTTACGACGCTACAGTTACTGCTTTCAAAATTCTGAGAAATTGCTTTTATTGGCCCGACATGTTTCGAGATGCCTATATTCATGTAAAAGAATGCAAAAAATGTCAATTGTTTTCTGGGAAGCCACATTTAGCGGCACTGCCTCTAAGGCCTGTAGTGATAGATGAACCTTTGACATAGTGGAGCATTGATTTCGTAGGCCCAATAAACCCTCATTCCAGTGCAGGTCGCATGTATATTTTGATAGCAACTCACTACTTTACTAAGTGGGTAGAGGCCATTCCCACCAAAAACGCTAACTCAAAGATTGTGTGTAGTTTTCTCATGGATTACATCCTAGTTCCTTTTGGAGTACCCCAGAAAATTGTGATAGATAATGCATCATATTTCTCCTCCCAAGAGTTGACTTTGTTTTTCTATGATCATCAGATTTCCCTCTCACATTCTTCTGATTATTTTCCACAGGGCAATGGTTTGGCCGAATCTAGCAACAAGAATTTGATAGTCATCATGAAGAAGCTAGTTGACGAGAGTGCTAGGAATTGGCATAAGAAGGTATATGAGGCTTTATGGGTGGACAAAACCACACCCAAGAGGGCCATTGTAATGGCACCTTTTGAACTTGTGTATGGCGTAGGAGTGAAACTTTCTTTGCCACTGGAGTTATCAGCAACCAAGCTGAAAATAGTAGTGGAAGATTCCTTCTTTCAAAATGATTTGGAGAAAAGAATCATGTATCTGACAAAGTTAGAAGAAGAGAGAGAATTGATGGTGGATAGGATTTCAGAACATCAGAGTCGAGTAAAAAGAATTTTTGACATGCGAGCTAGACCAAGAGGTTTCCTAGTAGGAGATGAGGTGCTACTATGGGACAAAAGGAGAGAGTCCAAATCTACTCACGGTAAGTTTGATTCATTGTGGAAGGTGTTGGGAGTATTTAAAACTGAGTCAAGTTTAAATAGGCCCATTTCAAAATTTTGCCCTGCATTTCCAAATGATTAAAATAAGTTAGTTTGAATGGCCTAGTTAGCAAGGGGGTAAAATGGAACCGGTTGATTTTCAGAGGGTAAGGCTCAGGATTCATGTCCCACACCTTTCATTTGGCCTATTCAGTGATGTGCAACTTTCAAAATTCAATTTGGATAAGTTTATGAGGTACCCATTTCAAGGGGTGAGCTGAAAGTGCATTCTAGGCACAAGTGCAAATTTTATTAAGTAGCCTACTTTGGGTGTTTATATCTTTTTCAATGTTTATTATCATGAATATTTTCAAAATGGATTGAATATTATGCATAAATGTGAGTCAACATGCAAAATTTCAAGTCCTTATGAATCCGTTTGCTCAGTTTTCAAAGCTCAATCCGTTTGTAGTTTGTGATGTTTGCACAAGTGTAAAAATGTCCTGGTGAGCATCATGTCAGAATGTTTGTTCCAGTATAATGTTGGTATAAATGGTGAGCTACGTTTCAAATTTCAAGGCTCTACCAATCCGTTTGATCGGTTTTCAAAAGAGCTCATTTTGCCATAAAATTCAGTTATTCGCACTCCAGTGTTATATCAGTTAATGTAGCTGTTTTGGTGAGCGCACCATTTGCATCCTGTCAGTCTGGTGATCAAATTGAGAATTCAAAGATTTAATATGTACTTTAAGGTACCTATGTTTCAAATTTGAGGACCCACGCAGGTCGTTTGATATTTTTGAGAAAGGCATCATGTGTTGCCAGAACATTGACTTCATCAGGTCCGCAGTGTCGACAAAGCTAGATTGGAGTTCTCTCGTGAGCGAGGAAATCATGTGGACAGTTTCATCTAATTTTTACACAAGGAAGTATGCTTGGGACAAAGGCAATTGATAGTCAGATTGTCCCAAGCTTTATAGATTTGGGTGTCGTTGATGCTCGGGCAGAGGGGAGGTCTATTTATGGACTCATGATTCATTTCTCTATTTGCTGTATGTTTTTGTGTTCTTGAAAATCAACTTCTTGGATTGCCTCTTCTATTTGGAATAGAATGAATTAGATTTAGATTTATATCATTGTGATATTCAATCAAGCAATATATTACTTGATGACAAATTTCAGGCAAAAATAGCAGATTTTGGTCTGGCAAGACTTCTTCCACATGATAAATCTCATGTTAGCACAAAATTTGCTCAGGACTCGTCTTGAGAAACCGTTTGGTAGATGTCATACTTGTATATCAAAGTACATTCCTATTAGATGGCGAGCTCCAGAAAGGTGTTTTGATAGGTTTGAAAATTACATCTTCGCGATTAAATGCGAAAATTGTGGCGTAATTGCCTGAAGGATGTAAAATGCAATTTTATGATCCGAAAATGGTGTCGATTGATTCTAGAGGTGTGTTTGAGGTCCGTGAAGCATTCCAAGGGTCAGTTGCATGAAAACAAAAATTTTTTTAGTCGGACCCACTTTGGGGCCCGACTTAGCTCATGCCTGCGCATTAATTTTGTGACAGAATGGTTTTCATTTCATGGAATTTCAACTTCTAGACATAATCGAGGAAGTGATTAATGCTATTGCCTTACTCAAGGTTGAATGTTCTACAGTGGTGTATTAGAGATTCCAATCTTTTTAAAAAATAAAAAAAACTTATGCAATGGAAGCCGATGGTCTTGGAATAGATGTTTGAAACATCAAAAACTCCATGCAATGGCATTATGGTAGCTGGAGTGTGGTACGTGGGTCTTCATGTGTGCTCTTTGATTGCAAGTGTGGTGTGGATCTCCTTTCCTTAGTCTTCCTTGCTATGTAGAGAGCAAATTTGGGAAAATAAATTGAAATCATCAAGCAAATGCAATATGGCAGATTTGATGCCAAATCTCCCATACAACATGTAAAAACCCAGCCAAAGCAAAGAAGTGGCAGCGTGGCATGTAAGGAAATGTAAAAATTTCAAAACAAATGCAAATTTCCTCCTCTCTACATGCATAAGTAAAGGGCATTCAAAGTTTCAAACAAATGCACAGACCATGGCAGCTGGGAAAGGTTTAATAAACCTTAAACTTAATGAAATTGCAGTTGCATACCAGCACTCTCCCTCCCACGTGTGAGCAGCACCAAGGGAACTTCAACAAATTGTTTATCAGATTGGGATAATGTTTATAGCTCAGAGGATGAAGCCAAGGAAAATGAAAATGAAGGAAGTTCACTAAGTAGTGAGCAAATTTCAAAACTCTTAGCTGCTGATTTTCAGAGATGTGGATTCAAAAATGTGCCCAATCTTTCATACCCACTCAGTATATGTTTTGATTTTGATGATGTTTTTGAGGGTGTAAAAAATGATACATATGATGTTGATTCTCTTCCTTTGTTTGATAGACAAAATGATAATGCATATATGGTTGATAGGTATGATAACGAAGGTTCATATGTTGATATGAATTCTGGCTTTGATATGCATTATGAGGATCTACCTTTTAGAAGACATGATAGATCTAGGGTGTTTTTCTCAGATTTGCAAGCAGGAAATGAACCATTGGCAAGTAAAAATCATGTACTTTCATGTGTGCAAAATGCTGATAGTTTTTGTGATCAGCAAGACGAATTGCAGTCATGTTATGAGGAATTTTTCCTCTCTAGTTTGCAAGCCATCATTGTGGAGGAGTGTTCATCATTTGAGCAAACTAGTAATATAGATGCGCTTGATGTTTTCAACTTTCAGAATGAGTTAGACTACTTTTCATTTCAGCTGGGAAAGAATGGTAAAGAGTATGGCACTCTTATGTCACCTAGTGATCAATCCTTTCAGCATGTGTTTGATTTTCAGAGATATCATGATTATGAACATGTTGCTGATTATGTTTTATGTGATCAGCTGATTGGAAATGGAAGTATTTTTGATCGAGAAAATTGGAATGATGATCTCAACTTACCTCCAGTTTGTGGAAATGAAAATCATGTGTTTGATAGAGGTAAGAATTGATTTCAGTTTTGATGGCCCGGGGCCATTTATAAGTTGTATATTTTGTACAGTCGCTTTGCTTTCTGTTGTGTGGTTTTCAATAAAGTGCCTTGTTGTTTGGGTAGAATAAGGAAGCCCTATTTTGAGAAGAGAAGAATTGAGAGAAGAATGACCCGTCTTTTGGGTGGTCTGTTTAACCAAAGATATCTGGATTCTTGTGTTGATCTTGCAATCAACCATCCCCAGTCAGAGCCACTATTGGGAGTATTTAAAACTGAGTCAAGTTTAAATAGGCCCATTTCAAAATTTTGCCCTGCATTTCCAAATGATTAAAATAAGTCAGTTTGAATGGCCTAGTTAGCAAGGGGGTAAAATGGAGCCGGTTGATTTTCAGAGGGTAAGGCTTGGGATTCATGTCCCACACCTTTCATTTGGCCTATTTAGTGATGTGAAACTTTCAGAATTCAATTTGGATAAGTTTATGAGGTACCCATTTCAAGGGGTGAGCTGAAAGTGCATTCTAGGCAAAAGTGCAAATTTTATTAAGTAGCCTACTTTGGGTGTTTATATCTTTTGCAATGTTTATTATCATGAAGATTTTCAAAATGGATTGAATTTTATGCATAAATGTGAGTCAACATGCAAAATTTCAAGTCTTTATGAATCCGTTTGCTCAGTTTTCAAAGCTCAATCCGTTTGTAGTTTGTGATGTTTGCACAAGTGTAAAAATGTCCTAGTGAGCGTCATGTCAGAATGTTTGTTCCAGGATAATTTTGGTATAAATGGTGAGCTATGTTTCAAATTTCAAGGCTCTACCAATCCGTTTGATCGGTTTTCAAAAGAGCTCATTTTGCCATAAAATTCAATTATCCACTCTAGTGTTATATCAGTTAATGTAGCTATTTTGGTGAGCGCACCATTTGCATCCTGTTAGTCTGGTGATCAAACTAAGAATTCAAAGATTTAATATGTAATTTAAGGTACCTATGTTTCAAATTTGAGGACCCATGGAGGTCGTTTGATATTTTTGAGAAAGGCATCATGTGTTGTCAGAACATTCACTTCATCAGGTCTGCAGTGTCGACAAAGCCAGTTGGCCGTTTTCGGAAATTGATATCTCTTCGCTCGGGACTCATCTTGAGAAACCATTTGGTAGATGTCATCCTTGTATATCAAAGTACATTCCTATCAGATGGCGAGCTCCAGAAAGGTGTTTTGAAATGTTTGAAAATTACATCTTGGTGATTAAATGCGAAAATTGTGGCGTAATTGCCTGAAGGATGTAAAATGCAATTTTATGATGCGAAAATGGTGCCGATCGATTCCAGAGGTGTGTTTGAGGTCCGTGAAGCATTCCAGGGGTTAGTTGCATGAAAACAAAAAAAATTTTAGTCGGACCCACTTTGGGGCCCAACTTGGCTCATGCCTGCGCATTAATTTTGTGACAGAATGGTTTTCATTTCATGGAATTTCAACTTCTAGACATAATCGAGGAAGTGATTAATGCTATTGCCTTACTCAAGGTTGAATGTTCTACAGTGGTGTATTAGAGATTCCAATCTTTTTTTTTTTTTTTAAACTTATGCAATGGAAGCTGATGGTCTTGGAATAGATGTTTGAAACATCAAAAACTCCATGCAATGGCATTATGGTAGTTGGAGTGTGGTACGTGGGTCTTCATGTGTGCTCTTTGATTGCAAGTGTGGTGTGGATCTCCTTTCCTTAGTCTTCCTTGCTATGTAGAGAGCAAATTTGGGAAAATAAATTGAAATCATCAAGCAAATGCAATATGGCAGATTTGATGCCAAATCTCCCATACAACATGTAAAAACCTAGCCAAAGCAAAGAAGTGGCAGCGTGGCATGTAAGGAAATGTAAAAATTTCAAACCAAATGCAAATTTCCTCCTCTCTACATGCATAAGTAAAGGGCATTCAAAGTTTCAAACAAATGCACAAACCGTGGCATCTGGGAATGGTTTAATAAACCTTAAACTTAATGAAATTGCAATTGCATACCAGCACTCTCCCTCCCACGTGTGAGCAGCACCAAGGGAACTTCAACAAATTGTAAATTGGCAGTCTTCTCCTCCTTGCCATGAGCTTTTGGCAGGTGTGTGAGCTTTTGTGAGGTGGGTGATTGCAGAAGGAGGTTTAATGGCATTCAAAACCTTCAATTTAATGCAATTAGCAGCAAATAGAAGCTTCAGCCAATGCAATGGGCAGTTTTGAAACCTTCAAGAAATGTAGAAGCTTTCAAGCAAGTGCAATAAATCCACAATATTTGCTAGCTCCTCCCTCACGGTGATGTTTGGGCGTTGGAGTTTGAAGGTTTCAAAACCTTAAATGCAAAACGCCATTGAAGAACAATCAGAAATCTTAAAAAATACACAGTCCCAGGCTTAATGTTTTAATCCCACATTGGCTGGGAAGTGGTATTTTTTAATCTTTATAACCAAAAATGCACAGTAATAATATGTCTAAGCCATAAAGGCTTTTCACAGATGGTGCCTATGGTGCCCAAGGCGGGCCCACCCACGAGAACGCATCCCGAGGCGATGGAGGAGATGATTGAGCGATGACTAGGTGGACCCCACGTAGGCACGCTTCTCGAGGTAGATAGGCAAAATTTTGCAGAGGAAGGCCGGCTTAACGAGTGAGCAAGTTCGAGATGGATCGACGGTGCGCACTATTTCACAAAAGGAAGATGCACGCGAGTTACACCTTGCGAAATAGCGAAAGTGAACGAGAGCCGTCCACGTGTCATGATAGGTGGCAGTCTAGTGGCGATGACATGGCGCTGAGGTGGTGTACACGTGGTGGCCAAGTGGCAGTGACAAAGCAGATGATGTGGCAGTGATGAGGTGTCATCTTAGGTGGCATCCGGTCAACCCCATCGACCAATCGAAGGCCACCACGTGGCAAAAGCATCAAGACCAAATGGAGGCAAAAAATCAAAATTAAAATGAATAAATGATATAGTTCTGACTATATTAAAACTCAAAATATTTAAATGACTGAGCACAAATGGGAATTAATTCGCCTAGGATCTAAATTTTGGCCAAAATATAAAGTATTATATATCGCTGGAAATCTCTCAGAGTGAGGAATCTGATTATGAGGTTAATTTTGATAAATGTTGGATATTTTGGAGGTAGTTTCCATGGGAAGAAAATTCAGTTAGAAAGGAGACACTTGGCAATTCAGTTGCAGATTTGATTTGGTTCCCTCTCCCTTTTATTCCCAATTCTTCTCAGTTGTAAGGGTTCCAAAAATTTGGAAAATGCTCCAGATTTGATGGCTTCCACTTTCTGAATGTCAAGATCCAAATTTGTAAATGCTTTTGGTTTGTTTCAGGGTACAGAGGATTGCAATGCATTGTTGTAAATGTGATTTTAGTTGCAGGTCTTGCTTGTGTCAGGCATGAGTAACTTCCCATGATATTGACTCTGTGTATGCATTTAATTGTTATGAATTGAATCCTCAAGGAGGCTTATAATTTGTCATCTCAAGGAGATTGTATGATTGTTTGTAGGCATTTTTCAATGAAGAGTTTAAATTCTATAATTAGTCATAAACAATGGAATGTGTCTCAGATCTGATAATTTTATGAATGGATTGAGTAATGCATTAGTACAAGGTATTAGTGCACGGATATGTTGTAAGGAAAAACAACTTGCATCTATGATTTATATTTGTAGTTATGTGTGTGACTCTGCCGCCCAATGAATAAGGCACTGGTCTTTGACGGATTTGGGAATGGTCTCAGAACAACAATTTAAAAGATAAATCTATTTCCCTTTATGTTTAGGGGTGTGTTCTTCTCATTCCAAGCTCTATTTTCATTTATGATTTATACAGATCTAGCCAATCTGTAATGTGTTCCTAATTTGGTGAGCTTTTGGAATGGTTTGTTTGCTCATTGTTGATGAAGTCCTATGTTTGTGATTGTTGTATTTAGTGCATCAAAAGGGTGTCCCCCCTAGGTCTAGTAGAACCTGAAGTGTAGGAGGATCATTAGGATCCTATGTTATGTTGTCCAAGCCCTAAGGTGTTTCATTGATTGAGATCAGCTATCTCATAGATAGATTTGCAGGTGTCTTGGGTTATCACTTTTGGTGAACAACAGAAGGCCCTTTTAGAATTTGCGAAGCAATAGGACAAAATGCATTTAGACTCAGCTTTGCTGACAGAACGATCATGCCTTATACCTACAATGGGCAAGATCTCAAGCTCTATAAATTGTAAATCCTAGGTTTGAGTCACTTGTACATAGTAGTCTAGGTATTTTTGGTTGTGCCCTTAATCCTTTCCCCTTTGTTTTATGTTTTGCGAAACTAGAGTCTGTGAGTTCTTTGCATTTTCCTTTGAAAAATACAATCCCTAGTCAGAGCCAATGTTACCGCGTCATTTATTCTTCATGACGAGAGTGGGTCATCTTTCCCTTCTTATGTTGGAGTCCTAGTTCATGCCATATTACCTTGGTTCAAGTCCTTAATGTGGCCTCAAATCCTTTTTCTAGTCATTTAAGTCAAGTTCAGACAATTCATTGTACTCCTTGAACACGTCGAACAGTTCTGAACTAGGTTCAAGATGTTCATTTAGGTTCAATAGGTTCCAAGATGTTTAGAAAAGTTTTTTCGTACTAACGTTTTCTCTAAGTTTATGCAGCGGCTCTTTACTAAAGTTTTTCCTATTCGGTGATATAACATTTGTGTTGAACTTGTTGAACTGAGTTCAAAGGGTTCAAATCATTCAATGTGTTCAGCACAACAAAATGGTCAATAGTTTGATGTGGCATACATTTTGAACTACTTGAACACTCAAGAAGTTGGTTCAAGGTGTTCATAAGGGTTTAATGTTGGTGGGTCCCACAGTTTCTAATGTTTTGAGAAGTGCATTTATTGCTAAATACGGAGAGGCAGAACCATATTGTAAAGTGATGTCATTCTTTGGCTTTTTCGAAGTAAGTGAACATTTTGGGAACTGGCAGTTTCATAAAGTATGCCGCCATGAATTCAATGCATGTGTGCGGGGTCTAATCTATCAATTTGCCATGTTTGGAATGAAATTATGAAATCATTGCACTTAATGTGTCTGTATCAATACCTTTCTCAATAAGGTATGAAAATCATTTGTGTTCTGCATTTGCTACTTGCTACTGGATTTTTGTTTATATTATCCCTAGATAGGAGTCTTTCTCGCTGCTAGCCGTCGTCCGATTATACAACTGTGAAGGTGAGTCTTTCCTTATTTTCTCCAGTGTTTTCCCTTGCATTTTCTCTCATACAGAAGGTTTCACTACAATCAAATTTAGGTTTCTTGTTTTTGAAATCATGAAGTCCACCTGCACTTGTTCGGAAACATTTTTAGCTTGGCGTCCACATAAGCCATAGTTAGTGATACTGACTTAAAGGGTGACAACCTTGAAGATTTGAAAGAAAGGGTGTTCAAGGGTGTTGATAAGTCTTTTTGTATAGAGATTTTGAGTAGTGGACTTTTAGAAGCCGCAGCCTTTCCTCCAGCAATTCCTTGTCCAGAGTTGGTTCAGGAGTGTATTCCCAGATATGACCCTGTATTTGAAACTATTAAAAGGGATAATGGCGTAACCCTTCTTGCCATTAACCGTGAGGTGATTGCTTCAGTGTTCAAGATACCGGATTACCAGTTTTCTAATTTCTCCCCTACCTAGTCAACTAGTGAGTTCAATGCAGATAGAGCCGGACACAGGAATAATGTGGCAAAGTTTTGGTTGAAGGTCCCTCAGAGAGGTGGTTCTAGACTACCTAAAAATCCTAACAAGAACCACATGTTGCCACATATCCATGATTTAATGCTTTTTTTGCATCGAGCCAGAGGTTCTGTCGAAGCTTATAGCTTTGATGATTAGATATATTGCTATGTGCAATTAGTTCTGGAAGGAAAACAATATTTGGATTGGGCGGAGTTAATTGCTGATTCGATGAGAGAACAGTTGAGTCTAGCCAAGAAATTTCAACAAAACTTCTTCATGTCCTCATATCTTTTATATTGTCTAGCTTGTGTTAAAGAGTTAACGGGTATACCCAAGCAGCCCACTAAAGAAGATGTCCCGGTGTATGAGTTTTATCCAATGCTACAAAAGGACAATGCCCTACAAGATTTCAAAAGGGTACACAATGCATTCCTGGGCGATATGTGCCATGAACTAAGGGGTACAAAAGTCAAGCAGATTTCAGATGATGCATAGTCCTGGATTAAGAAGTTCAAAATCTTTTACATCCAATTCCCATGCTTTCGCTATATACAAGTAGGAGGCTTTGAAGAGGAACCCTCCAAGCTTTCGCATTTCTGTTCTAATTGTTTTGTCCTAGCATAAATATGCAGACAACTGACTTCCATGGTCAAGAAGGAACAGCCTAAGGACAAGTGGGAAGGTCATTTTCCAATACAATTGTTAGTGTTATCCTGTAATTCAATGTCTGATGCACAAAGTATAGGAGAAGACCTTAGAAATTTTAATTTCTCTCTGTATGCTGAAAGAAAAGGGTTTGACAATAAAAGATTTTCTCAGAGCCTTGGCTTAATGCCTTATCTTCCCATGCTATAGTTAGAAGATTTCTAGGAAGACTGTTCAGATGAACTTGAAGTCTTCAAAAGAGAAAACATGAGATTGGTGCTGGAACAGGTTATTTCTTTGCAAATAAGGTTAGATATTAAAGGGCTTCAAGAAGATTATCTTAAACTGTTTGAACCAGGGTATTTAGCCCATGGAAAGACTGAAATGCCCTAAATTAATTGGGATGAGGAGGAAAATGATGACATACAATTGAGAACCGAACGAGCTCTAGACAGAATTGTGGCATGGGTGGTTAAAAAGAAAGCAATGAAGCCAGGCGCCAAGTCCCTTTCTATGAGAAGTATGTCTTCACCAAAACGTCCTTCTAATAGTGCTCCTATTTGTGCAGGTAAGGAAATCAAGTCAGCTTTGCCTAGACGCAAATCTAGCCCAACTCTGGATTTCAGTACCCCTCGACATACTTGATCACGTAGTGTCGCCTAAAGGAGGATGGACTAGGTCAAGGATATGGGAGTAAAAGATGTCATGCTTGAAGCTCAAATCTTTGAAATTGAAGATTTGGATGGTGAAGTTGCTTGTGCTCTAGACTCCTGGACGGTGACTGTGGCTATGATGCCACCCCCAAAAATGATTGAAGGAACTTGTCATTCTGCTATGACTCCTAAATGGTTAACAACCTCAATGAACAAGAAAAGGAGCTTTCTTCCTGTGACCATTCCAATTTAGGATATGGTTGCCAAGTACTCTGAGAAGAATCCAAAGCCAAAGAGGTTCAAGACCACTGCTCACCTGAACAATGATGAGGAAACTAGTAAATGGACGACAAAAATCACCTCTTACAAACCAAAAGATGAGAACAAAGAGGTTGGTTCTGATGATTTTGAAATCACAAAAGTAGAGTTCGGAAAGATGAGCAGGGATACAGATAACCATTTTTTTCAAGTGTCAGCGAAGAAAATGCTTACCCGATCAGAGAAGGATGGACGAGAGAAAAGAGAACTTAAAAGACACATAAGTGTTTTGGCTCAGTTCATCGATAGCATCGATTGCCTTGGAGCAATTCCAATATCCCATGCCACCGATAATTTTGACCCAACTTCTCTGGAAAACAGGAAGTTGATGTACCAAGTTCAACGGGCTAAGAGCATCGCTGAAGCGATTGAAAAGTGGATTGAACAAGTAATCAAAGATGGTGAAAAATACATTACCGACCCCTGAAAGTTGTGTGATGAAGTACAGAGCCTGATTTCTGAAATTCAAAATTAGCTTGTACCATGGGAGAAAGAAGAGCACAAATGGCAAAATGTCCTGCCTCTATTTACCAAAATTGAAGAGTATGGAACTACTAGATTTCTGACAGAACATTCGATTATGCTAGTATCTAATGAATGCCAACATTTTGTGTTAAAGAAAACTATCATGTGGTGAGTGCTCACCTTTTAGTCAGTAATTACGGATGCAAAAACCTCTGTCTATGAACTCTAGGATTTGTAGAGTAGTATAGTCAAGGATAATAAAGTGGTCAATCTCGATCATGACTGGGAGCTAGGAATCTACGGGTCAAGTATAGAAGAAGCAGTCAAGTCTTTCCGATTGAACATGGAGAAGATCAGTGTTAGGAGTAGTTTCACATGGGAGGATATAACCAAAGTGGCTAGGATCAAATCTATGGTTTTCATTGGGAATGATCAACTGCCGAAGCACTCAGAGAAGATGGTGCAACACAAGTGGAATAAAGAGGTGGCAAAGGCAAAACTTAATGTAATGAAAGTCCCAAGCCAATCAATGATCTAGGAACTCATAGCTGCTCATGACACTCGCGAAGATGGAGAAGAGGATGATGATGAAATATGACATAATGCATCCACTATTGGCTAGTTTTCTTTATTTTTAAAACATTTTTCATAGTTATGCAAAAAATTC